>NW_006798798.1:5876701-5892374 GCF_000442215.2 Lipotes vexillifer | reverse complement strand
GGGGGGAGGGCTGGATCAGGCGGAGATGTGGCCCCATTGAGGGATTTAAGGATGGGAAGTTTGTGCTGAGAAGGCAGGAGTAGGGCATGCTTCCCACTTTATTTCCAGAAGCCGGTCCCTAACAAGGAGCCCTGCCCCCTGACACGTGGAAAGCTGAGCGTCCTTAGTTCCCAGGAGCCCAGCTCACCGGCGATTTCCAGTCTCCTGTGGACATCTGAGCACAAAGTCCCTCAGTAGGCCTGGCCAAGTTGGAGTTTTGACCTGTGCTGGTTCTGCTCATGACCTCAACTGAAATCCTCCTGCTTGCCCTGCAAAGGCACCGCCGTCGCCACCACCAGGGGAAAGCGGTCCAACACCCCCATCCTGGCTTGGTTTGCAACGACCTCAACACCCACACCCTATTTTCCTTGCACTTGTCCCCTCCAGGCTCCCTGGAGGCTTCAGAGGCAGGGGACTCAGGGAAGGAGGTCCCTCTGCCTCCACTCCTAGGCAGGGGTTAGTTGAGGATACACCAAGGAGCGGGGGAGGTGGGCTGGAAGCTTGCACTTCCTCCCCTTCACCCCTCCCTTTGTCTCCTAGAGCTGCCAAGTCTGGAATCACAGCCGCTGTCTCGCCTCCTGGATGAGCTGGAGGTGCTGGAGGAGCTGATGGTGCTGCTGGATCCTGAGCCTGGGCCAGGTTTGGGGAGAGCCTGTGGCAGCACTCAACACCTGGCTGCAAAATATGGACTGCCTGCTGCCTGGTCCACTGCCGCCTACTCCCTGCGGCCCAGTCGCTGGCCTCGGTGGGCCCTGATGGAGATGGTGGTGGCAAGGGAGCCCTCTGCCTCTCTGGGCCAGATTGGCACACACCTGCCCAGAGAGGGCGGGCAGATGCACTGCGGGGGCTGTCCAAGCTTGGCTGAGCTGGGGCCTGCCTGGCCTAGTACCCGATAAAAATAAAGTTTCCATTGAAGTAAGTGCCTGCTGTCTCTGGGCCTCATCACGGGTCCTCTTAAAATAGTCTTAATTGGGCCAAAACCCAGCAGACATCCTCGCACTCCCCTCCCCATTCAGGCAATGGGCCAATCCCACCACACACACAAGACCAGATGTGGGTTACCTCTGGGCAACCAGGGTCTCCTCTGAGAAATGGCCCTGCTACCCTTGGGAGGGTTCATCTATAGGGACCCATCTGAGTTCTAACTTGGAATAGGTGTTACATTTATGCTCTGAGCCTTAAGAGACCCCCACAGTTCTAATTCTGAACGATGCCCTCTCGCCTCCCCTGGCTCAGGATGAGTGTGGGGCGCAGAGGAACAGAAGCTCCTACCTGCCCCTAGCACCATACAAATGGGAGACCACCTCTCCAAACATTGACAGACTTTATTGTGGGGGGTTCCCACCTGGGATCCCACCCTCTTAAATAAAAAAGTGCATAGAAAAGAAGGGATTTAGAAACTTTTGTACAATATCTACATCCTGGGCCCCCAGGGAAAGAAGGGGGCGATTGCTGGGTGGGCTGGAGGGGTGGAGGCAGGGCCCTTGCCACCTGCATGCCCACATCCACCCTGAACATGAGGGTGGGGTGGGATGCTCTGGGAGGGACGAGGGGCAAGATGGCAGCGGGGGGCGTGGCAGGCAGCCACAGCTTCAGTTAAGGAACCGACGGCAGCGCTTGGCGCCACAGTTGCAGGGCAGCTTGTTGCTGGCATCCTCAATGGGGAACTTGTAGTCATAGGTGAGCTCCTCGCCACGCAGGATGCGGCGCAGGGCGAAGATGACGATGTGCTTCTGGCCCTCCACGTGGATGACTCGAGAGAAGCAGTTGGGCTCACACGAGTGGTTGATGAAGCGGGCGGCATTGCCGTGCATGGTGGCATCCACCACATCAAAGTCATCCATGCGGAACATGTAGCACCCAATGCCCTACAGGGATAGGGTGGGGCAGTCAGGGGCTCTGTTCCCGCGGACCACACGGTTTCACCCGTCTCATTCCCATGGCCTGGCAGAGCCTACCTTCCCATCGTAGAACTTCTCCCGCTTGTCAGTCAGCACAGAGCGAATGACAATACCAGAGTACTCAATGACCATCTCGCCAGCATCAATGTTGCGTTTACAGAACAGGCCCCGCCCGTGGATGGCAGATCTGCAGGGTTGCATGGGCAAGGGGGAGGTCAGGGGGCAGGGGGACAGAACCAAGGTAGTCCCACACTAGGGCACCTGTCCATCCACCCAAGGGGCATCCTCCCCCCAACCCCACTGACCTGTAGACACCCACAGCCTCTTTGGATGTCTTCTTGAGGTGGCGAAAGCGCATGGCCATGGGCAGCTCCAGACTGGTGGCGCGTCTGGTGGGGGACGGCAGCATCACACAGGTTGGTACCCAGGAATGACCTCTCTTGCCCCCATCACCCTCTTTTGGACCTTTCCAGACCATCCCCAGTACCCTGGCCTGCCCTCCATACCTGGTTGACCTGAGCTGCACCTCATCCTCTTCCTCATCACAGGTGGCTCCCTCAGGGAGCACCCGGTGCTGGGAGGCCAGGAAGTTGAACATGTCAAAGGTGCACTTCCTGCAGGTGGGAGGGAGGAAAGGAAGGAGGTTCATAGCCATTCTTTCAAGAAGATGCTACCCATCTATTCTTTGGCCTGGGCCTGCTGCTGGTAGGGTAGGAGCAATACTGCTACTACTGAAGACAGCAAAAGGGGAACAGATGAGGTTCATTCTTCTGATGTGAACTCTAGGAATAACTTCTGGAGTGGCCTAGTATCTTCTCCTCAGACCTCAGTTTCTAATCTGTAAAGACTTAATTCCCACCCTTGAGAACTCCTACAGGGCTACCCCGACTCAGGAACCACACCCCAGACCTCTCACCGGAGATAGACCTCAGCGCGGGCTGCCCCATGGGGATTCAGGGGTGGCTCCTCCTGGCCCTCTCCCTGCTGGTGGTAGCGGAATTTATAGTGCTGGCAGCGCTGAGCTCCGGGCAGTTGCTCTGCCAGGAAGATGACAGCATCGTGGTGGATGCCCAGGAGCCTTGCCCCACTCATTCCTGGGGAGAGTCAAAAGTGAGGACACATAAGTCATGTCGGAGGCCCATCCTGCCAACAGGGAGTCATCCCGGCCCCCAGCATCCCTGTGAAACCCCTCAGTTACCACTAAAGGAGAGATGTCTGAGCCGGGCATGCCCTCGGGCCTCTTGCACCTTCTCAATCAGAATTCTCCATGCCCCTGGGGAGAGGGCAGGGCCAGAGCTGTCAGGATGGTGTTCTATGGGACACCTTCCCTCCCTGTCAATGCTACGCCCAAACTCACCCTCCAAGCTCTCGGCCTCCACGCTGAACCCATCCTCACTGCTGATCTCGAAACGCAGGTGTGGGCCAGCCCGTTTAGGGGCCTGGTTCTCTTTGTCCTCTGGGGATGGAGGCTCTTCCTCAGAGCTTGAAGCTTCACCTGGTCCCAAGGAGCGATCAGAGTTGGTGAGGATCACCCCTCCTGGACTCCAAAGCCCCCGGTTCCCCTCTGCCCTTCCTTCCTCCCCGCGTATAAGCAGTTGCTGGGTCTGAGGGCCTTCCTCCTGCAATATTTGCCCAGTGAACCCTATAGAATGGACATTATTTTTTCTAAAGGGCCTACAGTCCCTTTACTGCAGGACATGCTTGTGGCTCACTCAAACTCAGTCTACCGTAAATGCCAATCTATTCCTCATTTTTCTGCATCTCACACAAAATTTAAAATACTGGAGAACTATTATATTTTGCACACTTATTTTTCTTATGTGCACCACATTGCTGTAAAGATTACCAATATATTATTATAAAGGCCTATACTCACAGAATCAAGTATATGTACACTATGAGGGATTTCTCAGGGGCTAAAAATTTTAAAGCTAGAACAGATAGGACTAGCTGACATAGGTGAGGTGGATGAGAGAGAAAAGGGGGGGGGTCAAGGACAATTCTTGAGGTGTGGAGCCTGAACAACTGGAAGGATAAAATGGTCACTGACTGAGATGGTGAAGGTGAGGGAGAAACGAGTTTGGGGTGAAGGTCAAGAACTCAGTTTGGAACATGCTGAGCCTGAGATTCCTCTTAGAAAACCTCCCCTTTCAACTTGCTTGTGGAGATGGCGAACAGGCAGCAGGATATGAGAGCCTGGCTAGTGATTGTGGGGCTATCAGAATTAGAGATGGGGTTTAGAGCCAGGAAGTGAGACAAGAGCACTCGGGAGTGAGTGGAGATTAGAGAAGTCAAGGCCAGGGCCCTGGGACACACCAAAGCGGACAGGCTGGGGCAGTGAGGAGGCACAGCCAGAGGTGAGGAGAGGGCTGGGGTGCTGGAAGCCAGCAAAGGAAGTGCTTCAAAGAGGGAGGGATCAGCACACCAAATGCTGCTACTGGCTCAAGCAGGATGTGGACTGAGGCCTGACCATTGTACCTGGGTTGAGTGGGGTGGGGGGCATACGTTTGAGTGGAGCATACTTTAGGAGGGGCAGGAGTCACATGGCCACACTTTCTCCCCACAGAACTGCTCTGGGCCAACCTGCCTATATGCCCTTCCAGCCCTAAGCAAGACTCTAAACCTAACTCTTGCTGTGTGTCCCACATCATCCTTGGGCCTCGCAATGCCCTAGGGTCCACCTCTGACTTCTGCCACCTTTCCCCATCCTCACTTCCATTCTGTTCCCCGAGCACAACCACAGAGGCCTTGCCTGGGCACACTCTCACTTTCTTCTTTCTCGTGGTGCTCATCCTAAGCTAGAATGCACTTGTTAATTATGCACCTGTTTCCTCTAGCAAAATGTGGTCTGGTCCCTATAGGCAGGGACCTGTCTGTCATGGTCACTGCCATATCCTCATGCCATCTCTGACCCCTGTAAGTAGCCTTTCAGTTAAACAGTCTCAGTCTACTTCATTCCACTTCCATACTCAGCGGCTTAGCTCTACATAATGAGAAAATCCACACATCAGGACAGGACTTGGGGCCACAAGGAATTCCGAGCCTCAGTCTGCTCAATTATCAGCTTACTTGGCTGTAGCCTACTCCCTCTCCCACTGCCCTCCATGACCAACAGAGCACTGCCCTTCCAGCTTCAAAGAGTCCATCAGCCAGAACTGCTCCACGTGCCCCCATCCTGTATACTGATGTCTCGTATCTCTGCAAGTACAGGCATAACTCGGAGATACTGCGGGTTCAATTCCAGACCATGGCAACAGAGAGAATATTGCAATAAAGTGAGTCGCACAAATCTTTTAGTTTCTCAGTGCACATACAAGTTACATTTATACTATACTGTAGTCTAGTAAGTGTGCAACAGCATTACGTCTAAAAAAACAATGTACATACCTTAATTAAAAAATACTTTATTGCTAAAAAAATGCTAAACATCGTGAGCCTTCAGGGAGTTGTAATCTTTTTGCGAGAGTAACAGCAAAGATCACTGATCACAGATCACCGTAACAAATAATGAAACAGTTTGAAGTATTAAGAAAATTACCAAAGTGTGACACAGAGACACAAAGTGAGCAAATACTGCTGGAAACATGACGCTGATAGACTTGCTCCATGCAGGGTTTCCAAAAACCTTAAATTTGTAAAAAATGTGACAAAGCAAAGGGCAATAAAACGAGGTATGCCTGTACACCTTCCTCATGTCCTTCCCCCCATCTCAGGGGTCTCTTATGCAAACCTGGCCGCTATGTCTCCTCCCACCTCCTTTTCCATCCACGAGTCCCCTTCACCCTCATCCTTGCTTTTGCTGTCACAGCCCTCACACCAAACCCCTCTGAGCTGCTCCCCCCAACCCCCAACCCCCACCCCAGACTCTTAACTGAGCTTTTTGGCAAGGTGCCTGGCTGCTATTCTGGCTTCCTCGTCAAACACTGTCTTCGGTTCTGGACTCTGACACAACATCCTCCCTACCCTGTGCCATCTGCCCAGACAGTACACCAATCCTAGACCCCACATGCCTGGTGTTCTCTGTGGCAGTTGGGACTGCTGACCACTCCCTTCCCTGAGCCTCTGGGACACCACCCTCCTCTGATCTCCTTCCCACTGTTCTTGTCTTTCCTCTGGGTCCTAGGTGGGCTCCATCCTCTGTGGATGATCCCCAGAACTTCATCTCTGGCTTTACTAGGTACCTAACCTCTGACCCTGGTGCACTAGCTCCTGAAGCCCTTCCTTGGGCTCTTGGGCACACTGAACAGGCATGTGTCTGTTTCTGACACAGGCCATAAGCTCCCAAGGGTGTCTCTGTAACTCTAACACCCAGCCTCAGGCTCGTACCCAGGTAGGTGTGCAATGTGCAACACCCAGTGCGTTGTGTGTTTTTTTTTTTTAAGTGGACCAATTCTGTATCTGTGAGTTACTCAGCTGAGGCAAGCACCAGGAAGGACGCAGTGAGAGGGAAAGGCTGGCCCCTACCTGAGTAGTGGTGCCACTGGGACTCAAGCAGCAGGTCAGGGGGACCATCGGGGGCCCGGGGAGGACCACCTTCTGGAAGTGGCAGCAGAGGGGACCGGTCCTGGAGGGGCCTGTGAGGAGAGACCTGTCAGAAGGAGGAAGCGGCAGAGGTTCCAAAGCCTCCAGGGAAAGGAGGCTGGCCACTCACCTTGGGCTTTCCCCCCAGGTGGGCTCCCCAGGTTCATCCAGGTCGAGAACTCCGCGCACAGTGGGCGTTTTCATCCTCACTCGGCTAAACCTGGTGTGGAGTGGAAAGGTGAGAAGGCTGAGCTGCCTTCTCCTGCCCACCTTCCTCCCACTCCGCAGCCTGGGCACGCTCACTCACCCGCTGCCACAAAGCCCTGGACCCTGCTGGGGGTCCTCCAAGGACTCTCCATCTTCCTCCAGCCGGGGAGTTTTGCTTGGGGGAGGTGCTGGTGGGGAACGGCCAGAGAAGGTGGACACCCTTTTGACGCGGATGGCCTGGCGGGGTGGGCTGGGGGGCCCACTGCTCAACACCAGCGTCAGTGGAGGGGGGGGTGGGGGAGGGGCAGGGCGGACCACCCCTACTACTGGCAACACACCCAGCAGGGGTCCTGGGGGCAGAGTCCAGGAAGCAGGGGCCGTGGGGGGAATGGGAGGGGGCAGAGGTGGTTGCTTCACTGGGGGTGAGACAGGTTCACCCTCCCCTGCCATCTTTACAAACACTTGCCCCAGCTTGTTGACCAGGATGATCTTGGATGTGGCAGGTTTGGGGGGCTCGGGGGCAGGACCCAGGCTCAATACCCGGACCCCTGGGGCCCCAGGGAGCCAGGCAAACGTCCGGGTGGGGTCAGCTGGGCTAGGGGGCAGGCCCTGAGGGGGCTGGCTGCCATTGGCCAAGGGAGGTGCTGGGGGGAGTGGCTCCTCTCTAGGCCCAGCGCCCCCCTCCCCAGGCCCCCCTAGGTTCTTCAACACAAAATCCACAATTTCTGACGGCAAGTCCTCGGGAGGCCGAGCCCTGTCCCCTGCAGCCCCGATGACCCCAGCCCGGCCTGCTCCTGGCCCTGAAGGTGGAGTCCCCTGGCCCCGAGGCTGCTGGACTGCTTCGGCCTCACTGTCGGTGCCATCATCCACTCCGTCCAGCTGTTCAATGCGGGGGGCTCCAGGGAGGGCTCCAGGGGCCAGGGCAGGGCCAGACACCACAGTCACAGGGAAGTGGACGTAGCGGGGGGTGGGGCTGGCCTCCTCCTCCGAGCTGTCCCCTGGGCCCCCGTGGCTGCTCCCCACTGCCCCTGCAGCCACAATCTCTTCCTGGAAGGGCTCAGTCCCCAGCAGGCTGGCCGCAAAGTCCAGGTCAGCAGCACTCAGTCCTGACACCACCTCCATGTCCTCAAAGTCTGGGCCCAGGTC
Organism: Lipotes vexillifer; assembly: GCF_000442215.2. NCBI lineage: Eukaryota > Metazoa > Chordata > Mammalia > Artiodactyla > Lipotidae > Lipotes > Lipotes vexillifer. The sequence continues at coordinate 5,884,560 of NW_006798798.1, read as the reverse complement.
TTCAGGGGGTGGTGGAGGAGATGGGGCCCGGCCAGGGGGAGCCAGCTCCCCTGAGGTAGGTGTGAGGGCTCTAACGACTGAGGTAGGAGGGGGCACCCTGAGCTGAGGAGAGGTTCTGAGAGGGGGAGAGGCCCGCCGTGATGGTGGCAGCCTGGAAGCCAGGGGGCTGGGACGACGGGAGCGTCTTGGGGGAGCTGGGAAGTCCGGGTCTCCCACCGTGGGGATGTGGTGGGTCAGAGAAGATGGGCTTCCTGTAGGGGGAAGGGTCAGAGTCAGCCAGGAGCTCCTGCCTCACCCTGCCCCACCCCTCTCCCAGACACTCCCAGGAACTCACCAGGGGAGGGCAGGGGTCCAAAGGAGACACCCCCCAAGGGCCTCCGGGATGGTGAGTAGTTGGGCACTTTGATTCGAGCCCCCGAGAAGGAGCGGGGGGCTGGAGGTGGGGCGCTGCTTGGATCCGGCCGAAGTGGGGGGTCCTGGTTCTCAACGGGTGAGTGGTGCTCAGGAGCTCTAGGGATAAGGGCACCTGTATCTGGTGGGGGGTCCACATGATCTGGGGGCTCTAAAGAGGCAAAAGAATGGCATCATGGGTGGCAGGGGCTCTTTGTGAAAGCCTCCCCTCACATACCCTTTGTTCTTCTGAACCAACCGCACCTTCTCTGCCTGGCCCCTGAGCTGGGGACAAGGTGCATGGGTTCCCAGTCATCACCCAGGTCCCAAACCCCTCCGTGGCTTCTGCAAAACCTCCACACACACCTGGGTCAGAGTTCCTTTGTGACCCCCCTCCTCACCCATCCTTTGCCACCTCCCCTCTTCCTGGCTGCCTACTGCTCTCTGATTCAGGCCCCACACAGGGCACTGCCCTCTCTCCAGCACGGCCAGTCCTACCTGCTCTGCACATCCCTGCCACATCAAATGCATCCACCCCATCCTGGCGCTTGCGGCTCCCCATTACCTGGCTCCACCCAATCTGTGCAAGCTGATCTCTGCTGCCTCCTCCCAACACTTCCTTGTTTCCAGCCAGGATGGCTGTACCCTCCTCCCCTCTCTACCGTGTGTCATGCTCCAACCCAGAACACACACCTCACCCACAAGCGCAATCCAAGTCTCCTCCTCCCATTCGGCCCACAAGGACCTCTCCCTCTACCTGTCTCCAAGCCCATTCTTTGCTTTGTGCCATCCAGCGCCCAGCTACATCCCTCAGTGCTAGCACAGATGGGAAGGTGCCAGTTTGGGAAATGAGCAGACTTAGGTTTGAATCCTGGCTCTACCACTAGGTCACTGTGGAGAGCTACTACCCTCTTTGAGTTGTACAGAGGAGCTTATACCTTTCTCAAAGGGCTGTGGGGAGCATTACATGAGCACGCAGCCCCAAGTCAGGTGGCCATAAATGCTCCCTGCATTTGTGCACAAGCAGGTAGCATGGCACTCTCCCCTCAGCGTCCTGGGAGACGCTGAGCACAGCCCCTGCACACTATGCGCAGCCATTAAGTCATCTCAAGCTACTGCCATTACAACAAGTGGCACAATGGCAAGCATCCTGGGGTTTCCTTAGGGCACAAGGAGAATAAGGGTTGGTGGGTAACTGTTTGGGGAGGGCAGCACTCAGGGAAGAAAATGAAGGAGTTCCAAGGCTGTACCTGAGGAAGGGGCGGGGCTGTGCACAATGGTCTGGTTCTCCTCTGCCGCCTCCAGGTGAACCGGCTCTTCCCTTGGCCCCCATGGCCGATACTCCAGAATTCGACACCGATACCAGCAGCGCCGCCGAGCATCTACTGTGCTCCAGTATAGACGGGAGCACCTGACGGGTGGGCGTGTGGGACAAGAGGGTCAGGACAGCTTAGGAAACAAGATCCAGTTCCGGAGACCCCCAGCCCCACCAATGTCCCTTGGGCTGCTCACTGGTAGCCAATGGGGAAGAGCCGTCCCTCGCAGTCTGAGAGGTCAGAGAGAGTGCCCAAGGAGTCGATTCGGATGGAGCCTATGGTGCAGAGGAAAGGTCAGGAGGGTGGGCCCAGGCAGGGTCAGGAAGACCAGGGTAGAGAGCAAGCTGCTTACCAATGAGCACATTGATGGCATCAGGTTCAAGTCCTGTCAAGAACTTTCGCTTGAAGTTGATACCCTCAAAGTCCACATAGACTCGGCGGAGAACATCAAAACCGTCAGGGGTCACGATTTCCTGGGAGGGGGGTGGCAAATGGGGTTGCTGGATTGGTGGCGGGTGAGGGGGATGTGAGGGAAGGCTCTGGAGGTAGAGACTGGTCAGTCAGGGGCTTAACTAAAGGACTGGGGACGGGGGGTAAGGGAACAAGAAAGAGACACTGAGAGGCAGCTGGGGCCAGGCCTGAGGGGCTACGGAGCTCCCTGAGTGGAAGAGGAAGAGAGTGCAGTGGGGAGCTGTCTCCCCCAGGGTGTGGGCCCACCTTGCCATCCAGCAGGTCTGTGTGTTTCTGGCAGAAAACTTTCTTGTCATCCTGGAAGATGCAGTAGCTGGCCCGGGCACACATGAAGTGGAAGTTGCTGAGGCAGGAGGAAAGGCAGCAGCCCACCGTGGCTCCAGGCTTCAGGCAGAGCTCACAGCGCTGTGGGGGGGAAGGGGCTGCTAAAGGGGGAAGCCAGTGACCCGAGCCAGGGTCTGACACTCAGCATCGTTGTCCTTGAGACTCTGCTTGGGCCCCTGCCTAGCCCAGCACCTCACCAAGCAAAGGCACTCACCAAACATTACCTCTCCCCTAGCTGCATCCAGGGCCAGGTACACATCAAAACCACTTCAGACTGTTTGAAACAGAATTGCAGTAGGAAGAAAAATAACAAGAGCTAAGGCTGAGAGTGGCATTTTACCTTACCATCTTCCTCGTGCTGTTCTAGCATGAAACCTGTATTATTTCATTTAATCTTCACATCTGCCCTCCGTAGTACGTCTCTCTATCATCCTGACTCAGGTTCGAAACTGGTAAGGGGGATTCTAACTCAGGCTACACCTTCACCTCATAGGGATGTAATAAGAGCTAAATGCCACACTGTATGGAAAGCATCCAGCACAAGTTTAATCAACAAGATTCAACAGACTAACTTTTAATCTCCCAGGCTTCAGGCCCATATTATGGCCAGAGAGCACAAACAGGAAAAGACCTGCTGTCACTGCAGCACCACAGTGCTGGGACAACCAAGAAAGGTACCTAGGACCAGCAGTGGAAGGACAAGCTGTGGCAGAGGCTAAACAAGAGCTGTCTCCGAGTGGAGGAGGGCCCCGAGGACTGCCCACCTCTCCAGGCCCGTGCCCTCACCATCTGCCTCCCTCGAGCCACAGCAGCGTGCACGTTCTTCAGGGAGCCATCATTTTCTTCGAACACTTCGGCTGACCAGATGGCACAGTTGACGTGTGTCCACTCATTCTGCCCAATGTACAGAAGCCGCCCTGCCTCCTGGGGACAGAGGAGGGTGGCAGGAGGGGAGGCCCCAGAGACCAGACCCCACAGCCTGGGCTTCATGCAGTAGCCCTCACCTTAGAGTCTGCATCCCCATATTTGAGGCACAGCGCACACTGACGGGGGTCCTCCAGGTGTGAGAAAGCAGCTGAATCCTTGCCTTGGAAAGCTGGAAGGGGTGTGGGAAGGAAGGTCCAAGAATGGGGACCTGGAGCCTGGCCCACCAACCAGGGGATCTGGCTTCCAGCCCCAATTTCCCGTACCTGTTGAGGGATCCCCTGGAGGCTGCCCTGATTCTGGGGTCTCTGGTTCCTGCTGCCTCCACTGAGCGTAGACATGGTCCAGGGAAGGGGGCAACACGGCATTGGGGAGGACTCCGCTGTGGACAGGCAGGGTCAGCCTCTGACATGTCTCTTAACAGGGGGTGGGGGCTGCACTGGGGCCCACCCACAGTATCAGCCTGAACATGCCATGACACCCTCTGTCCTCCCTCTACGTGGAATTTCTCTCAGTCTCCCAAACAAGCCAGGCCCTCTCATGCCACCTTTGGCCCATGAAACACTGTTCCTCATGCCCGGAATACTTTTTCTCCACTTCTCAGCTTGGATGTCATCTCTCCAGGAAGCCTCAGGCCCTAGGCTCCGAGGCAGGCGCCTCCTCTGGGCTTCCACAGCCCCTGGGTCTCCCCATCAGTGCCCTGTCTGGGTCATCAGTGCCTGCCCAACCTCCCAAACATGGCTCGCCCACAGCTGTCCCCAACACTGCCTTGCATAAAGTAGAACCAAAGTACGAGTTAACTACACAATCTGAGTCTCTGCTCGTCTAGAACCACTGGGGACTCTCATGCTGGTTCCACCACCCTCCAGACCCTAACCCTGCTCCTCGTCTATTCTCGGTCCAGCTTGACCCTGGATTCCTAGGTGCCCTTGCCTTTGCCCTCACTCCCTGGTTCCCCTCCTGCTACCCAGCCTCGCTCACTTGGGCAGCCGGGTACTCCGTCGCCAGTACTTGGGGTCGTGGGCGTCGAACCAGCCGAACGCAGACTCTAGCAGCTGGGGAGCAGGTTAACAGGATGAGAAGAACTGGCTTCCTCAGGAGAGCTGGCGGGGGCAGGGTCTGAAGGACCCACTCTCTCCTCCCCATTACCATACTAGCTACCCTCCAGGCACCCCCCAAAGAGCTCACCTTCAGTAGGAGCCCCTTCGTCTGGCCTCCAGCCCGGCGCTCCGGTGTCTCTCCTTCTTCCGAGTGCCTCATCAGGATGCCCACCACATCCTCCATGAAGCTGTGCTGTAAGGGGGTTTGTCAGGACTCGAGCCTCGACCCCAATCCTCTCCTCCTGGCACCCACCTGTTCCTCTCAGTGTCCCACTCACCACGGACTGGTAGTGGCCATCCTCAAAGCGCTGGCTCACAGTGTGCAGATCACAGGGCCCTGGGTGCAGCTGCTTTCCATCCTGCCCACACTGCAAAGAGGGGAAGTCAGCAGGGCTCGTGCTGGGCCTAGGCCCACCCCGTCCTGCCACCTGGGCCCCCAGACCTGGGTGCACAGCAGCAGTGGGCCTGCCACCTTGGAGCTCAGCAGGCCCTGGAGCACCTGGCGCAGGCCCCCCTGCAGGGCCCCACTCAGGGCCTCTCGCCAGCGGGGGTGCGTGGCCCCAGCACATGGCCCACAGGTGTACAGCACCGAGTCTGGCAGCCCCGAAAGGATCTCATAGTCTTCATCTAGAACAGCCAGGGCAGGAAAGGAAAAAATGGTTTAGGGAGATGTGAGGGCTTTCAGCAGCCCCCCAGATCACCAAGAACATTCAGCCCTGTCCCCTGAGAGCCTGTGGTGGAGGGTAGAACAGGGATCCCCAAAGGACTGAGGCCACCCCCCGGGTAATCCACCCACTCACCTGAGAGCCCCTCACACTTCGCGTGCACCCAGTGGTCACACTGGGCGCACTGCATCATCTTGCTCTCGTAGTCGTTGTCTTCATAGCAGCGTGTGCAGATCGGGCAGTAGTTTCCTGGAGCAAGAGGGAAGAAGAGACAAGTCAGAGGGGCTGGTGCCACTAGCTGCCCCTCAGAGCCCCTGTCCAGATGCCAGCCATCCCTTGACTGCTGCAGGAGCTGCCTCTATCATGCCCCACTTGGGTCCCTACCATTCCCCAAAAGCTGGCTGAGGATAAGGCTATTTAGAATTTCTAACTCGGCAGCCCCAAGGCTTCACAGAGTAAAGAGCTTTGCTAAACATGCTGCCTGAGTAAATGAGGAAGCCCATGTCTTCAAAGAGCTCAGTGGAGACTTGAGGTTTCAGGAGGTATCTCAGGGACCACCACAAGGGTGGGCTCCACGCCCTCCACTCCCATTGCCCTCAGTGGGAGAATACTCTGAGTGGAAGGAAAGGCTCCATAGTTAGAAGAGAGTAGAAAGCCACTAGAGAAGAGTATCTGTTCCAACTGCTTGTCTAGGAACCTGGCCCACTCCCTGGTGGCCCCCGGGGCCCCGGTCCCCTGCCAGGTCCCCACCTTTCTCATAGAGCTGGGTGCACCTGGGGCAGAGGCTGTAATCTCCCGACCACTCGACGTCCCAGTTCTTGCCTGGAGTCGCCCCACAGCTCTTACAGCGCACGCAGGCTGAGCAGATCTGGGAGGGCAGGGCGACATTAGGGGGAAAGCCAGACACCGGGATGGAGCAGTGCGAAGGGGGGATGGGCAAAGAGGAGACAGATGAGGAAGAATGGGTAAGAGGAGAAAAGGTGTGCAGGAGAGGTGAAGAGGAGGAGGAAGGGAGAAGGAAAGAAGCAGGGCAGGAGAGAAAGGAAGTGGGGAGATCGGTAGAGTGAGATGGAAGAGATTAGGCTAGAGCAGGAGGGGGCTGTGAGCTGGGGGCCATGGAATGCACGAGCCCGTAAAACCATTACATACAAATTCTGCACATAAATCTTGTCTACGTGAAATTCTTGAAGAGGACGTGTGATGCTTATCAAACTCTCAGAAGGACCTCCACCCTTCCCCTCCTCCTGAGAGCCCTGGCCTAGAGCAAGTCTGGGGGTGCTGTGCAGCATTAATCAGAACTCCAAAGTAAGGGGTAGGGGCCTCATCTCTCACCCAGTGGCGCCGTTTGCGTGTGGCCCGGGTTGGGTAGCTGGGCCCCAGGCAGGCTGGGTGGTAAGCATGGCGGCAGCGCTCGCACTCCAGGAGGTGCTGTTGGATGTTGGAGAAAGACAGCAATGGCAGAACCTACTGGCACAGGGATACCCCTTCTCTTTCATGCCTCCACTGCCATGGCCCTCGTGCCCAAACCTTGGATCCCCGGCCTTTGCGCCCACAGACATGGCAGAACTTGCAGCGGCGGCAGCACCAAGCGTCATGATGTTGGGGCAGGGGCCGCTCGGCCTCCTCCAGGCAGAATGGGTGGAAAGGGTCACAGCAGACTTGGCAGAACACCAACTGGGGTGGGGAGATGGAACGACGGGCAGAGTGTGAGGCCAGGAGGCCAAGGAACGTGACCCTGTGGAGAGGGCCCAAGAAACCAGACTTGGGGGGCTGTGAAAAAAGGCAGGGGTCCAACCTCATGCAGGCCTTTGCTGGCACACAGCAAGCACACCATCGGTGGTCCCCCTGGCACAGAGGTGAGTACGCTCAGGCCGCCCATCAGCCACACGTTCTCCAGGTCACAATCCTCCTGAGGGAAGAGAAGACAAGAGGTCAGAGAGCAGCCAGGAACACAAGCCAGATCCAACCTTAAAGCCCTGGTTTCTCACTCATAATCAACAAGTTTCTTCCCACCGTAGTCCCCACCACCCTCCCCTGCTCCACGCCATACCTTAAAATCCACACGAACCCGGTGCACGCCATCAGGGGACTTTTGTTTTCCAGTCCAGCCATTGGGAAAAGAGACAAAAGGGCCAGGGGCCAAAGCATCCTAGGGAAGGTGGTGGTGCTCAGAGTGCTGCCAGCCCCACCCTTCACCAACTTTTCTCCTCACCGCCCTCTCCTCCAGCCTACCCAACCCTGCCTTTGGCCCAGATCCTACTTGGCCTTCCAGAAGGATAGGCCTGCTTCACCCCCTCAGGACCTGTCCTCTGGTGTGGACACACCACGGCACTCAGGTGATCCTGTTACCCTGACTTGCCAGGAAGCTCCTTGGGATGGAGCCATTCCTTCCACAGCACTCGGGGTTCTTGGTGTGGGGCTATGCTGACCTTGTCCAGGCGCCTTCGGGCCTTGAGCTGCAACACAGGCTGCAGGGTGGGTTTGCGGGGCCGACTCTGCTCCTCTGGTTCTGGTACTGGCAGCTCTAGGCAGGACACGTGAGCGGTGAGGTTTCCGCCTCTTCTCTGCCTCATTCCCCCTCCTCTACAACCCCCAATTGTTACCTGGATCCCCAGGGCCTTCTTTAACTAGACAAGGTCCACTAGGATGACTTGGGCCTTGTTCAGCAG
>NW_006798798.1:5871355-5876655 GCF_000442215.2 Lipotes vexillifer | reverse complement strand
CAGCAGGCTACTGAAAACCTCCTGCACCCGTCCTCCCTGTCCACTAAAACCACCCCCCTTCTCTACACTGAGACCGACAAAGCCCTGGGTCTGGGAGTCCTGACCCTTCCACACAAAAAACACAGGACTGACCGACAAAGGAAGCAACAAACAATTCGCACCATTCTCTCGGGGGGTCCGACGCCGAGGAGCAGGGGGACCCCCGGGCTCTGAGTCATCCGAGTCCTCGAAGATATCATAGGAGGGTCGCTGTTTGACGCAGCGCCGGGCTGACTTGCGCTGCAGTAGGAGGGAGTCCTGCTCCTCGGGCCCCGGGGGGGCCACCACCTCCTCCCGGGGCCCCCCAGTTCCCGCCCCCCGGCGTGGGCCTGGAGGACCAGGGGAGGCCTCAGGAGATTCATCGGAATCCCAGGGCAACAGCGTCTTCACTATCGTCCGGCCTGTGGGAACAGGGGACTTAGTAGGATCTGAGCTCAGCCAGGGACATGGGACACTGGGATGGAGAAAAGCCAGAAAAAGGTGGGGCAGAAGCGAACAAGCACACGATGGAAAAGAAAAGAAACGTGGTGGACTGCAAAGGTATGGGGAAGAGAGCAAAGAAGACATGGTTTCCGCCATACCACGAATCTCAGTAAGATTGTGTAAAGAAATGCTCCTCGAACCTCGTTACCTTTTTTGGCCAGCCGTTCCATCTTCCGAGCCTCTATCTTGTCACACTTCCGGTATCTGGGGAGGGGAGCAGCACGTCACCAGGGTAGGGGACTGGTGGTCTGGGGGAAGAGAGGAAGCTCTCCACAAGGATGCCAATCCCACTGCTCTGCTGGGGCAGGAGGCCTGGGTAACTGACAACCATGGGTGGGAATGGAGGCTGCACTCCAGCTACTCACACACAGCACTGCTTCTTGGTGTTGGGGCCCCCAAACTTGGGCTTGTCCAGGCAGTTGACACAGGACCCACAGTCCTGCACACGCAGGCAGCCCCGACAGTGTCCACACCGAGCCATCCGCATCTTCTTGCCATGATGGGAGGGCAGTGAGCGCCGGGGTGCATGTGCCAGGGTCCCTCCAGACCCCGCAGGCTCTGAGTCTCCCCCAGGTCCTGTTGGCTCCACCTTCCCCCGCCGGGACCGAGATGGGACGCTCTCAGTCTCAGATGCTGATGACGTATCTAGTGCAGCGGAGAGGCCGGGATGGAGCCACATAGCCACCAGGAGTTCTACCTCATTTCCCTAACCTCCCCTAGATCCCATTCAACTGGCCTTCTGGTCCCCACTTTCCCACAGTGCTCCCATTCCAGGTGCTCCCAAATCTGCTCTAAGACCTAGCACTCCAACCCACTTGCCACCTGGCCCCAAGCACCCAACTCAGCTGCCATTCTCCGAGGTTCTTGATGCCTTCACTTGCCCCCAAACTTGACACAGCTGTCAAATTTCCCAACATGCCCGCCCCCTACCCTCCGTGGCGAGGTCCTGCCGATCACGGAGAGGGAGAGCACTGAGGCGGGGGACGTCTTCGGGTACCATGGCCCGGGCCTGACCCAGGGCCACAGCAGCATGACGGCAGACATGTTTGATGCGGGGGCCTTGCACAGGGGACTCGGGGCCCTGGGGGGAGGAGAAAGCAGGAACGTATGTGGAGCACTGCCCCTTGTGGCCCCGCAGCCAGCCTTCTTCAGAGGGCCTTCTTCCCACTCCATACCGACGGTCTCTCTCTCTTAGTTTCCATCGATTCATCTTCAGACCTGACAGAACCTCTGTCTGGGATCTGCTTGACAGCCCCCACGACCTCCTCCATCTGCCCTCCAGGGCTTGACTGGTGGGGGAATAAACAGGGTCAGAGGCTAGAGAGCGAGAAAAAAATGGAGCCAGGAGACTAGCACTGGGGAGGGATGGGGCCAGGGGAGGAACACAGGAGGCTGGGGGACAGGGGAAGGACTGGCTCTGAAGGTTGCCTGCAATGCTGGAAGGTGTCTAGGGAGGGAACGAGGTTCAGGGGTTGCAGAGAATTGGGGCTGGGTGCAGGGGCCTGGCCCAAGTACCAAGCTCACCGGCATCAAAGATGCCACCTTCTGCTGCTGCTGCTGGTCGATCTTGATTAGCTGCACCTTGGCTCTCTTGAGGAGGCTGAACATTTTCTCCTCCACACCAGACAGTGGTAAGGAACCCAGGCCTGCAGTCCGGGCCTTTTCCAGTGGTGGCGGCTGCTGCGGTGGCGGCGGCTGCAGCTGTAACTGCGGCTGTAGTTGTGACTGTTGTGGTGGTAGCACTGGAGGCAGCAGCTGGGTGTGCAAGGCCTGTACGGGCTGCTGCAGCTGAGCCTGAGGCTGCTGCCCACTGCTTGGAGCTGGAGCCCCAGGAGGCGGCACCTCGGCCTTAGCAGGAGTGGCGACCACAGGGGCAAATCGAGGCAAGCTGAGGTGGTTCGTGCGGCCCACTGCCCGTGGCTCAGGCTCAGCTGGAGAGTCATCGGCAGGAGGCGGCTCTGGCTCAGGGGCTTCAGGGGCCCCAAGAGGAGGAGTAGTAAGCACCGATTCGTAGATCTTCAGGTGGGCTTCGCTTGGGGTAAACTGAGGGGCCCGAAGGAGCAGGGGCCTCCGGGATGGAGTGATGGGTGCAGGAAGCGGGGGTGGGGCCGGTGGAGGAGCAGGGGGAGGAGGGGGCAGTTCCCGGGTCAGTGAGGTCCAGCGAAATGTGGGTTCCCTTAGGATGGACCGTCTCTTCTCAGGGAGTGGGGCTGGGGTAGGTGGAGGAGTTGGGGCACGTGGTGGAGACGGGGCTGGTGCTGGTTCCTGGGGTGCGAGTGGGGAGGTGGCAACAGGAGGCCGTAGAGTAGGTGAGATCTCCACCTTTGAGGGTTTGGGCGGGTCTTCATCCATAAATCGCCGGGGCGTCTTGATGACACGGGAAGAACGGGCACTCACCACAGGCATAATGAACTGTCGGATGTTCTTCAGAAAGGTGGTACTTTTGGGGGCCACAGTGGGGCTGTCTTCCAGAGGGCCTCCTGTGGTGGTGCTGGGGACTGGAGTGGGAGGAGAGGTGCCCTCTGGCCCTGCCCGAGCAGCTTCCCGCTCTGCCCGCTGGCTGGGAGTCAGGGGAGGCCGGCCCCTCTTCCTGGAGCATGTAGCTGGGACCACGGGAGGGGGGGATTCTGCCTGCTCCTCTGGGGCAGGAGGCGGTGGAGGGGATGGTGGGGGTGGAGGAGACACTGGGGGCGGTGGAGGGCAAAGTGGGGATGGAGGAGATGTTGAGCGGGGTGGGAGGGAAGGAGGCGGCGGAGGGGCTGGAGGAGTCAGGGGTGGTGACGGCAGCTTCGCCTCTTCCTTTTCCTCAGCTGGCACCATCTCTTCCTCGGCTACGGCTCGCTCTTCCTTCTCTTCCTCCTCCTCCTCGTCTTTCGCTTCTTTCTCCTCCTCTCCGTCCTCCTCCAGCTTGTGCTCCTCCCTCCAGCAGGGGCCCTCTCCCTGTCCAGATCCAACTCTTCCTTGAGTGGCATCCTGCCAGCTTTCTTCGTGTTGATCTTGACCCTGACCTGATTCAAGTCCCAAGGACAACTGTCCCATCTTCACTTTTTTGGCCTTTGAAACAAACTTGATCACGAGGGGGAGCCCGCCTCGGCCTCGGCCCCTGCCTCCACGGCCTCCTCGCCCAGACTGTCCTCCACGCTTGGGAGTCCCAGGTCCTGGGCCGGGCCCCTCCTTGCACTTCCAGCTGCCAGTTCGATGTTTTACTGGAACAATAGGAGGTGGGGGCTCAGGTTTGGGGATTGTCACAGCTGCTTCTGCCACCACTACTGCTTGTTGCTTCTTCCTGCAGGGGCCTGCTGACCGTCCTGGGGGCCGCCCCCGAGACCGACGGGGGGTGGAGGACTCACATGCCCGGCTCCGGGGGGCTGGGGGTGCCTGGGCCCGCCGGAGAAGTTCAGTCAGTGCCTGCACCATCCGTTCTGTGCCCTCCTCACCCCGTTTCCGGGCAGGAGTCTTTGGGGGGGTAGGAGCCACATCTGCTAGGCGAGGAGGCGGAAGGGGGGTCGTCTTATGCTTGCGGCCCCGACCTCGGGGGGCTCGACCTAAAAGGAGAATAGGTGTGGGGAGATGGGTCAAGGTAGCCCTGAAGACTGAGGGACTCCAGGAGGGCAGGGACTAAGTCTTGTCTGTTTCCCCAACAGCCCAGCCTAGCTTGAGCTTTGAACACAGAACACGCTTGGTAACTGATGAAGACTCTAGTTGAACAGGGAAGAGCTGACACGAAAAGCAAGAATAACATTCTTGTAAAGCTATAGAGGTAGAGTTTCCCCGTCACTCACCTCGTTGGGATCGGAGCGCAGAGCGCAGGGAACTGGGGGTCACATCTTCATCTGAATGAAAACCCTGAAACTCCTGATTTAGGGGACCAGGGGTGGAGGGGAGAAACAGCAGTCAGTGCCAAAGCCCTCGTTTCATGTGAGACTCAGGTTCCGAGGAATATCCCCAGCTTCCCCCTTAACATATCCCTATTTACAAAAGAACTAAAAAGACTGGAAAGTGAGGGGAAAAGAAAAGACGGTCTCCTCCTAGGGATGGAGGCAGAGGGTATTTTGAACCTGCACCCCGTTCCAGACCACACCAGCACAGCCATCAGTGTGGTTCACTGGTTCAAAGGGAACAGAAGACGGTCTCCTCAGATCAGGCAATAGGCACTACCCTCAGATTCCCTCATTCTCCAACTAAGAAAAAAGTGGAACCTCTGCTTATACCCTCTCGGGCTGTAGTTTCTTCCTCAATGAAAATGGGAATTGGGACACCCAAGCAGGGTGTGTGTGTGTATGTGTGTGTGTGTGTGTGTGTGTGTGTGTGTGTGTGTGTGTTTGTGTGTGTGTGTGTGTGTGTGTGTGATCAAGCGGTTTATCATATTATAATCTGCCCTGAGTCCTCAGGTGGCTACAAACTGTTCTAAGTAATAAAACGCACACCTTCCTGCCTTTTCTGAGAGACTGGTGATAAATCCTGAATTGAACTCAGACCTGCTGGAGTGTCCAGTCTCATCCTGCATTCCATTTCTCTTCAACCTGTGCCCCCAAGAGGAAGACCTCCACCATTTTACCCTCTCTCCACTTTAAGTCAGAAAAAGAATTGGGGCGCTGGTGATATCAGGGATGTGCCGGAGGTTATGCGGCCGGGCGGGGCAGCCTGCAGGTAAGAGCCCAGAGAGCCCTAGCCTGGGTCCACTCGAGCCACGCTGCTGCTGTCAACCACCGGTTGGGCGTGCAGTCCCCACAGCCTCCTAGCCCAAACCTCTCCTGCCCTGGATTTGCCAACTACCA
>NW_006798798.1:5854773-5871345 GCF_000442215.2 Lipotes vexillifer | reverse complement strand
CAGCAGGCCCTGCCTCGGGCCCAAGTACCCAGCTGCAGCCCGGGCTTCTCTATCCACTTTCAGAGGCCTCTTCCTCCGACAGCTCCCGTGCAGCCTACCTCCTCCCATGCCTATTTCCAGGGCCCTTTCCCTCCTCAGGAGGCCTGAGGACCACGCTTCCCCACGCCACCCCTCGGGGCCACCCAGACCCCTGGAAGCCCCCCGCCTCCGCCCCGCCCGGCGATGGGGACGCCTCCGACTGCCTCACCTCATCGTCGGACTCCCCGTCACTGCTCTCCTCCTCCAGCAGGCAGTCCCGGCTCGGGCCCCAGCCCCAGCCCCGGCCCCGGCCCCGGCCCCGACCCCGCTGAATGCGCGGGCCGGCCCACAGGCGGCGGAGCCGGCGCAGGCCCCGGCGGAGCCCCAGCAAACGGAGCAGGGCCGTGTCCTCCCCGGGCTCGGCTCCGCCCGGCCCCGCCGCGCCGCCGCCGCGCCGCAGAGCTACCCGCACTCTTTCGGCCCCGCTGCCCCGTCCGCCGCGGCCCCCGCCCCCGCCAGAGCCCCGCGGCCGGCCCGGGAAGCGGCCCCGCGCGGAGCCAGGCCCGGGGCAACTGCCGCCGCCCGCCGCTGCCGCCATCTTGGCACCGTGAGAGGGGCCGGGGAGGCGGGGGGAGGGGCGGCCCGTAAGCAGGGCCGGGGGGGAGGGGAGCAGAGGAGGGGCGGGGCGGCGGCGGCTCACGACAACCACCAGCGCCGCCGCGGGGTCGCCGGGAGCCGGGGGCTGGGCCGGCCGCGCGCGGGGCACCACGGGAGCGGGAGTCCGAGGCCTGCCGGCCGTCACCCTTAAACCGCATCTGAAGAGCATAGACACCCGCGTCGCGGCGGGAGAGGATGAGGCGCAGGGCCCTCTGGGAAATGTAGTTCGAGCTCCTCGCTCCTTCCTGGCGAGCTAGGGCCGCGAGAGCTGGGACTATGGGGTCCTGACCCGACCCAGAAAGCGATCTCCGGGGCCGCCGGGAGATGTGGTTCTTGACCCAGACTCCTCCCATTGTTCTTGTCGAGGCCAGCGGCCCGTGTGAACTACCACTCCCAGAGTGCGGTGGGCCTCGGACCCTGGGAACACCAGAGACCCTGGAAAATGAAGTTCGCTACTGCAGGAGGCGTGGGTTGGGTAAGGGGCGGCGGCAAAAGATTAGTCTCAGTTCGGAGCTCAACCCGGCAGCTGTTCCGTACAGCCTGGAGGGAAGATGCTGGAGAGGCTACGGCCTTTCGGCTCTTGTGCTCTAGGAAAGGAGGGTGGCCGAAAGCAGGGCGGAGCACGCGTTCCTCTCGAGCCCCCGGCTGGAGGCCCAGACTCAGACTCCGCGCGCAGTTGCTTGCTGTGGAAGGGACGGGTAACTTGGGTTCTGACAGCCTCCCCTCACAGGGCTTGCTGCTAAGTCGGCCTGGACGCCGAATTCTCGCGGCCCTCTGCCTCCGGGGGAGGAGAGGGAGCCCTGGGAGACGGAGAAGGTGGCCGCCGCGCTGAACCACCAGGGGCCGCTACAGGACTAGGGGCAAGGCTGTCCCCCGCCCGCAGGCTAAAGTCCGGACTCGGCTTTCTGGTCCCGAGAGAAGGACACAGGAAACTTTATTTTGGTGATGAACCGCCAGTCCCCGCACAGTTAACCTTCACTCGTGCACACTTCACTGCCCTCACCCCACACGGGCTCGCTGGCCCAGGTTTCTGTGGCCCGCGGTCATCTGGGAGAGGGGTCTTGGCGCCCTTCCTGCGACGCTTCTTGGAGCAGAGTTTGCTAGGCTGCCGTAGCCGCGGTGCGAGGTCAGAAGCCTAGCAGGCCCGCCGGCCCATCTTTCATTCTGTACGCTTGGCTGAAGCCAAAGAAGCTACTGACACCCTGTCAGGTGGTTGAGGAAGCGGGCCTACAGGGAGAGGTCGAGGCCCGAGATGGCCTCGAGGAGGAGGAGGAGGAGGAGGAGTAGAGGAAGGTGGAGCGAATGGTCCATCCCGGCGGGAGCTGGCTGGGCGAGTGGCCGCGCATGTGCATCTGCATGGAGGCCAGGCTGGGGCAGCCGGCCTGGCACAGAGGGCAGCGGTAGGGTGCGGCCCCATGCGTCCGCAGGTGCTTGGTCATGGCTGAGAAGTCCCGGGAGCGCTGGGGACAGAGGCTACAGGAGAAGGGCTTCTCTCCTAGGGCAGGTGGAGGGGAAGACCCATGAAGGAAAGAGGAAAGGAGCGAAGGCTGGCCTAGGGGTAGATTGGGGCAACTGGGCAAGGTCGTTGCGGGGGAGCCAGACACTCAGAGAGGGACTTAGGAGCGGGCCCACTGGAGTTTGGAAGGAGGTAGACAATTCACACAGGGCAGGGCGCCCATACCTGTGTGGACACGGTAGTGCGTCTCCATCTGATGTTTGAGTGAAAACCTCTTTCCACAGACAGAACAAGAATAGGGCCGAGACCGAGCAGGAGCGGGTGGGGGAGGGTGTTGGTGAGATGGGTGGCTTGCTGTGCCCACATGACCCACACAGGTTGCAAGTTCACCTGTGGCGACAAAAGGCAAAGGAGGGCAGGGCTGGGAATCCCAGAGCCGGATCACTGGAACACTCAGGCAAGACATCAGGGGCTACAGTGGGGCTGAGGCAAAAGTGCCCTCACCCTACTCACCTGTGTGCCTCTGATCAGACTCTTCCATCTCCCCAGGGCTGAGCTGTGTGGGGCCCTGGGGGAGGGAACCTGAAGGGAGCAGAGTGAAGTAGGGGCTCTGCTCAGGCTGGACTCCTGGAGCCCCAGCCTCAGCCCCAGCTGAGAGAACATGTTACAGGGTGCATGCAGGGCAAGTGAGGGGCTTACCTGGGGTGGGGCTGCATGAGGCCAACTGGTTCTGGCTCCAGAGGCCTTTGTGGAGGTTCAGGGACAGTGGGATCCTGGGAGTGGGATGGGGAAGAGTTACAGCTTTGGCTACACCTGGGATCCTGGCCAATTCCTTTCTGGAGAGGGAGGTATGACGTCATGAGTCCTCAGGGGCTGGGCTTTGGCTTTCCCTGTGGTGGGAGCTTCTTGTCCTTTCCCCAGCTCAGGAAATGTATAGTAGAGATAAGAGATGTGGTGCCCTTCCACCCTTCACTGCTGCTTCTCCTAAGCCACTCCCTCCCAGCCGGAGGTCTTCCATAGGCCCTTCAACTCACCTCTGGTCCCGAGGCCAGACCTCCTGCTGGGCTGCAGTCATGGGGGTGCTATGGGAGAAGGGAGTGCCATATCTGGGCGGCAACAGCAGGATGCTCCACAGGGCAGGCTGGCCCTCCCCCAACCAAGGGGCCTCAGCCCACCAGGGCCTAGGGGTGATGCCGGTTTGGAGGGAACCTGGTGGGGGAAGGGGGCCAGGGAACTCCCGCAGACTTTCCTCAGAGCCCCCTGTACTGTCCCTCACCCACATGATCACTTCTTGCTTCCCATCTACTACTCCGCGGCCAACAGGGGATTGGTTGAGTTTCTCCTCTGGTCTCATCTGCTCCCCTTGCTCCTCCAGAGTTGCCTCTGCCATCTCAGGGCTCTGTCTTGGTGGCCTGTGCCTGTGCAACATCTCCTGTTCTTTCCCACCAGCTCTAACAAACTTCTGTGGTCTCTGCTTCTCTCCAAAGCCCCCCACTCCTCTCACAGAATCCCTTGTGGGTTTCTCTGGCTCCTCCTGTTGTTCCTTCAGCCCTGGACCCAGCTCTTCTCTGGCCGTATCTCTTCGAGCCCTCATGCATGCCTCTTCCAGGGACTGCACCCCTAGCGCTCTGGCTGCCTCCTCAAGGGGCCCCAGTTCCCCAGGTTGCAGCTCTAGGCTCTCCCCATAAACAAAGTGCAGAAGTTGGGCAAAGGTGGAAGGGCTGATGCCTTTCACCAGAGCCCAGTGACCCCTGCGACCCAGTTGCTGGCTCACACCTGCTAGCACCAGGCTGTGGGCAGGGAACTCCTGGCTCCCCACTGTGATCAGGGTATCACATAGTGCTGGCCGGAGCCTGGCTGCTAGCCGTACCAGCCGATCAGAGCCATAGGGACTAGGCAGTCTTGTTGGGGACATGGGCATTGTGCCTTGCCTGGGTACCAATCTCAGAGGTTCTGAGAGAAGGGCCACAGTGTGGGGTCCATGGTGAAAAGGGGAGGCAGGAACAGCATATTCTCAAGCCTGTGGAGGTGAGGGGAGAAAGAGTGAGTTGCTGGTTCTGAATCAGAGCTCTCTGTCCTGAATGGAGCAGATAAACTGACCCGAGACAGGACCTGAGCTTATCCAGAATCATAGCAGGGGCCAGGGGTGGGGGTGCGGTGGTGGGAGAATGGAAATTAGACCAAATTCAGGACTTAAAGAGCAAGGACCAGACAGTTAAGAACTATCTCAAGTAGTGGATTTAAGACTAGTATAGATGGGTCCTGCCAGTTGGCAATGTCTGACTTAAAGGATAGCAAACACTGATACTTCTGCTTCTCCAAGCTCCTCTGCAGGGAAAGACCTCTGAGAGGTCAGGCTCTCCTCATTCCAGACAAGAAGATCACCACAAAACCCAGTCAGCCCTGGAAGTTAGGGATGGAGCAAGACACAGCTTCATGGGTGAGGTTAGAAAGCTAGTGTGTCCTCCCCCTGCAAGCCCATCAATGTGGAGCTGAGGGTCCCGAGAGGAAGAAAGGGCAGCAAGACAGGGGTCGTAACTGCAGGAGGGCAGGCTCTAAGGCATCAATCAACCATCTCCCTGAGGACGAAACTTATAGAACCCATCCTCAGAGAAGGAACTGGAAGATACCAAAGACTCCCATGCAGTGAGATAAGAGAGCAGGTCAGAAGCCACAGGAGAGAAGGCTCCTCATCCGAAGATGGAGAGACTTTGGAGAAGGCTTTGACCCTTGAGGAAGCCAGAGAAAGGGAAATGGGAACTATAGAGGGAGAGGCTATTTCCTCTCAAGATTAGGATAAGGAGACGGTTCAGTTTTGTTTTTCATAAGCCAAAAGTGAAGAACAGAAGGACAGAACCGAACAAGGCAGAAATTTATCCCACATCAAAACCACCACATGGGCTTTTAAGAAAACTGGGAACCCAGATATAAAGAGACGCACCTAAGTGTTGCAGTGCCCAGCAGGCATATTCCTAGGTGTGGGCTCACCATGAGTATGGACCCCATCGGAGGGAGGATTACTAGTTGGACACTCACGGAGAGGGCTACAGGCTGGCAGGAAGTGGACAGAGGGGTGTAGTGGGAGGAAAGTCTCAGCTGGGAAGAAGCAGCCACTCACCGGTTGTAGCTTCCTCCTGGACACCGCATGCTCTGAACTGCTGTTGGGGCTCCTGGGCACCCCCACCCTGGAGCTAGCCCCGCCCCTGACCTCACAGTCATCCATTGGGTGTCCCAAGTATCAGTCTGCCACAGTCCTCCAAGGGGTGTGGTTTTATACCCCTGGCTGTGCTTCACTCCTCCAGGACCACTCCTCTCCTTCAGAGCCCTGGCATTCTGACTCCTAACCTCCTGTCTCCTTATTTCATTTGTGAACCCCTAGAGTCAAAGAAGTGTATCTAAAGCAATACGAACTTTGGGATAATCAGACCTGCGTTTGAGTCTCATCTCTGCCATTTACTAGTTGAGTCACCTTGGGCAAGTCACCTCTCTGAGCCTCAGTTAACTCATCCATGAAATAGGGATAACCTCTGCTTACCTCATTTGGAGGTGGGGTGAAGATGAAATGACATGATGTATGTGAAAGTGGTTTCTCGGTACATAGCATCATTCAAATAGTATTAGTTCTGTTTCTTAGAGGTGTCAGTAGATCTCTAGCAGCTGGAAGCTCTTTCTGCTACCTCAAAAGTAAAAAGGACTGAAACATCTGCATTCTAAGGAGAGTGAAGGAGGGCCAAAAGCATGCCTCCTCCTCCCTCTCTCTGACTTGGTACTAGGAAGCCTCAACTGCTCTGTGGGAATGACCCCTGTCATCTGGGCCATCACTGGGGACTGGGTGTGTGAGTGACTCAGATCCTCCCATCAGGCTCTGATGGGGGCAACCCCAGGAAGGACCTGTGGTGGTCTTCGAAGAGAAAAACTCCTTTTCTTGGGTTGATGACAAATGACATTTCTCTGAAATCAGGACTCCGAGGTTTCTTTGACTTCCTGCCCAGGGGGTGAAGGTCCTCAGAGATTTCCCCTCTTTTCACACTTTAGCACTCCTTAACCTGGGGAAAAGATGAGCTCTGAGAGACTCAAATTTCTTTCTCTGTTTCTTACTATTTCATTATTCCTCGTCCTGTGGCAGAATTTTCATTCACAGAACAAGTGCTGCTAAATCGCTTATGATATGTGCCTAATAAATAACTGGAAGGTTAACGAGTCAGGCACTGGTAGGCTGCTCTGGTGACAAGACACAGTCTGGTTCCCCCTAGGCTTCTCTCTTAGATTCTGGTCCCCTCCTAGACTCAAATATTATGTCTCTAAAACTCCTGTTTCACCTTTTGGCTCCAGGACCCCCAAATGTTCAGACCATCCTTCTACTCTCTCTCCAGACCTAATATGCCTTCCCTCTACCTCTCATTCTACCTTGGGTGCAAACGGATGTTAATCCCTCCTAGATCAGACAGGGTGTGCCAATGGGTGGGGCTAGTGGAGGGGCAATAATAGTGTGGGGAGAGGGGAAGATGAGTCAGAGTGAAAGGGAAAATGCAAATGGGCAAGCTGTATTCATTTGCTACTCTGGTCGTTAAATATTTTCCATTTCTGAGCTTTCTAACTCCTCACACCACCACACCCAGGGACTCATTAGATACCCATATAAAAGACGCTTGATTTGGACACAGAAATGCACCAATCCCTGACATGTAGGTATACATGAGGGAAACATCCTTCCTCCAATACAAAAATACACACTCCCTGAGGATATGGGATAAGTGGGGAAAGCCATGAAGGAGAAACCCCAAGTGTAGGTATAGGGGTCTGGAAGATTACATCATCACCCAGTGGAGTAGAGTCCCCTCACCTCCCAGGCCTACATCATGTGCCCATGACTCGGCTCCCCTACTGGTGGTTGCCCACTGATGTTCAAAAGAGTTGGAAGCTGTGCTCAAAGGGCAGCATCCTCTTATGCAGTTGACAGGGAGTGCCAACGGGCTTTCAGGAAACCTAAAAGTGAGGGCAAGGGGCAAGGGGCCTCCCCATTCAGTGAACAAAAGCCCCCAAGATTGGGAAACCCCATCTTTCCTCCCACTTGGTGTCTATCCCCATCTAAGGATATCCCTTTAGAGACTGCCTCCTTAGAGGTATCTCTAGGGCCCTCTACACCTCAGCCCTTCTTCCTTCCTACATTCTTGACATTCTTGACTGCACAGTCCAAGCCACCTTGCACTGAGCAGTGATAGCAGAAGCAGAAGCAAAAGCAAATAGCACTTTGACTTGGAAGGGTAGGGACACTGCTGACTCTCTCTCTCTCTCGCTCTCTCTCTCGCTCTTTGGCTGCGTGGCATGCAAAACTTCCCTGACCAGGGATCGAACCCGTGCCCCCTGCATTGGAAGCCCGGAGTCCTAACCACTGGACCACCAGGGAAGTCTTGTGTTTCTCTTCTTGAAAGGACTCTCCTCCCCAGCCTCAGAAACCTTGCCCACCTTCCACTTCCCAGGCTGACTCAGTAGGAATCTCTTGCAGTTGTCTCTCTGGGGTGGAGCCAGGAAACCACAGGTCATGAGGACACAAGCCTGCATCCTGGGAGAGGGTACCGTAGGTGGGAGAGGTTAGGTAGGATATAATTGGAAGAAAAGAATGTGGGAAAAGGAGGTATGATTTTTGCCTCTCAGTCCTTTCTAATATTCATATTACTAAATAAAGTTTGAAATCTGATATCTTTTATTCTTACTAATAGACTTGACCATAAGCCCCTTTAGGCACAACCCAGCTTGCTGTAAAAATGTCAACACAGCAATACAAGTATAGAGTCTCTTCAAATATTATAATTAAAACTAAACCATCAGAATATGCCAATTAGAGGGATGATTATTTGTTTTATGAAAATATTCTCCCTTGGTCTCACGTATTGAGGTATTGAGTACCTCCAAAAGCCAGGTTAAACAAGATTCAATTCAGAAAAGTTCTATGAACTTTCCACTCTTCCCAGGAACACATCGCTTTCGGCAAATTAAGGTGGTTAAACTCCCTGCATCATTTTATATAGATTAAAACCAATTATCCAAACCTTACATAAATCTTCAAATGTTCACTCTTTTTAGTTAAGTACATCCAACACATACCAGAGGAGAGACACCACAGAATGAATGAGTTTCTTTCTTCCCTTAAATCTATGTTCTACATAGCCCAAGATCTGGATATAGTAATAGGCAGGTGAGCTGAATCTAGGTCATAGAGACCCTATCATAGCACACCTTTTGTGGATTAAGCGGCAAAACAACCAGATGAGAAGTAAAAACAACTTAGGTTCCACTGCATCCTCACAGTGGACTGCCTTTTTCTTCAGCACTAACATGGGGTTAACTCTTCTGAGACCCTCAAATTCCTCATAGGGACTATTTTCAAGACCAGTATCGAATATCCATATTGCCTCAAATCCAGACAGAGGGCCCCACTCTGACCTCTAGTTGTGTCCCTCCCCATGGGCTGAGGAGTCCAAGGGTATCTAGGAAGTACCCCCTGGAACCTGTGCCCCCCAATTCTAGACCATGCTCTGGGAACTCGGAACCCTGGACCTCCTGGCCCAAATAGCCCACTTCCTGGGTTTACACTGGCCTCAGACCCAGGTCTATACTCTTCCGAGTGGGCTATGTGATTGATGTAATTGTGTGGCCCTGATTGGGTGGGAGGGGCACATAGACGGAACTTGGACATGCAGGCTAGTATGTGAGACACCTTGAAGTATGCGCCAACACCAGATGTGGGGATAAGAGGGGAAATCTCCATTTCTAGTCTTGCCTAAGCCCCATAAATGATATGGGAGCCTGCTTTATTTTAGTTGTTCTTAACCTCTCAGGGGGTCACTACGCTTTTTAAAATTGTAAGTCGTGGAATCAACTCTTTACATCAGAAAATTGTAGATTCTCATACCATTTTGCATATGGATGACAAGAGAGTCACAGACTGCTCTGAAACTCACCCTTGGACAGGCTTCACTCCTCATCCTTGTGGCTGCTTTTACCGCCCCACCGCCCCCCCACTCCGCCAACACACATACAGTTTTTTGGATTATTTCCAGGAGCTCATAGACCCTGTAATCCACTCATAGCCTCCCCCCATGCACCTCCACCCTTGGTTTAAGAACTCTAGGTGTACATGAAAGTACCCTGAAAGCTTTAGTACAAGGTAGAGCTTGAACAGCGGGGTGAAATTAGATACCAACATCCTGCCTCATAAGTATAAAAAGATCTTCAGTAAAGACAACCTGGGTGATTTCCTAAAGAGCAGGATATCTCACACACCTCCTATGCTCCAGTACAACGTCCATCTTCTCCAAGCAGCTGCCCCATGCTTAGAGCCTGATGTCTTCTGGGAATGACCAGAAACAGTTTGCGGAAGAATGGGAACAGGGACTAAAAGGCCCAAGACACGACTCAATCCTGGTTCTATCTAGAGCCACCACAAAACAATAATACTTCATGGAGGGCAAACAACCTGCTGGGATTCAGAGACACCCTCCCCACCCCGGAACCTCCAGAAGACCACGGCCCTAACCTCCTGGCCACGTCGTCCAACCTGGACCCAATCCTGGAAAATCTTACACGAGCACCCCAACCCAGAAGCCAGAGTCCCCCAGAAGTCTTGCAGCCACATGTTCCCATCACAGCCAGGATGCAATGACTCTTGACAACTTCCCATTGGGCTTTTGACTTATCAACACTCACTCTCAGCCCAGGCTGGATCCAAAGACTACAGAAAACCTCTCAAGTTCTCACTAGTTTCATTTCTTGGTCAAAGACTCCCATGAACCTCTGGAGAGTCACCAGATCCAGTCTCAGTCCAGAGACCCCAGACAACCTCTCATAGGTCAGAGGCCATACCTCATGGCCAATGACCCCACACAGAGCTCCAAGTGCCTCCACCTGCCCCACAACACACTTCCAAATCAGGCTGTCTCAGGGACCGGGGACATGCCAGCCTGGTCTCTGCCCAGCTGGGCCCAACGGTGCCCAGGAGGCCCCATTTCCAGCCTCTCCAGGGCAGAGGGAGTCCCCAAAGCCTAACGCCCTCACCCCCACTTCCCGATCCTCATCCTCAGGGCGACCACTCAAGCCCCCATACTTCTGCTTTGCCTGGTCCAGGCCCAAGCCCGAAGAAAAGAAAGAAAATCCATGGCACTCACCGACTCAGGCCCTGTTCCTCTCCTCACTCCGCCTCACATACACTCAGGGCGGCACAAGCCCGAGTGGCCGAGTGGCCGTTAGAAAGTGGAGCGGCGCGAGGCTCGGAGCTCGAGGCCGGGCCGCGTGCACAGCTCGCTGGTCGCCCTGGATCCCGAGGCAGACGCTGATTGGCCGCAGTGCTGGCCACACCCTCTTTCCTGGCTCCCGCCGGCTGAGGGATCACAACAGCCTGGGAGGCACCTAGGACAGCTCCACTCCTCACCACCCCCGCCCCTCCCCCTCCCGGCCCCCGGGTCCCCAACTCTGCCTCGCGACCTCCGCTGATTGGCTGCAGAGCCGAGCTCGCGCCCACCTGGCTGGCGCTGTGGAGGGACAGGGCCTTAAATCTGATTGGTCCGCGGACAGACAACCTGGGTGATTTCCTAAAGAGCAGGATATCTCACACACCTCCTATGCTCCAGTACAACGTCCATCTTCTCCAAGCAGCTGCCCCATGCTTAGAGCCTGATGTCTTCTGGGAATGACCAGAAACAGTTTGCGGAAGAATGGGAACAGGGACTAAAAGGCCCAAGACACGACTCAATCCTGGTTCTATCTAGAGCCACCACAAAACAATAATACTTCATGGAGGGCAAACAACCTGCTGGGATTCAGAGACACCCTCCCCACCCCGGAACCTCCAGAAGACCACGGCCCTAACCTCCTGGCCACGTCGTCCAACCTGGACCCAATCCTGGAAAATCTTACACGAGCACCCCAACCCAGAAGCCAGAGTCCCCCAGAAG
Organism: Lipotes vexillifer; assembly: GCF_000442215.2. Lineage (NCBI taxonomy): Eukaryota > Metazoa > Chordata > Mammalia > Artiodactyla > Lipotidae > Lipotes > Lipotes vexillifer. The sequence continues at coordinate 5,860,263 of NW_006798798.1, read as the reverse complement.
TCTTGCAGCCACATGTTCCCATCACAGCCAGGATGCAATGACTCTTGACAACTTCCCATTGGGCTTTTGACTTATCAACACTCACTCTCAGCCCAGGCTGGATCCAAAGACTACAGAAAACCTCTCAAGTTCTCACTAGTTTCATTTCTTGGTCAAAGACTCCCATGAACCTCTGGAGAGTCACCAGATCCAGTCTCAGTCCAGAGACCCCAGACAACCTCTCATAGGTCAGAGGCCATACCTCATGGCCAATGACCCCACACAGAGCTCCAAGTGCCTCCACCTGCCCCACAACACACTTCCAAATCAGGCTGTCTCAGGGACCGGGGACATGCCAGCCTGGTCTCTGCCCAGCTGGGCCCAACGGTGCCCAGGAGGCCCCATTTCCAGCCTCTCCAGGGCAGAGGGAGTCCCCAAAGCCTAACGCCCTCACCCCCACTTCCCGATCCTCATCCTCAGGGCGACCACTCAAGCCCCCATACTTCTGCTTTGCCTGGTCCAGGCCCAAGCCCGAAGAAAAGAAAGAAAATCCATGGCACTCACCGACTCAGGCCCTGTTCCTCTCCTCACTCCGCCTCACATACACTCAGGGCGGCACAAGCCCGAGTGGCCGAGTGGCCGTTAGAAAGTGGAGCGGCGCGAGGCTCGGAGCTCGAGGCCGGGCCGCGTGCACAGCTCGCTGGTCGCCCTGGATCCCGAGGCAGACGCTGATTGGCCGCAGTGCTGGCCACACCCTCTTTCCTGGCTCCCGCCGGCTGAGGGATCACAACAGCCTGGGAGGCACCTAGGACAGCTCCACTCCTCACCACCCCCGCCCCTCCCCCTCCCGGCCCCCGGGTCCCCAACTCTGCCTCGCGACCTCCGCTGATTGGCTGCAGAGCCGAGCTCGCGCCCACCTGGCTGGCGCTGTGGAGGGACAGGGCCTTAAATCTGATTGGTCCGCGGACTTGAGCTTCAGGCCTCTAAGGCTGAGATCTCATCCACCAGCCGGTCCTCAATGCTTTCTGGCTGCGCAGATTGCTCTGTCCCACCCTCTCTAAGAAGAGACTGGGGCCTGAACCTCCTTCACCTGCATAGCTTTGGAGGCTCCCTCTGAAAGTGCTCAGGGGTACCACTGCTTTCTTGCTTCTGTCTTTCCATCCTGTGTAGTCCTCGTTGCAAACCCTTTCACCTTTCTCTCAACCCCTTACAATCTGTGGAGAAGTGACTGGGATTGGATAGGAGGCCATCAGGCTTTGGGTGCCTGTGGGCAGCTCCCCTTTCCCGCCTCTTGCCTTGCACCATTAATTGGCTGCAGAACGCACCCTGCCTCACCCGGAAGTATGCGGGGACAGGGAAGACACAAGAGAGGGCAGTGCCTTGACCCCCCCTCATTGGCCTAGATGCTCGCGCTTCAAATACACGATGACGCCTCAACTGTCTGCTGAGTCAGGATTAACTGCGTACTTCATGTACCAGCCCCCACCACACCGTAAAGAGAATGACCCATTACGCTGCCCCACCATTAACTGGCCCGGGATTAGAACCCGGCCAGCGGGCTTTCTCACTAGGCAGGGCTTTGGTGCTGACACACCGTACTAATCTGTGGCTGGCCGACTGCCTCCCTTCTTCCCCCGGCCCCGCTGCCATTGCACCGTCGATCAGCTGGCCCCACTCCTCAGTGGCTTAGCCTGGACACATCCAATCAGGCGCGAGGGCGCTTTAAGGAGGCGGGCATTGCTCCACCGCTTCCACTTATGATTGGTCCCGAGGCTTGCTTCTTCGCCTTTGATTGATCAGGGGACCTGGAGGAGGGAGCCCAGCCCAATGGTTTCGGGCGGCGGTTAGAATTCCGTCCCTTTGCCTCTGTTCAGCTTCGGGGTTCTGGCGACTGTTGTCTGGCGTCTCCTTCCCCACGGCTAGTGGGGAAATGGGGATGGAGAGTGGGGTGGGGGGAGAAGCTGGAAGGCGCCCTGCTGAGGAGGGCGTGACTCGACTCAGAGGAGCTTAGGACAGTGGGAACCGAGACCACCTAAGGCGAGTGCCTGGCACGCGGGAGATAACCCTTCAAAGAGCAGGGGAAAGACGGGCGCTGTAGTGGTAGTAACAACAAGCCTTTCCATGTACTACGCTTTGTGCATCATCTCACTGAATCCTTCTAAATAGCTCTGTGAGGGAGTCTATTACTAGCCGGGTTAAACGCTGAGGGTCAGAGGTGAAGTCACTTGTCTCAGGTTCCACAGTGAGTATGGGCATTGCTGGGACTCCGACATTGTTCTGGTGAGAGTCCAACATCCGAGCTACACTACAATTAAGTAGGATTGATCTTATATAGATGTGGAATGGGGTCTGATGTGGTCACATGACCTTGGTTTACTTCATCATATAAATGAGTTTTTTTGCTTATTTGTTTTTCTTTTTTTAGACTTGAATCCCATCCTGAAGGCTCAGCACTCAGCATATATTTTCAACTCCTCCAACTCTGGGGCAAATGCATCTGCATTCTAGAAAAGGATATTTTGAAAATCAGCATCATAATATCTTTGCCACTTTTTGTCCACTGACACCGAACCAGGCCAGTTTTAAGTGTTTTACATGCATCCTCTGACTGAATCCTCATAAGCTGTATCAGATGTTTACTCTGATGTTTATTTTTCTCACTTCACAGATGAGTATATTGAGGCTGACAGAAGAACCTGATTTCCCTAAGATCTCACCAGGAGTAATTGTCAGAGCTGGAATTTGAATTAGGCCTGTTGCAGTTTGACTCCAGAGCCTAAGCTCCTAACCACTGATATACAACCCCTGTCATCCTAACAGCTACAGTGTCCAGAGCGTGGGCACACATGGTCCTGGGGAATCCTCGTAGCCACTCTAGGAAGAGGAATGATGACAACACTCATTAGAACAGACAACAGAGGCTCATGGAGGTGAAGACACTCAGCTCACATAGCTGGTCCATGGCTGAACAAGGAGTAGAATGAATCATACCTAATATGCTGAATCCACACCCCACATTCTTAATCACTCCTCACACTGCTCCCTTCCCATTTGACAAACAAAGAAACTGAGGCGCTGAGGAGAAATCCAAGCTGGAATTCAGACCCAGGTCTATCAGACCCAAGAGGTCACTCCCTGAACCACATTACCTCCAGGAAGTATGTGTCTGGTAGATCCTGTGTTGTTGGGTCAGGTGAGAAGTCCTCATACCCAGCCAGCCTTGTCTGCAAGCAATGAGGTCATCTGGTCCCAGTTTTGGCCCTAAAGGTGGTTGGGAGAGTATTTCACAGCCTCAGAGCCTTTGGGGGCTTCTCATTGAGAAGCCTTAATCATAATTGCTACAATTTATTGTACACTTTTTATGAGCCAGGCTAGGTGGAAAACATTCTGCAGGTATCATCTCACTGAATCCTTATAATAATTCTAGGATATAGGGGTTGTTATTGTCCCCAATTTACAGGTGAGGAAACAGACCCAGGGTGGGATGTAACATTTCTATGTTTACAGAGCTAGTGAATGGTGGAGCCTGGATTGGAACTCAGAGAGCCTTACTCGAGAGCCCTCAATTCCAGCTACTACCCAGTGTGTACAAGCATGAGAAGATGGAGTGAGGGACCCTGGGTTCTGGCAGGATGGAGTCAGAACGGTTGTTGGTTTCATTCTGGAAGTTGGACTGTAAGATTTGAAGAGTAAGCTGTCTGAGAGGAGTAGAGAAATAACTATGGCTTATGGAACAACTACCCCATGCCAGGCCCTATGTTAACTACACTTTAATATATGTTGAGAAGGCTTGTGGTTAAGAAGCTGGACACTGGATCCAGTCTGCCTGGATTCATGTCCTGGCCTTGCTACTTGCTAGTTGTGAGACCTTTGGCCGGTTACTTAACCTCTCTTGGCCTCAATTTCCTCATCTGTAATGTGGGGATAATGATAATAAATACCTCTCAGGACTGTCAAGAGGATTTTGTTTTTATTATTATTATTATTATTTTTTGTGGTATGCGGGCCTTCCACTGCTGTGGCCTCTCCCGTTGCGGAGCACAGGCTCCAGATGCACAGGCTCAGTGGCCATGGCTCATGGGCCCAGCTGCTCCGTGGCATGTGGGATCTTCCCAGACCAGGGCACGAACCCGTGTCCCCTGCATCGGCAGGCGGACTCCCAACCACTGCGCCACCAGGGAAGCCCCTGTCAAGAGGATTTTAAATGAACTAATAGAACAGTGGCATCTCTTCTCTTCTCCAGTGTTCTGAAACTGAGTTGTTTCCTTGCAATCGACATCACTTGCCTTGACTCTGCTGTAGATACTGAAAATTAAGGCTGGATATTTGCACTGGGAAAGTCTGGGGGAAGTGTATTCCCAGTAGAGGGAGCAAGAGCAAAGGCCTTGAGACAGGAGTGAACTTAGTATGTCTGAGGTACAGCCAGAAGTCCAGCTGGAGCCAGGCAGATGACTAAGACTCAGGAGCTCAGCCCAACTGTACATGTGCTCATAACAGGCATCAAAATGACCCTGTACTTTTCAGAGCATAATGGACTTTACCCAAGCTTTGATTTCTGGAGAAACGCAAAGCCATGATTACTTTTTAAATTAATTAATTAATTAATTAATTTCTATTTGGCTACATTGGGTCTTCATTGCTGCGTGTGGGCTTTCTCTAGTTGTGGCGAGCAGGGGCTACTCTTCATTGCGGTGCTCGGGCTTCTCATTGCGGTGGCTTCTCTTGTGGAGCATGGGCTCTAGGTGTGCAAGCTCCAGTAGTTGTGGCACAAGGGCTCATAGTTTTGGCTCGCGGGCTCTAGAGTGCAGGCTCAGTAGTTGTGGCGCACGGGCTTAGTTGCTCTGCCGCATGTGGGATCTTCCCAGGCCAGGGCTCGAACCCGTGTCCCCTGCACTGGCAGGCGGATTCTTAACCACTGCACCACGAGGGAAGTCCACCTTGATTACTTTTGAGGCTCAGTGTCCAAGCACAGGGATTTAGAGATGTTGCTTAGAACTCAGGTCGTCTTGAACCAGGGCTCATGTGTAGGGATCAGAAGACTTGCATTCACTCAAATATTTATTAAACTCCAAGAGCATATGCCATCTGTGCCAAGCCCAGGGAAGACTTAGCCCCTTCAAAATCTTTAAATTAAAAGATTTAACCTTATAGAAAGGAATTAGACCTTAAAACATATCCTTCCAAAACCAAGTGGAAAGTGTAGCAACTAAAGTCCAGAAGGGGCACTTAAGCCAGGGCTGGGGGAGGGAGAAGGGTGAGGGAAGACTTTTCAGAGAAGGTGGTGACCCCTAAGTGTGTATTTTTGGAGGACCTACTATGTGCTAGGCATGGTGCTTAGTCCAAAACATATAATGGCAAACAAGAAGAGACCGAATGTATAAGTCTGCTAGGGCTGCTGTAACAAAATACCAAAGGCTGGGTGTCTTAAACAATATAAACTTATTTCTCACAGTTCTGGAGGCTGGAAGTTCAAAATCAAGGTGCCAGCTGGGTTTGTTTCTCCTGACCTCT
>NW_006798798.1:5842065-5854708 GCF_000442215.2 Lipotes vexillifer | reverse complement strand
TTTCCCTGGCTTGCAGGTAGCTGCCTCCTCACTGTGTCCTCATATGGCCTTTCTTCTGTGCATGCACACTACTGGTGTCTCTTCCTTTTCTGTTAAGGTACTGAAAACTGAATGTTTGTGCCACCCCCTCCCACACCCCCAACTACACCAGATTCTTAGGTTGAAACCTCATCCTCAATGTGAGGATATTTGGAGATAGGGCCTTTGGGAGGTAATTAGGTCTTAAGGGTGGAGCACTTATGAATGGGATTAATGCCCTTATAAAAGGCTTCAGAGAGAGCCCCCCCCCCACCCGCGGCCTTTCTGCCATGTGATTTTACAGTGAGAAGACAGCCATCTATAAACCAGAAAGCGGGCCCTCACCAGATACCAAATCTGCCAGTGCCTTGATCTCGGACTTCCCAGCTTCCAGAACTGTGAGCAATAAATTTCTGTTGTTTATAATCTACCCAGTCTTTGGTATTCTGTTACAGCAGCCCAAACAGACTATGACAGAAGGACATCAGTCCTTAAACAATACAAACTTATTTATCAGTCCTATATGGATTAGCTTCGTGCTCTTAGGACCTCATTTAACTTAATTCCCTCCTTAAAGGCCCTGTTTTCAAATACAGTTACATTGAGGGTAAGTCTTCAGCACATGAATCTGGGGAATTTGGACTTATTGACAATTCAGTCTATAACACTAAATATCTACCACTGAGGAATTAAACAGCCTGGTAGGGGAGATGCATATTGTTAACAGCATGTGGAGAGAACAGAGCAGAATGGTTAAGATATCAGCTCTGGAATCAGACTGATGGTTTGGGTCCTGCCTCTGTCATTTACCAAGTATGTGACCTTCAGCAAGTTTCTTCCACTTTTTGTGCCTTGAGAGAATCAAATGAGCAGATACCCTTGAAGTCCTTAGGACAGCCCCTGGCACTGAGTAAGTGCTCATTAAATGTTGGCTATTGTTATTAATTACAAGTAAAATTAAAATTGTGCTAAATGCTCCAAAGGAAAACCACAAGATAGATTAAGAAAGTAAAACTCTCATCTGGCCAGTGTTTTCAAGAAAGACTTCCTGGAGGAAGTGATGCTTGTACTCAGGTCTGAAAAATGAGTACTCACTAACCAGACTAGGGAGCGAGGAGAGGCTTCCAGGCAGTAGGAAAGTAGGTTCCAGAGCTCTGGGGTGAGAGGAAACATGGCCCAGACTCCAATGTCTCAGAGCAGAGCAAGGAGGTACAGGGGAAGCAGGGGAGAGGGAGACCTGGTGTAGTTGGCAAGGCCTGGCCTTGCCAGGAGTGCTGGCATTCTCCTAAGAACCATGCAGAATCACAGAAGGAAGTGTCTATTTTTTTTTTTTAACAGAGCCTGGTTTGATGAACCTCTATGTACAATACTTATCACCCAGATGCAAGAGCTATCAACATTCTGCCTTTCTTATCTCATCAGTACTCCCTCAGTCTTTTTCTTTTAAATATTTTTCTCCTTGAACACATTCTACTTGAAAATGAAAGCAATTGGGACAAAAATCTCTTGAGAAGGGGAAATACACAAACACACTTTATTAGGGAGAAAAGGTACACACATAGTTGGTTTTATCTAGTGATAATGCATGCTTTTTAAATGACACATTTTGTGAAATGCTTTGAAAATGCCTTAAAAATTTTTTTAGCACCAATCAGTAGCACTAACAGTACAGGAATACCTCATTTTATTGTGCTTTGCTTTATTGTGCTTCGCAGATACTGCATTTTTTACAAATCAAAGGTTTGTGGCAACCCTACGTTGAGCAAGTCTATCAGTGCCATCTTTCCAACAGCATTTGTTCACTTCATATTTCTGTGGCATATTTTGGTAATTCTTGCAATATTTCAAACTTTTTCATTGTTATATTTTGTGGTGATCTGTGATCAGTGATATTTGATGTTACTATTGTAATTGTTTTGGGGCACCAAAAACCGCGCCCGTATAAGACAGCAAACTTAATCAATAAATGTTGTGGGATTACTGGTGTAATTTCTCCACTAATCAGTCATTCCCCCTTCTCTCTCCCTTTCCTAGGGCCTCCCTATTTCTTGAAACACAACAATATTGTAATTAGGCCAATTAATAACCCTACAATGGCCTCTACATGTTCAAGTGAAAAAATCACACGGGAATTCCCTGGTGGTCCAGTGGTTAGGATTCTGCACTCTCACTGCCGAGGGCCCGGGTTCAATCCCTGGTGGGGTAGCTAAGATCCCACAGGCCATGCTGCGTGGCCCAAAAAAAGAAAGAATTACATGTCTGTCATTTTTAATCAAAAGCTGGAAATCATTAAGCTTAGTGAGAAAGACTAGGCCTCTTGTGCCAAATAGCCATGTTGTCACTGCAAAGGAAACGTTCTTGAAGGAAATTAAAAGGGCTACTCCAGTGAACACATGAATGATGAGAAAGTGAAACAGCCTTATTGTTGATATGGAGAAAGTTTTAGTGGTCTGGACAGAAGATCAAACCAGCCACAACATTCCCTTCAGCCAAAGCCTAATCCGGAGCAAATCCCTAACTCTCTTCAATTCTGTGAAGGCTGAGAGAGGTGAGGAAACTGCAGCAAAAAAGTTTAAAGCTAGCAGAGAAGAGAGAATGCTGCAGAAAAACAATTTGAAGCTAGCAGAGGTTGGCTTATGAGGTTTAAGGAAAGAAGCCATCTCCATAATATAAAAGTGCAAGGTGAAGCAGAAGCTGCAGCAAGTTATCCAGAAGATCTAGCTCAGATAATTCACGAAGGTGGCTACACTAAACAACAGATTTTCAGTGCAGATGAAACAGCCTTCTATTAGAAGAAGATGCCACCTAGGACTTTCATAGCTAGAGAGAAGTCAATGTCCGGCTTCAAAGCTTCAGAGGACAGGCTGACTCTCTTGTTAGGGGCAAATGCAGCTGGTGACTTTAAGTTGTAGTCAGTGCTCATTCACCATTCTGAAAACACTAGGTCCCTTAACAATTTTGTTAAATCTACTCAGCCTGTGCTCTATAAATGGATGCTGTAAACAGATGTGCTGGATAACAGCACATCTGTTTACATGGTTTACTGAATATTTTAAGCCCACTGTTGAGACCTACTCTTTCAGAGAAAACCATTCTTTTCAAAATATTACTGCTCTTCGACAATGCACCTGGTCATCCAAGAGCTCTGATAGAGATGTACAGCGAGATTAATGTTGTTTTATGCCTGTTAACACAACATCCATTCTGCAGCCCATGGACCAAGTAGCATTTAGATTTTCAAGTCTTCTTATTTAAGAAATACATTTTGTAAGGCTATGCTTCCATAGATAGTGATTCTTCTGATGGATCTGGGCAAAGTAAATTGAAAACCCTCTGGAAAGGATTTGCTGTTCTAGATGCCATTAAGAACATTGTGATTCATGGGACGAGGTCAAAATATCAACATTAACAGGAGTTTGGAAGAAGTTGATTCCAACCCTTATGGATGACTGTGAGGCTTTCAAGACTTCATTGGAGGAAGTAACTGCAGATGTGGTGGAAATAGCAAGAGATCTAGAATTAGAAATGCAGCCTGAAAATGTGACTGAACTGCAGCAACGTCATGATACCCTTTTCACGGATGAGGAGTTGCTTCTTATGGATGAGCAAATAAAGTGTTTCTTGAGATGGAATGTGCTCCTGGTGAAGCTGCTCTGTAGATGGTTGAAATGACAAAGATTTAGAATATTACATAAACCTAGTTGTTAAAGCAGCAGCAAGGTTTGAGAGGATTGGCTCCAATTTTGAAAGAAGTTTTACTGTAGGTAAAATGCTATTAAACAGCATTGACTGCTACAGAGAAATTCTTCATGAAAGAAAGAGTCAATTGATGCAGCAAATTTCATTGTCTTATTTTAATAAATTGCCACAGTCACTCCAACCTTCAGCAACTACCACTTTGATCAGTCAGCAGGCATCAACATCAAGGCAACACCCTCCCATCAGCAAAAAGATTACAACTCGCGGAAGGCTCAAGTGATGGTTAGCGTTTTTTAGCAATAATGTATTTTTAAATTAAGGTATATATATTGTATTTTTATACATAATGCTATCGTATGCTTAATAGAGGACAGTATAGTGTAAATATAACTTTTATATACACTGGGAAACCAAAAGGTTCTGGTGACATGCTTTATTGCAATATTCACTTTATTGTGGTGGTCTGGAACTGAACCTGCAATATCTCTGAGACGTGCCTGCATTTTAAGAGAATGTTTTTAGAAGATTAAAATTGACTGGGGTTTTATCACATACTCGGCTTGAGGATTAGTATGGTAAACATTCAAAATACAAGTATCTACGATCAAAATAGGGCTTTTACCCATGAAATATCTTGATCGTTAAGTAAAAAGCATATGACGTGGCTTCCTTCCTTCCTGATCAGAAAATTTGCCTTTGCCAAATAAAAGATTTGGTACTTTGGCATGGAAATGTACAATAAACTCATCTATTTTGATTTGATTGATAATCTCTTTCTTGAGGAAGGTCAGGAAAGTCTAATAAGGAACAGCACTTGTGCTCATAATTGCAAATCTCCAAAAAATGTCAGTGGTTGCACCTGTTATTTCTAGACCAATCCTCTGTAAGTCCTGAGGGTATCTCAGTTGCCATCAGGCAGGGATGTGATCAATAGATGTAATGCTTGCACTAGCAAGTTGATCTTTTGTATATTAACTTTGTATCCTGCAACTTTGCTATAATTGCTTATTAGTTCCAGGAGGTTTTTTGTCAATTCTTTCAGATTTTTTACACAGACAATTATGTCATCTGCAAACAAAGACAGTTTTATTTCTTCCTTCTCAATCTGTGTACATTTTATTTCTTTTTCTTGCCTTATTCCATTAGCTAGGACTTCCAGTATGATGTTGAAAAGGAGTGGTGAGATGAGACATCCTTGGCAATTTGATCTTAGGTACAGCAAGAGGAACTTGACTACTAGGGACCTTCTTCTTCTTTCTTGTTTTTAAAATTTTATTTATTTATTTATTTATTTATGGCTACATTGGGTCTTCATTGCTGTGTGTGGGCTTCTTTCTAGTTGCGGCGAGTGGGGGCTACTCTTCATTGCGGTATGCCGGCTTCTCATTGCGGTGGCTTCTCTTGTTGCTGAGCACAGGCTCTAGATGTGCGGGCTTCAGTAGTGGTGGCATATGGGCTCTGTAATTGTGGCTCATGGGCTCTAGAGCACAGGCTCAGAAGTTGTGGTGCACTGGCTTAGTTGTCCCACGGCATGTGGGATCTTCCTGGACCAGGGATCGAACCCGTGTCCCCTGCATTGGCAGGTGGATTCTCAACCACTGTGCCACCGGGAAGTCCCTAGGGACCTTCTTTTAATGATGTGTCCAACAGTACCTAAGTGGAACTCCAGAAAGACCACTTTCTTGGCTTTTTACCTTTTTTTTTTTTTTTTTGGCCACACTGCATGGCTTGTGGAATCTTAGTCCCCCAACCAGGGATTGAACCCAGGCCCTTGGCAGTGAGAGTGTGGAGTCCTAACCACTGGACCGCCAGGGAATTCACAGCTTTTTACCTTTTATATTTTATTTATTTCCATTCCACTGCCCATGGCATCTGAGGCGGCCACCTGAGAGATATCTAAGGGAAACTTGATGTCTTTAATAGATCTCCTACTTGGGTTTTGAAACATGAATTAAGTCAAAACATTGTCTCAAACTTCTGTGATATCTGAAATTTGGAAAAAGTAGTTATTCACAGGACAACTCTTTGATTACTGGAGGAACGGCTCAAGGTCCAGGCTACTGTTGGCATTAACTATTTCCTATCTAGCTTCCTTCTGGGAACTGTAAGCTGTCTGAGGAGATCACAACTGTGGAATACTCTCAAATAAAGGCATTTGATACTTCTGCTGGGCCCTGCTGGCACCTTTTTATCATCCTGGTTAGATTGTTAAAATAGCCTCCATAATTTTCCTCCCTTCTGCACACCTCCCATACTCACTCTGGCCTTAACCATTGACTTGCTTCACCCAATGGGACAGTAGCACACGTGGCAAAAGCAGAACATTGAAAATTGCTTACGCACCTTGGGACTTGTCTTTTCTTGCTGCTGTTGGGAACCCTGCAAGCACCACCATGTGAATGTGCTTGGGCTGGCCTTCTTTAGACACATGGCCCAGTCAAAGCCCTCACCCCAGCTGCCTACACCAACTTCCAGCCAGCCACACATGTGAGGGAGGCTACCCTAGACCAACAAGCCCCCAGCCACCCCATAGCTGACTGCAGCTGCATGGGTATGCCCAGGTGAGAAAAACTGCAGAGCTGCCTGGCTGACTGAGCTCAGCCCAAATGGTCCCACAGAATCAGGAGCTAAAAATTAATCATTATTTTAAGTCACTGTGTTTTGGTGTGTTAACAAAATTAACCAGTACACCCTGGGCTAGAGTGGTTTCTAGGCAACAAATATACTTGCTTTGGCTCTGGGTATACATCTTGAGAGCTGAAAAATCCCTTCAGTTTCTAGACCTGTTCCCTCAATTTTCTGAATACATTCTTATGAGATGAATTTTAATGCCAGGGATCAAATGCCAGGATCTTTTGATCATTTTTTCCAGCAGCCCTAGAAGTGCTCCTTCAAAAAGACCATTTTCTCTGTTTTTCATCTTTCTATTTCCATTTGAAGACCATCTGAAAAGACAGTGAGAAATCATGCTTCTATTTCCTGTTTTCAATAGGTTTCTTACTTGGGTTAAGTGGTGCGTCCCTAGCTGGGTTAATGAAGGTGGCTTAGGAAAGTGTGAAGAACCCCAGCCACCTGCTGGTCACAGCTCCGTTGGAACAACAAGGAAGAACCGGAATCTGGAGAGAACCCCTAACTTCTGCCGTGTCCCTCCAGCGCCCTCTACTCACAAGACCTAACCTTGTGCTAAATGATACATGGAATTTAGAGGCATAGCCATGATATGTTTTCCGAAACCAAGAAATTCACACTAGTACAGGACTATTAACTAAACTCCAGACTTTATTTGGATTGCACTAGTTTTTCCACTAATGTCTTGCCTTTTCAGGATCCAATATAGGATATCACATTGCATTTAGCATACATTCAGTTTTTTCTTTGTTTAATTTTTAGATTTTATTTATTTTTTATACAGCAGGTTCTTATTAGTTGTCTATTTTATACATATTAGCGTATATATGTCAATCCAAATCTCCCAATTCATCCCACCATCCCCCCGCCACTTTCCCCCCTTGGTGTCCATACGTTTGTTCTCTACATCTGTGTCTCTATTTCTGCCCTGCAAACCAGTTCAGCTGTACCATTTTTCTAGGTTCCACGTATATGTGTTAATATATGATATTTGTTTTTCTCTTTCTGACTTACTTCACTCTAGCATACATTCAGTTTTGCATGTTGCATTTTTCTCAGTGAACAATCTATCTTGGAGATGATTTTATATCAGCAAATATAAATGTAGCTCCCTTGAAACTTAGCTGCAGAGTATTCTATGGTGTGAGAAAATGAATTGTATAACTAGTTCTCTTCTGATGTGATTCAGGCTGTTTCTCAGTTATTGCTTTTCTGTTACCCTTGTACATGGGTCTTTGCACACTCTCGGGAGTGTATATGCAGGATAGATTCCCAGAGGTGGAATCAGGTGGGTCAAAGGGGTGTGGGTTTTACATTTCAGTGAGGAAGTCAACTTGCTCTCATGGAAGGAGTGTAAGCAACCGTGTATGTAGTCAGAGGTGTGTGCCTGCTTGATTGCTATAATATACATTAGTTTATTCTTTCCATTCTATGATCTCCAGTGGTGAAAGAGAGGTTGGTTCAATGGGACAGGAGGGGGGAATTCCCTGGTGGTCCAGCAGTTAGGACTACGCACTTCCACTGCAGGGGGCACAGGTTTGATCCCTGGTTGGGAAACTAAGATCCTGCAAGCTGTGTGGCACGGCCAAAATTTAAAAAAATAAAAGGGGGGACAGGAGGGAGAGATAGGCTTGGGGAAGTAGGAAGGAGACAGGCCACAGGGCCCCTCAGTGCCAGGCCGAGCAGCTGGACTTTGTGCTGAGGGCACTGGGGAGCCATGGAGGGTTAGAGGCCGGATCCAGCTCTGGACAGACATGGTCCTGTAGAGGTGTAGTAGGAACAGCCATCGAATGGCTGCCTCTCTCTTGGGTGGTCCTGGGAGCCTCACTCACCTGGCGCTCATCTCTTTGCTCCTCTCTCACCCACAGGAGTGGGCCTCTGGGTGAAAAGGCCAGGGCAGACAAACCCGTCCTGCCAGCTGAGGCCTGCCTTGGCCAGGCCACACTGCTGCCATTCCAGCTGAGCAAATATGTGGCCAGATGAAGCCAGAGAAGGGAGTGGCAGATGTGGGACAGAGGCGGAGGCCCCCTACCTGCTGCCCAGAGGCCAGCTTGACTCCAAGACCCCAGCATTTGACAAGGCCTGACCTGTTTTAACGGCTCAGGTAAAGTCTGAAAATGTTTAGCAAGGTAATTCTTTTCTCAGTACACATCTCATGTCCTACAGTGAAGTTTTTATTAATATTTATTTTTTTTCTTCTTTAAAAAGATTATCAATCATTACCCGTTCATCCATCCATCTCTCTATTATTCATCTATTTTATTTATACAGTTACTACCAGAAGTGAAAACACAAGAGCAGCTTGTTTGTAGTTGTCTGCAGTGGGTGCTGGAGATGGGGTGGGGGTGGGGCAGGTGTCTGGTTTTCCCAGCTCTGGTCTCTCTGAAGTTGCTCAGTGGTGAGCTGCCTTTAAGTTTCCTTTGCCGGTCACTTATCTGGATCTTACTTGAAACAGAAAGGCCTACAGAGGGACACCCACTTCTTCTGCTTCAGGAACTGTCTATTGGAAATTGGATCACATCCCATTCAACCAGGCAAATTTGAGCTCCGTTGTTAAATTGCAATAGCCAATGTGAGATTGGTGGCTAGAGAGGAGTATCTGTCTTCAGGAGGCTGTGGTTGTATGATCAGAACTAGCTCTGAGTAGGAGTGTTAAGAAATCAACTGAGTAAATCTGAAGGTCTAATTGGTTTTATTCAACAAGTCACGAATTAGGCAGCAGCCCGTCTAATAAGTAGAAAGGAGCTCTCCTAATATTTATTCTTATTGGAGGACAAAAGCAAGAGTCATCATAGAATATTTGGAAAATACCAAAATGCCCAAGGAATGAAATAAAAATCCCCTTCAAGTGTCTCTTCTTCCCTGATAACCAAGGCTAACCTTTGGGAGACTGTGTTTTACAACTTTAACACAAACACACACAAACTTGAATTTTTTATCAGAAAAGCAATCATACTTGGCATGCCTTTTTGTAATCTTCTTTTTTCACTTAACAACTTTTCAGGTATTCTCCACGACATTAAATATTCTTTTGCAGTGTGACGTTTAAGGAAAAATCTGATTTTAGGCATATCCATCTCCACTAACTCCACAAACATTCTTGAAGGACCCTCAGGCAAAAAGGGTTATATTAATGCTAACATATGCTGAGCCCATGGGTTGAACATCTCTCAGCGAAAGCACCAAGCATTTTCAAGTATGATTTGACATTTTTAAAGCACAGATATGTGAGTCACTTCGATGAGCTGTCTACTGTACATCGAGGCGGTGGAGCCCCAAACCTTTGAAACTGGGGCTCCCCAGACACAGTAGCAGCCTTACCCGGCAGTTTATTTCTGCATTTGGTTCTGATTGCACAGAATTTAGAAAATTCCTGATTCATAGTAAAGAGGTCAATGGGTTCCGGAGCTCTTAGAATGTATTGGACCCTAAGCTATGTGGTAGGGACTGCTAGAACCCCATTTTATAGAGGGGCACATGGAGGCTCAGAGTGTGGTGGAGGTGTGGTGAGAACCCAGTACTGCCTCTGCCTTTCTCAGAGAATCTAAGTCACGGGCTGGGTCACTGTGAACTTGCTCCTGAGGGCACACCTGAATTTAAAAGTAGATTGGGATGAAATCCCCCCTTTCCTTGACATGTTTACAACGTGGTCAAATATGTGCTCAGGGATGGGGGAGAAGTTTCATTCCAGGGCCTGCAGAAAAGCCTGTTAGGCCAGTTAACCTGGAGGGACTCTTGTGTGTTAAAATATGGTACATGTAACAACTACACGGCATTTAAAAAAATTCTGGCTTGAAAAGCAAAGCTGTACATTGTTTAGTATCTTACAAACCCCTTTACTAGTTTTTGTTTTTGAAAAGTAATAGATTATCTTTACGAACATCTTTTTCAAACATTATAAAGATATATATGGTGTGAAAATTCCTCCTCTGGGCCCTCTATCCCATACCATATATATATGTATATAGAATTTTTATAAAAATGAAATCACTTATGCTTATTCTGCTCCTTGCCTTATCTACTTACAACAGAGCATGATGATCGATGACACAGCTATACTCTGGAATACACTGCAACAGTCAAAAAAAATAAAAAGAGGTGAATTCATATATACTGACATGGAAAGATGGCCAAAATATACAGTTAAGTGAAGGAAACAAGTTGCAAAGCAATATTTGCAGCATTATTCTATTAAGTGTGTGTGTATGGGTATGCTCATATAAGTATATATAGATATGTCGATATAAACTTTTGAATAGCCAAAAAGGACATTTATCATGTATTAATAGCTGTTATCTACAGATTTGGGGGGGAGTTTACTGGGGAGCGGAACATGGGACACTTCCATTTGTAAATTTTTATAATCTTTTAAGTGGAAGAGTTATAAATGATTTTTGATTTTAAAAAGTATTTTCCCTAATTCTTCTAAGAATTATTTATAAAACCTTGACCCATTTATTTTGTTTTGTTTTGTTTTTTTGTGGTACGCGGGCCTCTCACTGCTGTGACCTCTCCCGTTGTGGAGCACAGGCTCCGGACGTGCAGGCTCAGTGGCCATGGCTCATGGGCCCAGCCGCTCTGCGGCATGTGGGATCTTCCTGGACTGGGGCACGAACCTGTGTTCCCTGAATCGGCAGGCAGACTCTCAACCACTGTGCCACCAGGGAAGCCCGACCCATTTATTTTAAAAGACAAGACCTACCCTTCATATGTAACTACAGGGATAAAAGTACTGTATGTGGTTTGCAAGTGTTTCTACTTGCATTTCTTGGAGATTTTTTTCATGTTAAAACATTATTTTTTACTACCGTATGTGGTATTCTAGAGAATAGACATAGCATAGCTAATTTAACCAGTCCCCCTACTGATGTTCATTTAGGTTACTGTAATGAACTTTCTAATTCTTTATACAATTATGACATCTTTTTATATCAGTTCACATAGATCTATCTTCTTTTTAACAGCCACAGAGAATTCCAGTCCAAGGATATAACAGGAGTTGTACATCCCACCCCCTGCTGATGGAGGTTAGGTTGTTTCCAATTTTTCACCCTAATAGATTTGACCAATACAGATTTTTTTTTAAGTATATTTTCAAAAGCTGACATCTGAATTCAGCATTTGCAGACCATCTGCAGACCAGTAGAGTAAATGAGGACCCTAAGAAACCTCATTTGATGGGGAAGGAAGACAAACTCTCCTCACAGGGCCTAATTGCTGTAAAATGGCCAGAGCATGAGCCTGCTTCAGAGAGGACAAAAGAGCAGTGATGAGATTCTTAAACTGTTTGCTCTCATGCACCCCTTAGAGAACCTGCTGGAAGCTTTAGTCCCTAGTAGGAGGATGTCTGTCACCTGTACTGGCCCAGCATCCCTGCACTCTGATTTTCCTTTGGTAAACAACCCCCTTTCCTAACACCACCCCTGGATGCATCTTTAGCAGGAATGTTAATCCATAGTGCCTGCCCTCCCCCAGCCAAAGAGTGGGTCTAGAACCTAAACCAAGTCAGTGAGATTTAATCCCTGACCTTGGCAAAAGCCATTGGGAAAGAAGCCCTTTCTCACTGCTCTGTTGCCTAATAGCTATAAAGATGTAAGTCTGGTGTCGCCAGAGAAATCCTGCCTGAGAATGAAGCAGGTTTCCTGGAAACCTAGACTGAACCCCTGGATCCAGACATGCCTGAAGCTAGCATTACTGACTCAGTTACACGAGCCAATACTTTCTATTTTGTGTTTCAGTCAGTGCCAGTTGGGTTTCTGCCACTTCCATTGGAATAGTTCTGGTTCATTCGCCTCGGCCTCCGAAGAAAACAAATTAACTCATTCAAGCAGTATTTATTGAATATCCATGCTCAGCCCTGTGCCGGGCAATACTGGGGATATTAAAGTAACCATAACAGAACTTGTCCCTCCCTTCATGGCAGTCTCGGTCTACCAGAGCTTAAATAGAGGATCACAAACTATTCAGTGATGATGACGACATCCAGCATGAAGGAGGAGTTCAGGGAGCTACAAGAGAGGTATCCGCGGGCTTCCCTGGTGGCGCAGTGGTTGAGAGTCTGCCTGCTGATGCAGGGGACACGGGTTCGTGCCCCGGTCGGGGAGGTTCCCACATGCCGCGGAGAGGCTGGGCCCATGAGCCATGGCCGCTGAGCCTGCGCGTCTGGAGCCCGTGCTCCACAATGGGAGAAGCCACAACAGTGAGAGGTCCATACCACAAAAAAAAAAAAAAAAAAAAAAAAAACTTTTTGGGGGGGGGGGGGGGAAGGGGGGGGGGGGGGGGGAAGGGGGGGGGGGGG
>NW_006798798.1:5829918-5841990 GCF_000442215.2 Lipotes vexillifer | reverse complement strand
AAAAAAAAAAAAAAAAAAAAAAATCTTTGGAGTGGAGGGAGGGAAGGGTGGAGGAGGGAGGGAAGGGAGAGGTGGGGCTGCCTCCCAGCTGGAGGGAGCAAGGGCAGGGGAGCTGAGTGTGCACGTGGGCTTCCCTTCTCTTCCTCACAACGTGCTGTAGAAACGCATGGCCATCAGCATCACAGGAAGCTGAAGGGGAGGAGGCAGGTGAGGGGTGCCCCAGCTTCACAGCCGCATCCCACCCAGCCCACAGGCTCCCGCCTCTCACCGTCCACATCAGGATGGCGAACCCAAACCATGAGATGCCCCACGTGTAGCTGTCGATGGCGTGGCCAATGTGTTCGAAGCAGCCCTGGGCAGGGGGAACGTGGGGGTCTGAGAAAATGCCTGGGGAGGCTGGCTGCTGAAAGCAAGAGTCACTGGGCACCCTTGGGAAAGTCACTTCCTGCCTCGAGCCTTGGTTTTCTTACCTGTGGGACCATGAGGAAGTGGGTTTCTCACCCTGGGGATCACGGCAGTGTCTCCCTCCCAGGGCGGTTTCAGGGAGCCAGGGATGTGATGTTAACCCAGGCCCTGCACAAGCAGGTGCTGCCCTGATGGTGCCTATGACAGTCTGAGGGTGATTTTGTCTTGGGCTGGCTTTCCATGCTGCCCTCAAGTTCCAAGGGTTTGAAATACGCCTTTAGGATCAGTCCAGTTCTGACACCTCCTCATTTGGAGGTAAGGCTGAGTGGGCCCAGAGCCCCACACCTGTCGCCTTCATGTAGACCCCTGCTTGGCCCAACTTGGAAGCAGCCAAGAACAAAGGTTCAGGGTGTGTGCCCTGGAGTCAGGCAGGACGGAGCTGGGGGCCAGCTCTGCCGCTTGTTGGCTATGGGGCCTAGCTATGATTCTGACCCTCTGAGCCTCAGTTTTGCTATCTGTGAAATGGCGATCTTTGACAGCACTGCCCTCCGAAAGCAGTCCTGGTGATTCTGTGAGATGATGCATGTAAGCACTCTGCAGAGAGCCAGGGCTCAAGGAAGGGCTGTCCGACTCTGGTGGTGGTGATGGTTTGCATACAGGCTCCCCTCTCTGTGACACCTGATCTAAGGCATGATGGTGAAGGGCCCCCAGGCAGCCAAGGGGACCGGTTCTCCTCCTGGGGTTTCTCTCTCTGCCTCTGCACTCCCTTTGCAGGAGTTAAAGCACCTGGTTGGGGCCTGACTGCCTGAAATCACATCCCAACTCCATCCATCACTAGTGAGGCTCATCATCTGTAAAATGAGGTAATTCTAACCTTTACCTCATAAGGCTGTGGTGAGAATTAAATAAGGTAAAAACTTAAAGCACCTACAAGGAGGCCTGGTACAAAGTATAAGCTCAATAAATGTTGGTTGTTATTGGTGTTGTGCTGCTGATGCTGTTATTGTTGCTGCTATCCCCAGACAACCTGAGAAAAGTTTCGGGCGCCGCCAGGTCTGGATCAGATCAAACTGGACCCGGGGTTCATCCCGCTGACTTGCAGAGGGAGGGAGGGACAGATGGAGAGTTGAGAGAGTCAGAGGGAGGGGAGAGAAGGAGAAAGCCAGATGGGAGGGAGGAGCAGACAGACAGACAGGGAGGGAGAAAGAAGAACCAGAGAGGGCCAGAGAGACCGACGGACACAGCAGGGGGGAGGAGACACACCTTGGTGAACAGGTAGTCCAAGTGGCCCAGGCGGCAGCCTTCAGCACTGAGGGGGATAAAGTTGGCAGTCCGGCGACAGCACAGCGGGGGCCAGGGGAACACCACCTCTGGGGTGGTGGCCCGGAAGGCTGATGTGAAGTTCACCCAATCCATGGGACCTGACGTGCCACAGCACTCTTGCTGGAGAGAGAGGCAGGGGTCAGGAAGACTCTGGCTCAGAGAGGACAGCCGCTCCCCTGAGGTCACACAGCAAGGAAGGATAAGGTTGGCCTGCACTCCCCCACATCCTAGGCCTCCTCAAAGACGGGCAGCAGTGTCTGTGTGGGAGCAAAGGAGCAGAAGATACTGGTCCCAGCACCCCGAGGCTGATGGGGGATTTGGCTCAAACCCACACTCATGATTTATTTTAAATTTTTTTGAAAAAACAATTCATTGGAAAAAAAATTTTTTAATTAGCTATCAACAAAACCTGAGGTAAATGACACCAAAAGGCAGATTTCTGGCTTCTCCTGACCCCTGTGGGTGTTTAATTTGTGACTCTCAAATGATGAAAACATAGGCTCCTTCAAACCTGGGTCTCAGTCCAGGCTAGCTGCATGATGAACCAAATGGGAACCTCAATTTCCCTTGGGTCCTCAATATTCTCCTCTTGTGCTGCCGTATCATGTTGAGTTTAATTAAGAATGTGGCTTCTGGAAGCTGGCAGCCTGGGTTTGAGTCCTTTTGGTTCTGTGACCTACCAGCTGCGTGGCCTCGTGCAAACCCTCAGCTTCCTGCCTTGGTTTCCTCACCGCTAAAGAGCTGATCTTCTTTATGGACTGGTTGTAAGGACTAAATAAGCTTGAAAGTGCTTTGAATGGCGCTAAACAAAAGATAGTGCTCTTTAATGTTTTTTTTGTTTGTTTGTTTGTTTGTTCTTTTGCGGTATGCGGGCCTCTCACTGTTGTGGCCCCTTCCGTTGCGGAGCACAGGCTCCGGAAGCGCAGGCTCAGCGGCCATGGCTCACGGGCCCAGCCGCTCCGCGGCATGTGGGATCTTCCCGGACCGGGGCACGAACTCGTGTCCCCTGCATCGGCAGGCGGACTCTCAACCACTGCGCTACCAGGGAAGCCCTGTTGTTATTTTTTTAATTGAACAATTTAATTGAACAATTCTTTTTTTTTTTTTTTTTGGCCGCTGCCTCGCTGCTATGCAGATCTTAGCTAGGGATCAAACCCGTGTCCCCTGTGGTGGAAGCATGGAGTCGTAACCACTGGACCACCATCTGTTTTTATTATTACTATTGTTACTATTAAGACAGCAGGTGTGGACTTCCCTGGTGGCCCAGTGGTTAAGAATCCGCCTGCCAATGCAGGGGACATGGGTTTGAGCCCTGGTCTGGGAAGATCCCACATGCCGCGGAGCAACTAAGCCCGTGCGCCACAACTACTGAGGCTGCGCTCTAGAGCCCGCGAGCCACAACTACTGAGCCTGTGTGCTGCAACTACTAAAGTTCGCGTGCCTAGAGCCCATGGTCCTCAACAAGAGAAGCCACCGCAATGAGAAGCCCGCGCACCTCAACGAAGAGTAACCCCTGCTGGCCGCAACTAGAGAAAGCCCGCGCACAGCAGCGAAGACCCAACGCAGCCAAAAAAAAAAAAAGACAGCTTGTGCAATGGTTAAGAGCAGGGGCTCTGGATCTAGGTTTGGATCCCAGCTCTGCCGCTTACCAACCATATGACCCTGGGCAAATGACTTTCCCTCTTTTGGGCCTGTTTTCATCCCGAAAATGGCAAGGACCAGAGCCTCTCCTTCATAAGAACCACAGGAGTGGGTATCATCTACCCGTGGGCATAATGGGAGCCCTAATGCGGGCCATAATGGGAGACCTGGTCAGAGCCTCAGCTCTTCCAGCCCTCCCCACCCATCCTGCCTACCCTCACCCACCTCAATCATGATGCGATCCCAGAGGCGGGTGAGTTCCCGGCCCTGGTCCGAGTCTGCACTGTAGAAGGTCAGCATCTGCTTGGTGATCAGGGATGGGCTGGACACCATCTGCAGTGGGCCGGGAAGAACAGGGTCCAGTGGGGCTGGGTGGGGAGACAGATTGACCTCCACTGCCGGCCCAAGACCCTCACCAAACTCCCCCTGGAAGTCATGCCCCTCCCCTGTCCTCCCCCCAACTCACGTAGTCTCGGTGGGTGTAGGACGTGATGCAGGAGGCGCACTCAAAGATGTAGATGGTGAGCGTGAGCACCAGGTACTGTGCAGAGACGGAGGGAGGGTCACAGGGACAGCCCTGGCAGGGCAAAGCCTGTGAAGTCACACCCCTCAAGGGTGGATCCGTGATGGGAATGCAATTTTTTTTTTTTTTTGGCCATGCCCCAACCAGGGATGGAACCTGGTCCTGGTGGCAAAAGCACCGAGTCCTCACCACTGGACCGCCAGGGAATTCCCAGAAACACAATTTTTTAAAAAATATAGGACATGGCTAAAGAAGATGTGGCACATATATACAATGTAATATTACTCAGCCATAAAAAGGAACGAAACTGAGTTATTTGCAGTGAGGTAGATGGACCTAGAGACTGTCATACAGAGTGAAGTAAGTCAGAAAGAGAAAAACAAATACCGTATGCTAACACATATATATGGAATCTAAAAAAAAAAAAAAATGGTCGTGAAGAACCTAGGGGCAAGATGGGAATAAAGATGCAGACCTACTAGAGAATGGACTTGAGGACACAGGGAGGGGGAAGGGTAAGTTGGGACAAAGTGAGAGAGTGGCATGGACTTATAAATACTACCAAATGTAAAATAGCTAGCTAGTGGGAAGCAGCCGCATAGCACAGGGAGATCAGCTCGTTGCTTTGTGACCACCTAGAGGGGTGGGATAGGGATGGTGGGATGGAGACGCAAGAGGGAAGAGATATGGGGATATATGTATACGTATAGTTGATTCACTTTGTTATAAAGCAGAAACTAACACAACATTGTAAAGCAATTATACTCCAATAAAGATGTTAAAAAAAAAAGTATAGGACAATGTGAACGGAAACATCTACGTGGGGGATATACAGGTGTTCACCGTGCAAGTCTTTACCTTTTCTGTATGTTTGAAATTTTTAAAAATAAAACGTTACAGGACAATGCAATCAACAAAAATATGTAAGGTATTCCCTTAACTGTTAACTGTTGGCTTGGATGCAGTAAAATGAATGCCTACTGTAGAAAAGAAAAAAATAAAGACATTCCTGAGACAACCAGGAACACCTGAACACAGATTGGGTATTGGAAGATAGATAGGAAGGGACTGGGGTGAATTTTGCACGATGTGCCTGCAGTACGGTGATTGGGGAAAGCAAAACAAAACAAAAAACCCCAAACCTGAAAAAGCTCTTTAATTGGTGTTTAATGAAAATTATTTTTCTGATCCTCAGCTGTCCCCTCCCCTCACCCTTAAAGCAACAGGGCGTGGGGTGTGGATGTGCCAGCTCCACTGCCCAGACGAGATGATGTGGCCACACATGCCTGGCTGCTTTAAAACCACGTCCTTATCACTCAGAGAAATGTGCACGCAGGTATTTACAAGGAAGTGACTTGGTGTCTGGAATGTGCTTCAAAATACCCCAGGAAAGAAAAATGTGGGCAGGCAGAGGATAGGGGTAGAGGGGACGATGTGCGGGTGATATTGTGGAAACCAGGTGATAGGTACACAGGGTGCATCATGCCATTCACTCTAGTCTGTTTGAAAGTTCCCATAACAATTAAAAAAAAAAAATCTGTGTCTTAGTTAATTAGTTAACAAACTAATAGGAGAGGCAGACACAGACCTTTTTTCTTTTACTAGTTGGGTGAACTTTTAGGACTTTGGTTAAATTGTTCTGCCAGAGAACTAGATGGAGGAAAGAAAGGAAAAAAAAAAAAGAAGAAAAGGAAAGGAAGAGCCTTTCCATGGCTCCACGTTACTCATAAAGAAGCCAAAGCCTTTACCAAGGCCTGCAGGCCACCTGATAGGCCCACCTCCGCTCTCTGCCCTCAAGGCCTCCCCGTCCGTCCTCAGTTCCTCTCACTCACTCACCCCCACTTGGCTCCAGCCACACTGAACTCCTGTCCCCTCTGGCTTCAGGGCCTTTGCTCTTGCTGTTCCCTCCACCTGGAATGCTCTTTTTGCAGACACTCATGCGGCTCACTCCCTTACCGATCCACCGGCCCGCCCTCCCCAGCGGGTCTTCACTTTCTCTGCCTGCAAGATCTTCCCTTTCCCATCCCCAGCTCCAGCTCTCCCTTGCCTGGTCACTGTCTCCCCCATGAGAGTATCCTCCCCCACAGCAAGGGCTTTTATGGTTTGCTCACAAAATAGCCCTAGTGCCTAGCACATGGTTCTTGCTGTGTAAACATTTGTGGATTGGATAAGTAGCTGCTCCTGGGAATCCAAAAAGCCCTCAGCTGGGGAAAACCCAGTGTTGGCTCTGTGTCAGTGGGGCCAGGATTGGAATCCCTGGTCTCCCTATCATCTGGGCTGTGGGCCTCTTTGAACCTCAGTTTCCTCATCTGGTAAATGGGCAGAGAAGCACTAACTTCAGACGGATTCTGGGAGGACTGAAGGAGCTCATTTTCTAAACTGCTTAGCCTAGTGTCAGAACATGAGAGGTACTTGGGGAGTGTGGGTTATTGCTGTGGGCAGAGATTTAGGAGCCTAGGCTCAAGCACTGAAGTGCTCAGGTTTAAATCCTGGCTCTGTCACTCACTTGCTGTGCCACCCTGGATAAGTGGACTCACTTCTCTGAGGCTCAGTTTCAACTCTGTCAAATGGGCCATGAAGATGATGATGATGATGAAGGTGATGATGGTACCTCACGGTGGGTTGTGAGGAACAAATGAACTGATCTATGTAAAGCATGTAGAATGCAGTGAGCGCTCATTAAATGGTTGCTGTGCTATTGTTATTGTCATTGTTATCAACAGAGCTCCCGAGCACAGACCCTGGAGACCAACCAGCTGAGGTTCAAATCCCAGTCCTGCTACTTAAGAGCCAACCTCCCAGGCAGAGCTGCCTTCCCTGTCTCCCCTGTGCCCCAGTTTTCTTTGCAAAATGGGGGTAACAGCTGAGCCTAGGTTGTTAGGTTACGGGCAGATTAAATGACCTGATTGCCACGAGGCCCAAGTGTCGTGCCATGTGGAACACACGCTAGTGGCTGCGGTGTGATTGTTTTTACGACTCTGTGAGGATGACTTTTGTGCCCAGCCGTCCCCATCCCTTCCTCTTGGGGCCTCACCGTGAGCATCATGGACCGGTGGCGGCAGAGCACTGCGCCCACACCAAAGCTGGCCGCCACAAAGAAGGAGAAGCCGCAGAAGATGGCGATCCAGGCACCGGCGAAGACGTCATCCTTGCCCGAGACGCCCATCAGTGGGTACACGCGGTACTGGTCGGCAGTCACCCATACCGTTTCAGCAAACAGGGCCAGGCCTGACAGCTGGACGGGGCAGCCAGTTAGCAAGGCCTGCACAGGGGCAGCAACCCTGGCTCCATGAGTCTCCGTGAGAAGGGCCTTCCCCATTCTGAGCCTCTACTGCCCTCTTGGTAAAGTGGGCACATAGAGTGGCGAAGATGTCGCCTTCCACGAGCAGGGATGAAGGTGGGCAGGAGGCCATGAGGGAAGGGAGGACCCAGCCAGATCTCCGCCCCCACCCACACCCCAGCTGCCAGTGGCTTCAAGGATACAAAGAGACGCTACATGCAAAGCCTGGCGCTCATGACTGGCACCGAGGAGATGCTAGGTTAGCCCGCCTCCCCTGAAGAGCGTTGCTATTCCCTGAGGAGGGGAGTCTGGCCGTGGCCAGAACTATTACAAAAGCATCAACCCTTTGATTCAGCAATTCCACTTGCAGGAATCAATCCTCCAGATACACCTGCCCAGGCAGGAAAATCACACACCCACAAGGTTATTCCCCGCAGCGCCGTGGGTAAAGGAGCCAGGATGCCACACAATGGAGGGCTGGGCGGTTGTGGAAAAGGGCAGGGAGGCTGTCTGAGGACTCATGTGGACAGAGAATGTGCACAGGAGGAAATGGGAGGCACAGAGCAGGGTGTGGAATGAGCTACATTTGGGGCAAGAAAGGGGAGAAAATAGGTATATAGGTTCCTATTTGCTTGTATTTGCTTAAAGAAATATTGGAGAAAATAAAAATCTGGTTACCTGTTGGGATGGGGAACAAGGAGAGAGGAAGACTGCTCAGTGGATACCTTTGCCAACAATCAAACTAACTCTCATAGAGTATTTACTGTGTGCATTGGTCCTTGAAACTGCTTTCTGTATGATAATCATCGTTGTTACCAGCTCTCCTGCGCTACTGCTGTTACGGCCAACACAGATAGCAACCATGTGTGCCAAATTCTGGCCTAAGCACAAATCCAATAACTCATTTTATCCTCTCAGCATTCCTATTTTATCTCCATCTTATTACAGATGAGAACACTGAGGCCCAGAGAGGTTACATCACTGGCCCCAAGTCCCACAGTAGAAAGTGACAGAGCTGGGATTTGAACCCAGGCTGTCTGGCTCCAGAGCCATGTACAGGTATCACGTAATTAAAAGACATTGTTATTATACATTACTATTGGACTCCTGTGCACCAATCAGGCACCCTATGTCCATAATCATGTTAATGATGATAGCTGGCACTGGTCAAGCACTTTTTTTGAGCTGAGGGCCATACATGGATTAATCCACACAACAATGCCCACAGTGTGGACGTAATTTATAGATGGGGAAACAGGCACAGAGAAGTAAAGTCACTTACTCGAGGTCACACATCTGGGGAGAGGCAGAGCTGGGATTCGAATCGGGGCTGTTCTGACTTGAGAGCCAGGCGACACTGGCCATTAGGTGAGTCCCGAGCCCTCAGCTGTCCCACTCCCAGGCTCAGGACCGCCCCCCTCCTCTTCACCCGCACACTGGGCTCCCAGCCCCAGGGAATGTCTCACCAGAATAATGATGTTTCCCACGACCAGCAGACCCACCACAACTGGAGACGCCTTCTCTGTTGTTGCTGCTGCCGCAGAAGCCATAGTCTAGCCTGGGACACACGAGCCGGGATGAGGCCAGGCAGGGGCCGGGAGAGGACCCACTGCCCCATTCCACACCCCAGCTGCCAGGGGCTGCTGCCAGCTCTCTGATGGGCCCAAGCCAGTACCAAGTGTGCCCAGCTTCCCACAACCCCAGCAGTGGGCCATTTTACAGAGGAGGAGGGAGTTCCCTGGTTGGTCCAGTGGTTAGGACTCCGCGCTCCCACTGCAGGGGTCATGGGTTCAGTCCCCGGTTGGGGAACCAAGATCCCACAAGCTGAGTGGCTTGGCCAAATAAAAAAGAAGAAACGAAGCCTTGGGTGCGGCAGTCACTGGCCAGAGCTCAGGGCTGCCCCCCACCCCTAGCCTCAGACCTTCCCAGCTCCCCCTGCCCATCCAGACCCCCAGAGCCTCGTCCTCACCTTCTCTGCCTGAAGCCTCTCTGGCCAGGCCCTCCCACAGTGGCTCCCTATATATGCCCAGGCCCGTCCTTGGGCCAGTTTCCTGGAAGTGGGGAGGGTGTCTGGAGGAGGGGACAAGAGGTCAAGTCAGCAGATCAGTATGGGAGAACAGTTTTATGAGACCCCTCCCCCAAGTGATTTACAGACCTGAAATTCCAGATTGTGCTAATATCTGGCCACATGAGCAGGGTGAACTGCAGTGGCCTCTGGTTCCCAGTCTGTCATGGTGGTGGAGGGGGGCGGGGGGGAGAGGGCGAGTGCACCACCTGATGTCTCTCCTCAGGACTAGGGCCTTCCTGGGAGGAGGGAGAGATCCAAGTCAAACCCACAAGTGAGGGGACTTTCCTGGTGGCACAGTGAATCCACCTGCCAAAGGCAGGGCACATGGGTTCGAGCCCTGGTCCAGGAAGATCCCACATGCCGGGGAGCAACTAAGCCCGTGCGCCACAACTACTGAGCCCGCGCTCTATAGCCCGCGAGCCACAACTACTGAAGCCCGTGCGCCTACAGCCCATGCTCCGCAACAAGAGAAACCACCGCAATGAGGAGCCCGCGCACCGCAAGGAAGAGTAGCCCCCCGCCCACCAGAACTAGAAGAAAGGAAGCCTGGGAGCAGGAACGAAGACCCAAAACATCCATAAATAAATATAAATAAATAAATAATTAATTTTAAAAAACCCCAACAAACAAAAAACCCACACGTGTGTCTGCAGTCCCAGAATTGCATCCTCTACTGGTGTCTCCACCTCTCCAAGGCTGGGAGCCCAAGGGGAGGTCTAGGCAGGGACCCCGGCAGGCAAGGGCAGCTGGATGAGGCAGGGAGGTGGGAGGAGATGAGGCAAGTGGGAGGGATGCTCGGAATGCTGGTCCAGGGGGAGGATGGAAGGAGATGCGTGTGTGACAGGATTTTGAGATGTGTTCAACGAGCAAGCGGGGAGAGGAGTGTGCAAGAAAAAGGGAGGGGCACCCTGAATGGGCTTGGTGGGAGGCCCCCCCACCATCACCACACACGCGCGGACAAAGCAGGGTCACAGCGAGGTGGAGCCGTGGGTGGAAATGTCTTCAGTTTGCGGGATCGAAGAGACCTCGGTTCAAATCCCAGTTCCGCCTACTCTGTGCCGCGCGACGTGGCGTGTGCATTTGTCTATCTGCAGAATGGGTACCATCAGACCACTTTCCTGGGCGGCGGTGGGAACTGAGGGCGGGGATATCTGCAAAGGGTGTCTTCGGGCCTGGTGTGCAGTGGGCAGCCGCGCCTCACCAGCAGTGCTCCGGAGCAGCCCACGGTCTCTCCTGTGGCGCCCCCTAGTGGCAAAAGTCTGATCCTGCAGGCGAAAAGGGTGACTTGGGCCGGGCCTTGCCCAGAACTTTTCAACCCGGAGAGCTAGGGCATTTGCTTGGTTTTCTCTCTGTGCTTTGGCTTTCCCCAGTGATAAATGGGCAAACAAATGGAACTTAAAATTCAATCGTCAAGATACTGGCTTGGTAATAAGACTCATGAGGTGTTTTCCGATTAAAATGGATAATTTGATTTTTAGTCAATCCACTATACATTTAAAAGTTTTTCTAATAATGTATATAACCTGTCAAATACATTTTATAACTTTTAGCTAAAGTAACTTGCAAAATAATAGGACCATGCTAATAATATGAAATATTTTTATTTTCAAATAGTTGATAACTCTAAGCAATTGGAAGTTATATAAAATGTCTGGTAAAAGCAAAAAATTTTCCAATGGAGGCACATGTCACCTGTCATAAAAGGGATTCATTTTGTTCTGAAACAAGAACCCAGTGTGTTTTGATGTCAAACTTGAATTTTCACTATTCTTTCTTACTGTTATATAGGCTAGTCTTCAAAACAATAAAATTTGGAGTGCTAATTACTCAGATGCTCAGAAGGGTGATGATAAAAATCACAATGCCAAGATCTCCTAAAGATGACATATGCCTATGCTATGATCTGGCCATTTGTCCCTGGAAATACCCCCACTTCCGTCTACCAAAGGCTGTGAGTGTATTCATAGCAGCCCCACACTGGAAACCACCCAAGTGTCCCTTAACAGGAGGATGGATAAGTCCATGATGGTACATGCATATAATGGATACTATTCAGCAACAATAGGGAACGACCGATGGATACACGCAACCACTGGGATGAATCTCAAAAGCATTACGCTAAATGAAAAAGCCACTCAAAAGATTACCACTGTATGATTCTAGATAGGAAGTTCTAGAACAGGCAAAACCAATCTAGAATGATAAAAGTCAGGGAGTGGTTACCCTTGGGAACATGTGACTGGACGGGGGGACAGGAAGGGGGCTTCTCTTTCTTGATTTGGACGCTGGTTACACAGGGGTATTCAGATTGTGAAAATTCATCAAGCGGTACCCTCACGATAAGTGCACTTTTCTGTATTTTTTTTTTTATTCCAATGCCTTATTCTAAAGAGAGTAGATCCTTTCAAGAAACATTCGATGTGTTAAAAGTGGTGTTTTCGAAAGAGGGCACATGAGATAATTTTAGGCATTCCATGGACATGAGATGAAATGGCATGAAATGATACAACATTCATATGACGAGAAGATGAGCCATTTCTAACCAGTCCTTCAGATGGTGCCATGGAGAAAGGCTCAGTAATTTCATGCTACTGTGTCCTAAACATCTCCCCTTTCTTGCTTAGAGCAGGTTTCAATAGGCCTCAGTGTCTCACTAGAATTTAATAGTAACATATTTTCATTGTATTTATTTTTAAGATGTTTTGTTTTCCATGGGCAGTGGTGAAAGGAAAGTTTTCTCAAACTTTTTAATTATAAAATATTTCAACTGGGCTTCCCTGGTGGCGCAGTGGTTGAGAGTCCGCCTGCCGATGCAGGGGACACGGGTTCGTG
>NW_006798798.1:5812804-5829720 GCF_000442215.2 Lipotes vexillifer | reverse complement strand
TCCGGAGCCTGTGCTCCGCAATGGGAGAGGCCACAACGGTGAGAGGCCCGCGTACCGCAAAAAAAAAAAAAAAAAATTTCAACTATACAAGAAAACGTAGGGATAATGTAACCTACACCTACATCCTTGCATCCCAGCCTTGTCAAATCTAAGTATTTTCTGTATTCACTGCAGATTGTTTTCTTAAGGTGCATACATTGCAGATGGCATTTGAAGCCACCTGATCCCGCCCCAGAGACAACTTCACTACTAAATTTGGGACTCGGACTTCCCGGGTGGAGAGGTGGTTAAGAATCCTCCTACCAATGCAGGGGACATCGGTTTGATCCCCTGGTCTGGGAAGATCCCACATGCCACGGAGCAACTAAGCCCGTGTGCCACAACTACTGAAGCCTGCGTGCCTAGAGCCTGTGCTCCGCAACAAGAAAAGCCACTGCAACGAGAAGGCCGCGCAGTGCAACAAAGAGTAGCCCCAGCTCACTGCAACTAGGGAAAGCACGCGCACAGCAATGAAGACCCAACACAGCCAAAAATAAATAAATAAATAGATAGACAGATAAATAAATCTGGGACTCATCCTCCTCCACACCCTTCCCTTGTCTTCCTTTTCAGATCACAGGTGTCCTGGATTGCGTTAATCCCACACCCTCAGTTTATAGTTCATTATCCCCCACAAGATACTTCTTGATTTAAAGTTTTTATTTAAGCGAATGGTCTTTTTTTTTAATTAATTAATTTTATTTTTGGCTGCATTGGGTCTTTGTTGCTGCACGCGGGCTTTTCTCTAGTTGCGGCGAGCGGGGGCTACTCTTTGTTGCGGCGCGCAGGCTTCTCATTGCGGTGGCTTCTCTTGTTGCGGAGCACGGGCTCTAGGCACACGGGCTTCAGTAGTTGCGGCTCGCGGGCTTAGTTGCTCCGCGGCATGTGGAGTCTACCTGGAGCAGGGCTCAAACCTGTGTCCCCTGCACTGGCAGGCGGATTCTTAACCACTGTGCCACCAGAGAGGCCCTCTTGATTTAAATTTCATGTATTTCCTCATATCTCCATATCCTAGTCTCTTTCGGTGCCCCCTCCCCCCACTGGCAAACATTCTAATATTCTCATATATATCTTTTTTGGTCGAGTGGGTTCTTGCAAAATGGATACCAGTATTTCCTGCTCATGTCTTTTCTAATTGACATACCCATGATTGTGTTAAATAGCTCATCCTATTCTTACTTTTCTTGCTGAGCACCACAGTTTTATTAAGGTTTGTCCATGTGACTCCAGGCACATTGAGTCCATGGTGTCTGAGAGTTGCTTGGGGCCCCTCTAGTGTGCATCCTCCACAGTTTACTGTCTCCTCCCCAGAGAGGGCAGTCAGGCTACTTCCAACTCCCTCACCACACTACTCCCACTGGTAATAATGCTGCAATGAACCCCCTCATGCTTGGCCCGGTAGAGACTTGTGTGTCTCTTTCTTAGGGAGCAGAATTGCTGGGTCCTGGATATGTATGTGGCAGTTTGCTTTCCACAAAGGCCATCCCGTTCCACACTCCAACCGACAGTTCACGAGGGTTCTTGTATCCTTTCCTCAGCACCCACCCTCGATAACTTCATTTTACAGATGAGAAAACCGTGACACAGAGAGGTCAAGTAATTTGCCCAAGGCCTCAGAGCTAGTAAGTGGTAGAGCCTGCATTTGAACTGAGACAGTCTAGCTCTAGTGCCTACCCCTTAACCACTACATTACACCATACGGCCTCTCTGGGTGATACTGACTCTGCTGGAATATTTTCCTTTTTTTTAAGCCAAGAAAACGTATTCAGGGAATTCCCTGGCAGTCCAGTGGTTAGGACTCCTCGCTTTCACTGCCAAGGGTCTGGGTTTAATCCCTGGTCGGGGAACTAAGATCCCACAAGCCACATGGTGTGGTCAAAAAAAAGAAAGAAAAGAAAAGAAAAAGAAAAAAGAAGAAAACATATTCATGCATTACTTGTACAATCTGAAAAAGTTCAAGAATATCAGATTGACAAGGAATGATTTCCAAATACTATTATTAATGGAGAAAAGCAAGGTTCAGAACACCAGGAACAGCAGGCTACTATGTTGGGTAGGCAGATAGGAGGGAGGATCTGCTTGCAAATGTATAAACTATCTTTGGAAGGACACACAAGAAACCAGTGATGGCAGTCACCTCATTGTGGCTAGAGGAGAAGAAATGACTGATTTTTCCTGCATATTTTTGTACCTTTGTAAAAGTTGAGAGAGTGATGTTATCAAAATGGTGAAATAAGTTTTTCTACCATCGTCCCCCAAAAGTGATTTTGAAAATCACTCACAGATGAGAAGTCTGGGTATCCAGCAGAGAAGTTCCAGCACACTGCTGGGGGAAATTAAAAATCCAAGATTCGATGCTCTGAAGAGGAATACTGAGTTTTGCATAACTTGGCGGGGGGTGCGGGTGGTGGAGCAGGGAGTGGCAGGGAGAATAGCAGCCATGGCTCTCAGAAAGCATCAAAGGGACTCGGATCCTAGTAACCACATCACAGACAGTAGGAAGACTGCGCTTGAGCCACTGGGGGTGCCTCGCCTGTGGTTCCCCCACAGCTGGCCCACAGCACCTCCAGTGCTCTGCGTGCCTCATCCACACACAGTCCCACCTCATGACCAGCTCCCTGTGCACACCCTTGAGGGGCTGTGAGAGTGAGCCTCTGCAGATGGCTACTGAGCACATGCAGAAAGTCAGCCAACTCTGGGGGATTAGGAGAAAGCACATGAACTTGGGCATTCAGCACAGTCCTAGGGAGAGCAAACAGGAGGTTGTCAGCTTTCAGTCTGGCTTTGCAGGATTGATAGAAGGCATACAGTCTTAAGAATTCCCCCTCAAGAGGGAACAAGAAACGATGGAGCAGGTGTATCCATAGAAAAGTCCTGAGAAAGCCTCAGAATCCCTACCAGGGCTGACGGAAGGTATTGCTCATCTGAAGCCAGTCAGTAAGACTGAAGGAGGTGACCAATCCTTCAAAAGCAAAGGAAGCAATGCAAGACTTCAAGGAACATGAAAAATCAAGGAAACATGACACCACCAAAGGAACACAGTAATTTTCCAGTAACCAACCCCAGTGAAATGGAGATCTGTGGTTTTCCTGACATGGAATTTTAAATAATTGTTTTAGGGAAGCTTTTCTTGAGCTACAAGAAAACACGAAAAGACAATTCAATGAAATCAAGAAAACAATACAGAAAATGAGAAGTTTAACAGAGACACAGAAATTATAAGAGAACCAAACAGAAGTTCTGGAGCTGAAAAATACAATGAGTAAACTGAAAAATGGAGTAGAAAGTGTCAACATAGCTTTGATCAAGAAGAAAGAATCTGTGAAGTAGAAGAAAGTTCAATTGAAATTTCCAGACAGAAGAGAACGAAGAAAAATGAATGAAAACGAGTGAAGAAAGCCTGTGTGAACTATCGGATACCATTAAGAGAAATAAATTATGCATTACTGGAGTCCCAGAAGGAGAAGGGACGGAGAAAGGGGGAGAAAGCTTATTAAAAGAAAAAATGGCTGAGAACTTCGCAGATCTGAAGAGCGATTTGGACATTCAAATTCATTAATCTCATAAGCTTCCCCCCAATGTTTAAAAAATACTTTATTCCAGTACAGTTTATTTTTTTAATCTTTTTGGCTGCGTTGGGTCTTCGTTGCTGTGCTCGGCTTTCTCTAGTTGCGGCGAGTGGGGGCTACTCTTCGTTGCGGTGCGCGGGCTTCTCATTGTGGTGGCTTCTCTTGTTGCAGAGCACAGGCTCTAGGCGCGCGGACTTCAGTAGTTGTGGCGCACGGGCTTAGTTGCTCCGCGGCATGTGGGATTTTCCAGGACCAGGGATCGAACCCGTGTCTGCTGCATTGGCAGGCAGATTCTTAATCACTGCGCCACCAGGGACGTCCCTCCTCAAAAATTTCAACTAAAACACACACACACACACACAAAACGTCTCCCAGACACAATAAAACTGTCTAAAATGAAAAACAAAGGCAGGATGTTAAAAGCAGCAAGAAAAAATATCATTACCTACAAAGAAACTCTCATAAGGCTATCAGTGGATTTCTCAGCAGAAACCTTACAGGCCAGGGGAGAGTAAGATAATATATTCAAAGTGCTGAAAGAGAAAACTGCCAACCAAGAATACTTACCTGGAAAAGTTGTCCTTCGGAAATGAAGGAGAGATAAAGACTTTTCAAACAAACAAAAGGTGAGGGAATTTATCATCACTAGAACTGCCTTACAAGAAATGCTGAAAGGAGTTCTACAAGCTGAAATGAAAGGATGCTAACTAGTAACATGAAAAGATGAAAATATAAAACACACTGGTAAAGGTAAGCATATAGTCAAATACTCTAATACTATAATATAGTGGTGTGTTAATCACTTAACTCTAATATGAAGATGAAAGGACAAAAGTATCAAAATTAACAATAGCTAAAATAATTTGTTAATGGACACACAATATAAAGAGATGTTAATTGTGACATCAAAAATATAAAATGGGGGTGTACAAGGATAGTATTTGTAAGTGATTTGAAGTTAGCAACTTTACTGAATTTGTTTATCAGTTCTAACACTTTTCTGGTGGAGTCTTTAGGATTTTCTACATACAAGATCAAATCACGTTCAAACAGAGACCATTTTACTTCTTCCTTTCTGATTTGAATGACTTTTCTTTCTTTTTCTTGCATAATTGCTTTGGCTGGGACTTTCAGTACTATGTTAATAGGAGTGGTGAGAGTGAGCACCCTTGTCTTGTTTCTGATCTTAGAGGAAAAGCTTTCAACCTTTCATCATTCAGTATGACGTTAACAATGGGCTTGCCATATATGGCCTTTATTGTGTGGAGGTATGTTCTTTCTATGTGGGGTTATGCTGAGTTGAACATGATGGGGGTATACTATATCCAAATTCATATCATCACATGGATTTATTGTACCAAATTTCTCCTATTAAATCCCTTTCTACTTAATATGCCTTGAAAGGTTTCTGTTTTCTGCACTGAACCCTCTCCTATACAGATACACTAAAGGGAAACCCACAGCCACATGGACTGGCAGGGGAATAGAAGCCCCAGCTTCCTCACTTACAAAATAGGGGTCATAATCATACATGGCTTATTGAGTTGCTGGAAGATCTGCAATAAGACAGGTAAGGTGTCCAGTGGGGTAGCTTCAGAGTAGTTTTACAGCCTGCAGCTATACCCTAAGGAGGAGTGAGGTAGAAAGTCCTGTAATCAACTGAAACAAGGGAGCTGGGTGAGAAATGGTGTTGAAGCCGTCTCTGCAAGAGAAGGAGGTGGGTGAGAAAATGCCTCACGGCAGCTCTTTGCAACACTGCTTATCTCCTTTTGTTTCAGGAGGAATCACCAGTTCTGCTGTGGTTTGGGTCAGACCACAACTAAGTACTGCTTACGTGGCTCATGTGGAGATGTGCAAGGTTGTCATGGTGGAACCATTCCCCATAGTATCATCCCAGAGGTCATCTGCCAGATATTTCCAGAGGAGACGGCTAGTGGCCCCCACTAATGGGGCAACCTGGCATCAGGTACCTCCTGATGGGAAGCAATAAGGAAGATACACACAGGAAGGATTCTTGCAAAAAATAGTTAATCTGTATCTAATCAAGCCTTTAGAGCTAACTTCCAGTTTATAAGAACTACAGATGGTGGAAAAAGCTAAATGACACCATGAGGAAACAATCGGACAGATCCAGAATAGGGAACATTTTACAAGACAGCTGCCCTGGCCTCTTAAAAAATTCCACTCTTACAAGAGTGGGTGGGGCGGGGGTGGGGCTATTCTAGAACCGAAAAAAACTACTAGACCTAGAGATCAAATGCAGGTGAACCTTGATTGGATCCTGGTATAAAAAATAAACAACAGGACTTCCCTGGTGACGCAGTGGTTAAGAATCCACCTGCCGATGCAGGGGACAAGGGTTCGATCCCTGGTCCGGGAAGATCCCATATGCCACAGAGCAACTAAGCCCGTGCACCACAACTACTGAGCCTGCACTCTAGGGCCTGCGACCCACAACTACTGAAGCCCACGCGCCTAGAGCCTGCGCTCCGCAACAAGAGAAGCCACTGCAACGAGAAGCCCGCGCACCACAATGAAGAGTAGTCCCCGCTCACCGTAACTAGAGAAAGCCCACGCGCAGCAACGAAGACCCAACACAGCCAAAAATAAATA
This sequence comes from Lipotes vexillifer, assembly GCF_000442215.2. Lineage (NCBI taxonomy): Eukaryota > Metazoa > Chordata > Mammalia > Artiodactyla > Lipotidae > Lipotes > Lipotes vexillifer. The sequence goes on along the minus strand of NW_006798798.1, from coordinate 5,823,499 downwards.
AATAAAAAATAAACTAAATTTAAAAAAAACAACAACAACAGAAAAAAGATTTTGGAGTATGATTTGGGAAATATGAATATGAGATGTTAGGCAATTCGTGTTAGTTTTTCTTAGGAGTGACAACTGTAGTGAAGAAACATGGCATTTTTGAAAGATACGTGCTTAAGTACTTATGAGTGAAGTTATCAGCATGTTTGGAAAGCACTTTTAAATGATTCAGGAGAAAATTACATGTACACATATACAAAGTAGATATGACATAATAGTAACAATTGTTAAAACTAGGTGGTGGGTATAAGGGCAATTATTGTACTATTTGTCCACTTTTTCTGTATGCTTGAAAATTTTCATAATAAAATGATAAAAGAGGGAATATATATATATATATATATATTTTAAAAATCCCTGTCCTCACAGAAATTACATTCTTGTGGTAGGGGGACAATTATCAAGGATGAATCAATAAAATACAGGAATATGTGTAAATACTTAAGAAACCAAAGGGGTGAGGGCTGCAAAGTGCGTGTGTGGAGTCGAATTGGTAGGTCAAGTGGCCAGGGAAGGGCACACTAAGTTGTATCTGGGGAAGAGCTTAACAAAGGAGGGAGTGAGCTGTGTGGCTAAGCCTCGCAGACAGAGCAAGCAGCAGCTGCACAGGCCTTGAGGCTGGAGCGAGCCTGATGCGTTGACCTTCTCATTGGCTCACAGGGTTCCTGTCACAATGAAGAGGTCAGCGTGGGAGAAACTGCATGAGCAAACGAGCAGTGGGAGAGCAAAGAGGAAATGGGAGAACCATATCAAATCCTTATCAAATCAAATAGACAAGATAAATGCTTCTAGATGTACAGGCTATCTCTGTAACTGCTAATGGTGGCAGCCTCTGGGCAGGACTGGGTGACTGGGGTCAAAGGAAGTCCTGTATCTTTTCACTGGACTTCCTGTTTCATTTGAAATTTTCACCATGTTTCTTTCCTACTCCTGACACATGCCAGAAGCTTCTGCAGTCCCTCAAAGCCCCTAAGCATGCACTAGGCTCCTTTCTACAGCGCCCCTCCCCATGGGCGGCCATTTCAGAAGAGCCCTCCCTAGGGCCATCTTCCCTCAATACAAGAATCATCATCTCTCTGCTCTTCTGAACATACTTCAGATAAGTTTGTTACACAACCATCTGAGTGGTCTTGAGGAAACACCAATTTGGCCACAACATGGTACCCTAGCTGGTCACACTGTGTCAGGAGTTCCCTGTTGACAAGTTTGCGGTGGATGATATTTTGTACTGTTATTGTGTGGCAATTCCTTTGGGGACATCAAGAAAGAACATTTCTTAACTTGGCCTACTTAAATGACTTCCAATTGTCACCACGACCAACATGATTAAGAGGAGGCCTAGAAAATAGGGAGAAATTACACATTGCACAGAAGACTGCTTATTAGATGATATTAAGAATGTATTAACTTTTAGATGTAATTATATGATTATGTTTAAAAGTAAACCTGTATCTTTTTTTAAAATTTCTTTTAATAAATTAAAATTAAAACCATCCAATCGGTAGTAGCGACGGGCGGTGTGTACAAAGGGCAGGGACTTAATCAACGCAAGATTATGACCCGCACTTACTGGGAATTCCTCGTTCATGGGGAATAATTGCAATCCCCGATCCCCATTACGAATGGGATTCAACAGGTTACCCGCGCCTGCCGGCGTAGGGTAGGCACACGCTGAGCCAGTCAGTGTAGCGCGCGTGCAGCCCCGGACATCTAAGGGCATCACAGACCTGTTATTGCTCAATCTCGGGTGGCTGAACGCCACTTGTCCCTCTAAGAAGTTGAAACCTGTATCTTGAAGAGATATATATACTTACTTATTTCTGGATAAAATATGATCTCCAGTATTTGCTTTAAAATTACCTAGAGGGGTAATTCCTTGGTGGTCCAGTGGTTAGGACTCAGCACTTTCACTGCCGAGGGCTCAGGTTCAATCCCTGGTTGGGGAACTAAGATTCCACAAGCCACGTGGCGTGGCCAAATAAATAAATAAGTAAAAATAAAATAAAATAAAATAACCTAGAGGGAGAGGGGTGCTCACTTGTTGATAATTGTTGAAGCTAGGTGATGGGTACATAGGAGTTTTTATTATACTATTTGCATGTGGTTCAAAACATAAGTTTTTAAAAAATTATACAGATAATAAAGGAGAACATACAGATACATTTTAGCACATACAGGAACATGAGGTTATTTTGTATAATCACTCACTCTATTGTCTGGTAAAGAAGAGGTGGTCAAAGTTTATTAAAAGAAAAATTTTTTAAAAGAAAAAAGAAAAAAAAAAACACCCTGAATTCAGTCTCTCTTACTGTCAAGGTACTGATTCCGCCCCAGCTTCTGGCCCCATCATCCAGCTCTTTTACACATACACAGCCTTACACTCTTCCAACGAGCATTTATTATTAGTTAAGCCATGATTCAGGACCCCAGGGTGGGGATCACTATGTACCCAGGTCCCCCTTCACCACCCTGGGGAGAAGGACGGAGGACAGAGAAGGTGGGGTGGAGCCAGTTCAGATCTTCCCAGGAAACGTGCCTTCTGCCCGGCGGTCGTCCCAGGCTGACACCTGTGGAAAGACAGGCAGTGTTACTCCCTTCCTCCACAGGGAAACCAGATGGGTAATTTCTTTGTCTTCCCCACTCTGCCTACCTGTTCAGTCAACAAGTAACCCCAGGACCTGCTATGTGCCAGTACTGGCAACTGTTCCAGGAGCCGGGGAACCAGTAGTGACCCAGAAGGACAAGAATCACTGTCCTGAATGAGCTGACATGAACTGACCCACTGAGGGGACAAGGGGTGGGGCGGGGGGTGGGGTGGTGGTGGAGGAATAATAACAGGCAGACTCACTGCAGAGCTGTCTGTGGGGAGATGTGTGTAAACACCTTCAAAAATGTGACCAGGCCCTGCTTCAGGAACCCCAGAGTCAACCCTCAATGATGCCTGTCAGAACAGAAGAAAGAAGGAATACTGGGCAGCTGTGGAAAAAAAAAGAGGCTATCCATGCTCCAGCACGAATGCACCTCTAATGATCAAATGCAAAATCAAGTGCAAAAAGGTCCAAACTGGCTACAGAGTGTGATCCTACTATTGCTCACAGATGTATGCATATATATACAAAACGATGGACAGGCCCATATCGAACTGTTAACACTCTCCCGAAGTAACACTCTGCAACTTGTGGACCCTCCTACAGGCAGTCAGAGCACATTTATTTTTATATATACACACACACATTCACATTTACATGCTATACATTAGAGGCAATGGATAAATGCATGGATAAGGAAGGCAATCTGAATCCCTGCTCCATCGCTTCCTAGCTGTAATTTCCTCATGCAAATTACTCAACCTTTCAGGGCCTCAGTTTCCAATTTTGTAAAATGAGATACTGATAACCTCCATCACACACCTCTTGCTTTCCATCCCAAGACTTCTCTTATGCCAGGTGCAATACACCAAGGGGAATATTGGTACTACCACATTGCAACCCAGAAGTAAGAGGGTCAATAATGCCATGGGCCCACCACCGACCAATAGATGACAGAAGCTAATGAATACATAGTTCCTTTTTTTTTTTTTTTTTTTTTTTTAGCATGTTTGCCCTTATATGATATAAAGCACTTACAAAGTAGCCGGCCCATAGCAAGTGCCTGTTTTATTTACACACATACACCACAAATCACAAATACTCTTTACTTAAATTGGGCCGTACTATACAGATTTTTTCCCCCATACTATACAGATTGTCCTGCAACTTGCTTTTTCCATGAGTCTTAGAGATCTTTCTGTATTCTGTCACATAGATCAAGATGAATATACCATCATATATAACTTGTTTCTGAACATTCCCCATTACAAACAACTCTGCAATGGCTGTCCTTGTATACAAACATTTTTATAGGATGTGTAGATGTGAAACTGCCACATCTAGAGTATGATTTTTTTCATTTTGAAAGATCCTGTCTCAGGATTGACCTTAACAGTGATTGGACCTGGGCTTCCCTGGTGGCGCAGTGGTTAAGAACCCACCTGCCAGTGCAGGGGATACAGGTTTGAGCCCTGGTCCAGGAAGATCCCACATGCCGCGGAGCAGCAAAGCCCGTGCGCCACAACTACTGAGCCTGCGCTCTGGAGTGGGCCAGCCACAACTACTGAGCCCACATGCCACAACTACTGAAGCCCACGCACCTAGAGCCTGTGCTCCACAATAAGAGAAGCCACTGCAATGAGAAGCCTACGCGCTGCAACGAAGAGTAGCCCCCGCTTGCCACAACTAGAGAAAGCCCGCGCACAGCAACAAAGACCCAATGCAACCAAAAATAAATAATAAATAAATTTTTAAAAAAGTGATTGGACCAATCTATAGAACCACCAACACTTAGTACTATCTTCCACTCCCCATCCCTTTTAAGTTAAAGGATCAGGCTGGTCTGATCCTTTGGCAAATTAGTCTTTGTCCAATAATCCCACTTCATGGAAAGGAAACTAAGGAAACCATTCAAATAGAAGGCAAAACATTTCCTGCAGTGGAATTGTACACTGCAGTATCATTTAAAATACTGAAAAATGACTGAGTCCAGCTAAAGGGGAAGGGATTATTTTTTAACTATTAAAGACAATGGCTACCCAATAATTGAGCAGGTTGTACTGACATGAAAATAGGTAAACAATGCAAGTAAAAAAGCCAAGGATAAACAGTATCTACAGTATGATCCAGATCTATATTTAAAAAGTACATAGGGACTTCCCTGGTGGCGCAGTGGTTAAGAATCCGCCTGCCAATGCAGGGGACATGGGTTTGATCCCTGGTCCGGGAAGATCCCACATGCCGTGGAGCAACTAAGCCCATGCGCCACAACTACTGAGCCTGTGCTCTAGAGCCCATGAGCCACAACTACTGAGTCTGTGTGCCTAGAGCTCATGCTCCGCAACAAGGGAAGCCACTGCAATGAGAAGCCCGTGCATCACAATGAAGAGTAGCCCCCGCTCGCTGCAACTAGAGAAAGCCCACGCGCAGCAACGAAGACCCAACGCAGCCAAAGATAAATAAATAAAATAAATTAAAAAGAAAAAGTACATAAACATACACCAACACCTACTCACACATTAGCACACAGAAAAGGAAGTGGAAGATTTACACCAAATTTCTAAGGGAAGTCAACTTTGGACTCAGAAGGGGGTGACTTAGGAGTTTTTCACTTTCTACATTATAAAAGTTTCACTTTGAAGGTTTACTGTATTTTTTATGAAGAAACTAAAGATTTTTTAAAATGGGAAAATAAAAGGGAGTTCCTTGGTGGCCTAGGGGTTAGGATTCAGGGCTTTCACTGCTGTGGCCCGGGTTCAATCCCTGGTCAGGGAACTGAGATCCTGAAAGCCTCGCAATGTGGGAAAAAAAAAAAGAAAGAAAGAAAAAGAAAAGATGATTGGAAAAAATGTTTTAAATGCTCATATAGGATAAGTGCTGGACTCCCAGCCCCACTCCTCCCCAAATACACATACTGGGATTAGAGACTAATTTTTAAAAATACACAGGAAACACCTGGAAGATGTTACACTATTATCAGCCAGGTCAGGAGGATGAGAAACAATTTTTTGCCCCTTCCTCTATTTCTTAAGTTTCTGTGAAGTGGTTATATTGCTTATAAAAAAACAAAAACGAACAACAGCAATAACAAAACACTTATTTTTACTTCACCAAATTTCTAGAATAAAGAAGCCAGGGCTGCTGGGTATAGAGGGTGTGTTCACATCCAGCCCTCAGAAGGCAGAGACAGCAGGCACCCGAGGGGAGGAACCACAGAATCTAATGCTCCCCAGGTAAGGGCAGGCCCAGGTCCCAAAGGCTGGGGTGTGGGGCAGCACCGGGACTGGAAGCGTGTTTCCTAGCACACTGTCCAGCACTCACCTAATGCAGGCCCTGAGGCTGGAGGGCGGATATTATGGGATCATGATGTCATGGTACCCAAGATCACTCAGGGACAAGGAGAAATCCTGGGAGGGGAGAGGGTACTCAGACACTTGAAAGTGTGGCCACAGAGGTGGGAGGCAAACCAAGCAAGCTGAGGAAGAGTGCATTAAGGCAATCTGTTCTCAAGAAACAAGTTCCAAAGATGTACATCAAAATTATAACACAATCTCCATCAAAGGGGACCAGTTAAATAAAAGCATTTGTAAGGTAAGGAATTCCCTGGCGGTCCAGTGGTTGAGACTCCGCACTTCCACTGCAGGGAGCACAGGTTCGATCCCTGGTTGGGGAACTAAGATCTCACATGCTGTGCAGCAGCCAAAAAATTTTAAAAAAGAAAAGAAAAAAACAAAAATGAATGAGGTAAATCTATACGCACTGTCATAAAAAAGGCTCAAGACACACTGATAAGTCAAAGCAAGTCACAGAACAGACTATATAGTATGACCCATGCATACACAGAAAGTTCCACAGGCTTATGTATGATAAATGTATATAGAGAAAGATGAATCGGTTAACAGTAGTTACCTCAGGGGAGGGGGACCGGGGAGCGAAAGTTGACGTCTACTTTTCATTTTACTGTACTGCTCAGTACTGTACTGTACTGTTTTATTTTTTAAAATGAGAACTATTAATTTTGTAATAATATATTTTAAGACATGATTTTTTTCATTTTAACATCTCTGAAAATAGCATGCTTATTACATCCATTTCTGGCATTTAAAAAAAAAAGATTTAAACATCTCTCAGTGTTTCTTGTAGTCGATGGCGTCTTTGACTTGACGCAATAAAGTAATATTTTATTTTAAAAAAGAGGGTATGGCAGAATATTAAATAGTAACAACGGGTCTGGTCAGATCAGGCCTAAAAGGTCTGCCTTATTGCATCCCTGTTTTTTAGAAATGCATGCGGAAGTAGGTAGGGGTGAAATGACATGTCTGGGATTTGCTTCAAAATACTTCAGCAAAGGAAAGAGGAAAAGGAAAAGGAAAAGGAAATGGAGGAAATTTCTGAAACTATTCAGTTTGGGTGATGGGTATATTTGAGGGGTCACTGAATTATTCTCTCTAATTTTATGTATATTTGGAAATGCTCATATGAAAAAAGGACAGGATTCCAAAAGATGGTGAGCTCCACAGGGACAGGGCATTTACTTGTAGAGTGTCTGGGTGAGACAGATCTGGTTGCCTTGGCTGAGAGCCTGGCTGGTTGAGAGAACCGGCGAAAGGAGGAAAGGGAGGTGATTCTAGGAAGAAGAAAAGGCCACATCCACGGCCAGTGTGATGCCTTGTCCTCCCTTTGCCTCTCACAAATGAGCTCCCATGAAGTCATCACACACCCCTCTGCTAGGACCCCACCCCCACCTCAGCACCCCAAGGGCCCCAGGAGGAGGCACATACCCAGGATATGGGGCAGAGGGACTTGTACACACGCCGGTACCATTCACACACAGAGACGTCACCCCCTTTAGCAGTCATTGCCTTCTCACAGCGGTGGAAGTCTGTGAAGAATGGGGATCAGGGTCAGCCCAGACCAAGGGCTGGAACACATTTTTGATCAAAACTCACAGAAATCGTTTTTACTTCACAACCAGTTACACAAATCCCCCCTACTCCCAAGTTTCACAAAGAAAGCATACCCTTACAAGTGTAGTACTCAAAAGGGCTAGACACACCTCACTAAGCTGATTTTGCAACCCCTAAAGAACGACAGTTCTACTTGAAAATTCTGGGGTCAGGAATGATAAGGCAACCTGAGAGGTGTGTGTGGGGATTATGGAAGTCCAGAACCAGGGCAGGGGAAGGGGACAGTGGTCTCGATGCTAAGATGCTGGCATCCTGGAGAGGAAGACAGGAGGGGGATAATCTGGTTTTTAATAGTAGGAAATTAATTCAAAAATTACTCCAAGTATTACACTCCTGGACACACTCCCTAGAGAGAAAAGCATTCACATGGACATCAAATTACATTTATAAGCATGTTTATAGCAGCACCATTCATAAGAGCCCCAAACTGGAAACAATGCAAGTGTCCATGAATAAAATGTGGGAAACTGTACAGCAATAAAAATGAGCAAAACACATGCCACAGCATGGATGAACCTTCAAAACTGTTGAATGAAGACATCCAAACATAAGACAACACATACAGTATTTATAAAGATCACAAAGAGGCAAACCTCACAGCGGTGATAAAACCAAAGTGCGACTGCCCTAAGTCTGTGGGGTTACATCTCTCCTGGGAAGAGTAGAGTGTTGTTTTCAAGACAGGGCGTGCAGTAGGCATGGGAACCCAGAGGGCTGGCAGTATCTAGTTTTCTATCCAGATTATAGTTACATGGGGGATGCACTTTAGAATTATTCATTTAGCTGTACATTATGTTTTATGTACTTCCTGTATGTATGTCACATTCCATAAATACACACACACACATCTTGGGGCGAAAAAAAATCACTGGGGGAACCAAAGTTTGTGACCCTGGGCCAGATCTTAAGCACAGGTGGTGATGAGGGGCACAGGCCCTGCGAGGTCAGATATCAGAATGAAAGAGAAGAGGGCTGGGATGCATAGGTCCCCTGCGAGGAGCCAAGAGGCAAGCGACTTGAGGTGTGCAGCCAGGGGAAGGTCAACACTGTGCCCTGCGCCCTCTGCCCCCCCATGTCCTGCTCACCCAGGTAGTTCTGCCAGCAGTTCCTCGTCTGGTTCTGGTTGGGGAAGCGGCTGTCAAAAGGAGCAGTCTGGTAGCTCTTGACTTTGGTCTTGATGTCCTCTGCCATAGTGCTGACTCCTGGAGGCAGAGAATGGGTGCTGGCAGGGGTTCTGGGGCTGGCAAGGGGCTGTCAGTCCAACCAGGCCCGGTGAGCAACAAGCCAACGCCCCTCCCTCTCAGTACACACAGAGGTGAAGGCAGGGCAAGAACACATTAAGGGTGCAAGTCACAGCAGGGTATCTGGGGGAGTCAACTCCTTGGTAAAATCAGGCTTTATTTGTCCCAACATAACACCAGCTGACATTCACTGAGTGCTTACTATAAGCAAGGAAGCTTTATTCCTACAGTCACTCTAAAAGGCAGAAACTGTTACTATCACTGCTTCACAGACAAGAGACAGGGTGTTTAAGCGACTTCCCAAGGTCATTCAGCACACATGTGGTGGAGTATCACTAACTTAACCTACACTGCAGAGGTTCTTAATGTCTACTGATGCCATGAACTCCTCAGGGGTCTAATGAACCCTTTCTCAGAATATGTTTAAATGCATTTGAAGGGGACTTCCCTGGTGGTCCAGTGGTTAAGAATCCGCCTTCCAATGCAGAGGACGGGGGTTCGATCCCTGGTCGGGGAACTAAGATCCCACCTGCCCCGGGGGCAACTAAGCCAGCACGCCACAACTAGAGAAGCCTGCGCACCTCAACGAAGATCCCACGTGCCGCAACTAAGACCCGACACAGCCAAAAAGAAAATAAATAAATAAAAACTTAGGAATGCATTTAAAAATTGCATAGGATCACAAAGAAAACCAGTTACTTGTAGCTGAGGATTTATTAGCTACCACAATTTCAAAATAATCATGCCTGAAAATGATATGTTGTGAAATCTGCAACCATAATGGTCTGTAAGATGACCTATGATTTTGATCGCTGACGAAGTCACAGATGATGCCAATACTACTAGGGCTATTGCCTCCATTCTTAACTGAAGGAAATGCTACATTTTAATTAGAAACTAGCAGAAGTACAGATGTAAATTTCCCCCCATTCAAGTACTAGCACCCCTTGAATTCTACAGATTCTGTGGACCCAGGGTTAAAAACCTGTGCTATAATCTCTCTTATGAGGTGACACAGTTTTCATCAGGGAATCCGAGCGAAACTGCCTCTATCAGATTATTCGAGGAGTCATGGGGTTACACAGAAGTAAGCAGACCAGTAATAAATTCAAGCGACCCAGGGTAGCGGTAAGGATCTGGGGCACCGGAGGAGAGTCTTTCCGGGAGCGGGGTGACGTGAACACCAGCCGCTGGGACACAGACGCGGTCGGAAGAGTTGTTTTGGAAGCGATCTCCACCCGCTTTCGGGAGTGAGGGTGGACTGCGGACGACGCTGCAGCCCCTCCAACGTCCAAGGGAGAGGAGGGACCAGACACCAGGAAGCCAGGCTGCGGCCTAGGCAAGCCTGGGGGGTCGGGGGTCGTGGGGGGAGGGACGCCTGCGGCCTGGTGACTAAGAGAACTGCAGTCCTGGTCGCTGGCTAAACTGCAGAATATCTGATCCTCAGTTGCCTGCCAGTCAAAAAAGGGATAATCGCAGGCCCTATCTCATTGGGCTGGAGGGAGGATTACATGAAGCAATATAAATCGCTTGGAATGTTCCTGGCATCGAAGAACTAAATAATCGTCAGCTACGATTACTAACTGAACAGCACCCCAGGGCTCCTGGAGGTCGGCCGCCGCCGGCCGGAAACCTTATCTCGTTCTCCGGGAAGCAAGGGTCGGGCTCCACAGTTCCCCAGGCTGGGGTTCCAGGGCCCCCGAGGCCCCCACACTCACCTAAAGATGCTCCTGAAGTCCCTGGAAGCTCAATGTGACCCTTAGCAATGACGCCAGCGTCGGACCGGAAGCGGAACGAAGACCGGCAGGAAGCGGGACGAGGCACCTCACTGAGCAGTCTTCCGCACGGCTA
>NW_006798798.1:5807506-5812474 GCF_000442215.2 Lipotes vexillifer | reverse complement strand
GGAGCTGTTCAGGCCACGCCCATGCGAGCGAAGTCCAACCTTTCTATTGGGTTGAATGCCTGTTCATCCTCAATCCCGGCCCAATCGTAAGCTTGCGTGGCACTTGGAACCGCACGGAGGTATGGCTGTACCAAGCTGTGGGCGCAGCCTGGTAACCTCTCTGTCTTTACCAGGAGAAAGGAGTCTGGGTCTTGGGGCTGGCTGGAGAGTGGGCATGGGAAAAATATCCTAGCGGAAATGCTCTTATTCGTGCAAGAATTATTTATTGAATGCTTACCCTGACAAAATCCTTGCAAATGAACTACACGGTTTGGCCCCCTTTGATACTCTTATCTCCTTCTCTTAACTGCTGCGGTTCCAGGCACACTGGCCTCCTTAGCAGTTCCGTAAACGTGCAGGCTGGCTTCCCCGTAAGGGCCTTTGCACTTGCTGTCCCCTTGGCCTGGAATGCTCTTCTTGCAGTTGGCTCCCTCCATCATGTCCTGCAGGTCTTTGTTAAAATGTCACCTTATCAATGAGTCCTTCTCAGTCCAAATTTTTAAAATTGCTATCTTGTCAGTTTCTTCCCTACTTTATTTCTCCAAAGCACTTATCTTCTGACATACTGTATCCTTCCTTTTATTGTTTATCTTTTTTTGTCTCCCTCAATATATAATAGAAGCATCATAAAGGAGCAAGTTTTGTCTCATTCACCATTGTTTCTCTAGCACTTAAAACAGTTTCTGGCACATAGTATAGGTACTCTATAAATATTTGTGGAATGAATGAATTTCTTGTGTGAATAAAGGGGGCTTCTGGGGACTGGAAGAGGAAGCTGTGAAAGAGACTTGCTTTTGCCCTTCCCCTCAGCCGGGCCTCCAAAGCTTCTCACGTACTGTGCTGGGTGCAGTGTCCAGGCCTAACTGGGTTGGGGGCCTCTTATGCATTCTGTGTTCATCAGCGTTGTAATTATTTGTGGAACTGCCTGTTTACATGCCTGCATTCACCCCCTTATTTCCAAAGCCCAAATCCCTTCCCTGCTCCCCTGTGCCCTCAGGACAAAGTCCAGGCCCCTTACCATGGCCCACATAGGCAGTTCCAACTGGAGCTTTGTGAACTGAGCCATGGTCCCCTCTCCAGCCATGCTGATATTTTAGTTCATTGAACAGTGCTGTGAGATCTACCTCCAGGCCTTCGATTACTCTATTTCTTCTGACTGGGACATTCTTTGCCTACCCGACTTTTCAAATCAGCTATTCTCCAGGAAATTTTCCCTGACCACCCCCCTGCCCCCACCTCAGGCTAGGGCAGATCCCTCTTTTTGGTCCCCCTCTACCCCCTAGAGTTTCCCCATCCCAGCCCTGACCACTCTGGGCTGTCCCTGGCTGGTGATGGGTCTGTCTCCCCACTGGACTGTGAGCTTCCTATGGGCAAGGTCCAGGGTTGCCTTGGTCACTGCTGAGTTCCCAGCATGGCCCATAAGGGGACCACTCAGTAGGCTCTCTTTAGAGGCTCAGTAGTTCCTAGAACAGGGTAGGCTCTCCTTGGGGTCTGAGTTCTATGGCCCCCAGCTTGGAGTGGGGAAACAGAGTAGGTGGTTTTGGAACGTAAGCACTAGGTCTAATTCCTTGATGGCTCCTAGCACTGGGAGGTCACACAGTAAGCCCTTTTTGGAGTCTGAGTCCTCTCTTCAAGGTGGGGACAGTAAATAAACTCGAAAGTTAGTGATTGGTTCTGATTCTTGTGCAAGTTGCAGTACAGGGCAGGCACACGGTAGGCAGGCCCAGTGGGGACTGTCTGATTCCTCTGCGTGTCCCACGACACAGTGAGCACACGGTAGGTCCCCCGGTGTGTTTTGGGATCACACGGGGCTGTGGAGGCGATGTGGGTGTGCTGGTGCACACAGGCTCCCTAGCAGACGTAGTTAGTATCAGTGCGAAGGATGCAAACAGCACGCACAACGATGCTTGACCGTGTATTTTTATTGAGTCGTTGCTCCCTGTCCGCTCTCCACGCAGTCGGGATAGACTAGGCCAGGCACGCGGCCCCCGAAGCGGTACGTGTACTTGCGCCCCCCGCTCTTGCGCACGATGTCGCGGCGGTAGTAGTAGCGCAGACCTCGGCTCAGCTTCTCGTAATTCATGCCGGGCTTCCTCTTGCGCTCGCCCCACAGCCGCGCCACCTAGGGCGGAGGCCGGGCTTAGTCTGAGGGGGCGGGAGAGGTGGGGAGTGGGAGGGGCTTGACAATAGATGGGTGGGGCGGGGTTGGGGTTCTGGTCTGTCAGCATGGGGGTTAGGCCCGGCGGAGCGGGGCGGAGTTGAGGGCGAGGCTGAGGGCGGGGCCTAGCACTAGGCGAAGTGCTGGTGGGGCTAAACTGAACACAGGGAGACCCAGGCGGGACTAAGCGGGTCTGGGAGGCTGCCCCACCTCTTTGGGGTCGCAGAGTTGGAACTCGCGGCTATTGCCCGTCCAGCGGATGCAGCTGCTACGCGCCCCGTCGTGGAGTAGCTCCAGGAGGAACTGCCACAGCTGAATGGGACCTGCGGGGTGGAGGCAAGTGATTACTCAGGTTTCCTGGCCCCAGATCATGTCGCTTCGATGACCCAGGAATCCGGATCCCCTCCTCCTCGGGGACCGAGTCCGGATTCCTCCGTCTAAGGGACCTAAGAGTTTGCCTTGGGGACCCAGGCATCGGGGCCCCCATCTTGGAGATTTAGGAGTTTGGCTGCCCCATCTTGGAGACCCAGGGATCCATATCCTCATCTCTTTCCTCTTGCCTAATGCAGGAGCCCAGGTCCTCCTCCCTTGCTCCCGGGAAGACTACCCGTGTCTTAGTCCTCTCCTCCCTGGGGACCCAACAGGAGGGCCACCGTCCCCTCCTCTCTCGAGCCCCGCCAGTTTCCCGGTCCCGCCCCCTTTGGCGCCTAGGCCCCGCCTCACTAGACTCCGGTTTCGCTCCCTTGGGACAAAGTGTCTCGGACCTCACCTCGGTGGTTAGCTTTGGGGTAACAAGCCAAGGTTGCGCGGTCCGACTGCTGGCTCGGTTCGGAAGAATTGGTGAGATCTGAAGTCTGGTACTCCTTCGAAGAGGTGGTGCAGTCCGTATGCAGCCCCGAGTCCCAGGAGATGGTACAGTCCGATCCCGCAGGCCCGCCCCACGAAATGGTAGAGTCGGCGGGCGGCTCCCCGCCGAGGCTCTTGCCCCAATAGGTGGTGCCGTCCGGACCAACAGAATAGTCCCAGCTGGTGGAGCTGGCGGCGACCTGGGCGCCCGACCACGGGTTGGCACTTCCCGCGGAGGTGGCGCAGTTCTGGGCGGCTGCCCCTTCAGAGCCAGCCCAGCGGGCGGGACCCAGGGCCTGGGAGACGTGGCTCCAAGGGACCGAGCCGGTGCACGGCAAGTCTGTCCAGTCTCCCGACCACGGAAGAGCCTGAGGGGCGGGTTCTGTGAGGACGAACGGACCCCAAGTGAGAGGAGCCCAGGTGTCCCGATCCCTGGCCCCCTCGGGGGTTCTAGGGGTCGAAGCGCGCAGTCCTGGCGCCTGGGGCCCCACGCTCCAGGATCTCGATCATGCCACCTTAAGGACACAGGCGTCCCCCGTCCTATCCCCGTTGCCCCTCAAAGATCGGGGAGTCTAAAGCTCTAGTCACAATGGAGGACCCCAGTCCCCTCCTCCCCCCACCTCTCCGCACACACTCACCCACCCCCCATGGAGCTTCTGGGTACGGTAATGTGGAGCCCCAGTCCGGCTGTGGGAACCCTGAGAGGGATAGGACGTACCAGAGTTTAGGGGATGGTGTGCACAATGACTAGAGACTCCCCTCAGCCACTCAACCCAGTGGTCTTTATTTGTCAGAGACTGAGAGTTATTACCCCCGCCCCTACTCTCTCAGACCTGGGACTCAGGAGGCTGTCTGGGCCCCTCCTCCTTCAACCTCTGGAGTTCAAGCCCACACCCCTCTCCCAGCTCAACCCCAGGAGTCCAGGCACGCCCCCTTCCTCCCTTAGAAGTCAGCCTCTCACCTTCCCCAGCGCTCAGGGATCCCAGCCCACAGACACTTTTCCAACATGTCTCCGCTGTCAGCGTGTCCCCTTGGAGTGCCAGTTCAGGGAAATAGAAGTCGAGTTCAGCTCCTTCTGCAGGCAAGAAGGTTAGAGCCCCGTCAGGGTCAGTGGAAGCGCCCACCTGAGCACCCTTCCCGCACACATTGTCTCAGCCCCAGCAGCCTACCCAGCCCTGACAGCCTGCTCCCCAGGGGCACTTCCTGTGCTGATGCTTCATCCCAGTTCCACAAATCCATGGCTGCTCGCTGTGAATATTCTGGGTCAGAAAAAAAAAAGGGCCCAGGGTGAGCTGGTGACACTTAGGGTCCCTGGAGTCTGAGCCCCATCCCTTGCTTCACTCAGACAGAGGAGTCCGGGCCTCTGCTCCCTCCTTCCCCAGGACCCTGGATTGTTGGCCTCCAGTGTCCTTTTCTCTCAGACCAGGAGTTAAGGGCCCCCAGACACCCAGACCCAGGAATCCAGGCCCCCAGACACCCAGACTTCCAGTCCCCAGTTCACAGCTCACCTCTGGCAGGTCCCTCTGCCCTCAGCCGGGGGTCTCAGCCCCATTTCATACCATGCACCCCCTCCCCCCAGGGGCCTGGGCAGGAGGGAATTTTCCAAGACGTCAGAGCTGGGGGTCGCAGCGGGGGTCGAGTTGCAGGGGCTGAGGCGGGGCCGAGCTGTGTCACCCCCGCCCCACTCCCCTCTGCCCCCAGAGATGGCCATCCGCCTCCACGGTAGCTTTGGCTGTCCTGCCGCAGGGGTGGCCTGGACCTGAACAGGAGCTTGGGAAACAGTGGGCTGGGTGAGACCCGGGTGAGGAGGGGTGTTTCCGGGGTGACTGGGGCGGGGGGGGGGGGGGTTGGGGGCCCCCCCTGCCGATGGAGGGGACATGGGTTCGTGCCCCGGTCCGGGAAGATCCCACATGCCGTGGAGCGGC
>NW_006798798.1:5802426-5807105 GCF_000442215.2 Lipotes vexillifer | reverse complement strand
GGCTTGGGGACTTGATCCTGTGACACGGGAGGTGGTGGGGGAGGAGAGCCTGGGGTCAGCTGGGCTGCGCCAGGCTTATCTGCAACAGGAAGGGGGATTTCCGGCCAGACCCCCGGTGGGCAGACGTCACCATCCACAGGGGGCCTGTGGGGGTAGGTTGACCTGGGATCCTCCACCAGGCCCACGTCTCCCCTTCTGAGGGCTTTGAGGGGAAGTCCTGGGGCTGCTTCCGAGGACAATGAACAATAACAACAGTGATAATAATAGCTAACACTTATTGGGGGCTCATTACATGCCACCGGCTGTGCCCTGGGCCTTTGTTTAATCAGCTTACCAGGTAGGTACTAGTCTTATCCCGATTTTATGAAAGGGGAAATTGAGGAGGAATTCCTTCCACTTTTCTTCATCTCCAGAATCCATGCCCTTTCCCTGCTAATAACAGTTCAGGACAAATGGGGAAATTTGAATATGAACTGAATATGAGATATAGAATTAGTCATTTTCTTAGATGTGATAATGGTATTATGATATGAAAGCTATCTCTATAAGGAACACTGAGATATTTAGGGGTGAAGTGTTGTGTCTGTAACTTGTTTCCAATGATTCAGCAAAAAAACAAACCATGTATACTTGCGACATGTACATGCACACGTGCAATATTTGGGACACACTTATACTAAAAAAGTATTTGTTGTTTGTCTTAAGTTCAAATTTAACTAGGTGCCCTGTATTTTTATTTCCTAAATCTGGCAACCCTAAACCCTGGTAGCTTGGCTTCAGAGCCTGTGCTTGTACCCATCCTGCAATATTGATAAGTAAATATTTACCATTAAAAAAACCTCTTTAGGGCTTCCCTGGTGGCACAGTGGTTGAGAGTCCTCCTGCCGATGCAGGGGACACAGGTTCGTGCCCTGGACTGGGAAGATCCCGCATGCCGCAGAGCGGCTAGGCCTGTGAGCCATGGCCACTGAGCCTGCACGTCAGGAGCCCGTGCTCTGCAATGGAAGAGGCCACAACAGTGAGAGGCCCGCATACCACAAAAACAAAAACAAAAACAAAAATAACCTCTTTAATATGGGCCATTTCCAATATTCACACAGTTCAATCACTAACCACTTGCCATTCTGGGGATGGGAGGAGTGGGGGTTGTGGGCACTGCCCTTCTTTGTTACAGGAGGGAAACTGGGCCTCAACGGGAAGAGCAACTTACTGGGTCACACAGTGGGTGGTCCTGGGGCTCCTGGGATTGGACCCAGCGCTGGTTGAACCACAGAGCCCTCGGGCATCACCAGTCCCTCCATCCATCTCACCCAGGGTTCTGAAAGGAGTCTCCACCTGCTGTGCCCCACCAGGGCTGGAGCCTCCTCTCCCTGAAGCTGGCCTCTCTCCTGTCTGTATGTATCTGTCTCTCCATGTCTCTCTGCCCTGGGTTGACGTCCCTGGCCCTGGGTCTCTGTTGTACCAGGCCTGACTGCAGTAACTTTTTTTTTTTTTTTGCCACACCTCACAGCTTGTGGGATCTTAGTTCTCTGACCAGGGGTTGAACCTGCGCCCTCAGAGGCGAAAGCAAGGAGTCCTAACCACTGGACCCCAGGGAATTCCCCCAAGTCTCTTCTGATGTCTCAGTCCCTCCCCACCTGTCTTTAAGTGTTCCTATCTCTCACCCTATCTCCTTATCTGTTTCCATCGCTTTCCCTCCCTGGGTTTTTTCCCCATCTGCCTTCCCATTGTACTGCCTCAGACCCACAATTCTCATCTCTTCCTGTCTCCCTCCCCACCTCTCTGTCTCTGCTCACTACATCCCTTCCATTTCGGTCCCTGTCTCTCAACCACATTGATCTTTTTCTCTCTCCCCTCAGGACTTAAATGCACACATTTAAAACCCGCCTTTCTGGAATCATTCTTCTTTCCATCTCCTCCTTTGCCTGCAGTGAATAGAAGAGGGTCAGGAGTAGTGAGGGCTAGTGATGTGGGGATGGGGTTTGAGGGTTCTGGAGCTGGGTGGTCCAGCCCAGGTGGCAGGGGGCTGAAGGGTACTTCCTGCCATTGATGGGAGGCCTTCACCCCTCTAACCAGACTGGAAAATGTGACGTCAGAGGGGTCAGTAAGGGAGGAAGACAGGAACTGAGGAAACTTGACACCTTTCCTGGGTAACTGGCTTCCCTGAGAAGCCTTGGCATTGTTTCTCCCCTCCCTCCCAAGCCCTCTCCCAATCAGGGGTTCTGATGGCTATGTCCCAGGGAGGCCCTCATCCCCTCCGCATGCCATCTCCCTCCTTTGCCTGGTCACTGCTCCAGCCTCCTTCCAGAACCCCAGATTTTTCTAAAGTGCAAATCTGTGATGCTAGTCCCCTGCTTGAACTGTCTCAGCTTCTCAGGGCTGGCTGCTTTCAGGGTGAAGTCTAAGCTCCCAGTTTGGCATTCAAGTTCCTGCATGGACACTGCTTCAGACAGGCAGAGACAAGCGTGGAGCTGGGAAACAGGAGTGGGGGAGAGACTTACAGATGCAGAGAGAGAAGAGAGGCTCAGAGAGATACAGACACTTAGAGACAAGAATCAGAGGGGCACTCACAGAGAAACAGAGAAGGAGGCACAGAGAAACACTCAAAGAGATAGAGCAGAAGTTGGCTGGATTTTGGCAGAGTGAAGAAACGAGAAAACAGTCTGAGACCTAGAGGGTGACAACTGCAGAGACTAGGAGAGAGAACGACAGGAAGAGAATGAGAGTCTCAGAAGTGGCCAGTGCCTTGAGGAAGCCCCTCCCTGACTCCCAGGATGGCTCCCATCCCAACCCTCATCACTCTGGGCTGTGACTGTCTGGCTACAGCCCTATCTTCTGCCACTGGACCATAAACTTGGAGGGAACAGGGCCTGTGGCTGTTTAAGTCACCATTGTGTCCCCAGCACTGTCCAGGCCCTTGATGAGAGTCTGCTGAATGGATGAAAGCCTGGAAGGCTGTGAGCTCCAGAAGGGCAAGGCCCAGAAGACCCCCTTATCTTGGTGCTGCGAACACAGGGTGGAGTCAGAAGACCACAGGTTTGAGCCTCTGCTTGGCTTCGGCCTTGCCCTAAGCCTCTACTTCCTCCTCTGTGGAATAGGCTGCACTGGACGTGCACTTAAGAGGTTTCAAGAAGATGTAAGGGGCATGCAGCAGGGACCGAAAAAAGCCCATCTGCGTGTCTGAGTAAACGTTCAAGGCTCCCCACTATTCCCAGAGTGGGGGATGCTAAGCCCTGCCCCCCAAAGAGTGCTTTCAAGCCTAGCCAAGGATGGAAATGAACGTAAATTTATTGAAACTGGTTTTGGGGAGGATGGGTGGGTGGATAGTTGAGGATTTTCCAAAGAGCTGTGGGGAGGAGCCAGCGCCCGGCCGGGTGGGAGCGGGTGCCCAGCCACAGACCCTATCTCAGGCCCAATTTCTTCTTCTCCTTTTGCTTCTTGCGCACCACGTCCAGGTTCCGGTCCTTCCACATGCTCTTGCGCAGCTTGATGGGGCGTGAGCCCACGTACTTCCCTGTGGGAGGGAGGGTTCATGGTCAGGCTTGGGGTCAGGCTCAGGCCAGATGCCTGCCATGCCCACTGACCCTAGGGAAGGCTGCACCCACCATTCATCTCACGCATGGCGCGCACATAGTCGCTGGGGTCCTTAAAGCTGACGAAGCCATAGCCCTTGGTTTTGCCCGTGCGCTTGTCGCGGATCACCTTAGCCTTAAGGAAGGATGGGAAGCGGCTGAAGGCTCGTGCCAAGATGTCATCATTCACCTCATTGCCCAGATCCCCACAGAAGATTCGGAAGTCATCTGGGGTTGGGAAAGAGGAGGTCAGAGGATACAGATGTCTGGCTCAGTCTTATTTAAGTGACCCCACCTTCTCTGGAAACATCACCAAGCCCTCTTCCTCTGTATGCCCAGCAGTCTCTGCCTGGGGCCCTCTTGGTCATAACAGCCAATGCCTGTATAGTATTTACCCTGTGCTAGGCTCTCTGCTAAGCACCCATGAGGTTTTAGCACATCTGGCACTCTCAACAACCCTTCACACCAAGGCACAGAGAGGTCAAGTCACCCGCCCCAAGTTAATCAGGAAGCGGCAGAGCTGGGACATGAACTCAGGCATCTGGCTCCAGAGTCCTCACTTTTAACTAACTGCCCTGCCCTGCCCCACCCCAGGGCCAGCTCACCCATTCCCTCGATGAAGCCCCTACCTTCGTCATCCCAGCCCTGGCCTGTCCTCCAAGCCCACAGCATCCTTTGGTCTCCTGAACACCTCCCCATGGACATTCCCTGGGCCCCTGACAGCCACTGGCTCCCATAATGGCACCCTGGTACCACAGACTTCATCATTCCTCAGCTCTGCTTCTTCTGCAAAGCCCACTCTAATCCCCCTTGAGTCCCTTAAACCTGAACATACTGCCTGATTCTTCTCCAAGGCCAACTTCAGCTGCCATTCCTGGACATATCCCCTGGGCTGGGCCTGAGCCTCGACCAAATGTGCTCAAGCCCAAAGAATCCCTTTCCCCATGAGCATATACTATTACCATCCCCTTGCTGGAGATGAGGAAAATGAAGCTTGAAGGGCTAAGTGACTTGCTCAAGGTCACAGAACTAGGGCCTACAGCCTGCACTGGCCACATCTGGGCCGGCGCTGCCATGGCTCTGGCCTGGGGTGGGTAGATGGTCCCA
>NW_006798798.1:5802081-5802416 GCF_000442215.2 Lipotes vexillifer | reverse complement strand
AAAGAGGCAGAAGTCAAGGACTAGGATGGGAGGCAGGCCCCTCTCCTTGGCCACCGCTGTGGCTGCCCCATAGCTCTGGTGGTGACTGAGGACACTCTCTGAGAACAAGTTAGTCTACCCCAGGCAGAAATAATCTCACAAAGGGTAGGACCTTCTACAAACCAACCAGTCTGAACACATCAAAAAACTATTATACATAAGACAAAGCAGTGGGAGGGAGACAATTCTCATTAAAAAACAATCTAGTGGGCTTCCCTGGTGGCGCAGTGGTTGAGAGTCCGCCTGCCGATGCAGGGGATACGGGTTCGTGCCCCGGTCTGGGAAGATCCCACATG
>NW_006798798.1:5791186-5801809 GCF_000442215.2 Lipotes vexillifer | reverse complement strand
CAAAAAAAAAAAAAAAAAAAAAAAGAAAAAAAAAAAACAATCTAGTGACACAAAACTGCATGTATCCTCGTTCGGGGGGAAAACAGCTATAATATAGTTTGGGGACAACTGGGAAAATATGAATATAAACAGAATATGAGATGCCACAGAATTATTGTTAATTTTCTTAGATGTGTTAATCGTCTAATGATATGAAAGAAAATATCACTTTTCTTAGGAGATGAATACTGAGGTATTTAGTAGTGAAGTGATAACTTCATTTATAATTTACTTCTAATGACTGAGCAAAAACCAAAAAAAGATACAAACATATGGAGAGTTAGAGTGAAACAGCAAAGTGTTAATCGCTGAATCTAGGTGGTAGATATATAGTTGTTAACTGTGCAGTTCAGTATTTAAAATTTTTCATAAAAAGTTAGGAGACAAAAGAATGCTCTTTCACTTTTAGCAAGCCAGGCCCCTCATGAATGAAACAGAGGCCAGAAGGTCCTAGGCGCCAATCCCCTCCACCTAGTTCTGTTCAGTGGCCGGGCGAGGGCCTGCCCCCACGGTGTCCTAGTCTGGCTCTCCCCGGGGTGGGCTAACAACAATGCTGCCCTGCAGAGAGGTGTGCAAGTTACCTGGGTCGTCTTCCCTTGGTGGAGCAGCACAGACCCTGCACTCGAGCCCACTTACCTGCATCCCACTCCAGCAGGCTGGGGTCCTCCCAGCTGCTCCCAGCTGCTGTGCGAATGCAGCGTTTCAATTTCTCTGGCTTTCCTTTCTTCTTGTCCTCACCTAGAGGCTCTGGGACCTGCAGAGGAAAGGGATGGGGTGCAAAGGGCTTGATGCTGGAGTCTGCTGGACCCGTATGCCCTCTTCATGTTCTCCCACTTTCCTCTGCCCACCCGGTCCTCCCGCCTCCATAGCTGGGGCACTGGATGTGCTGCTGGGTGTCAGGTGTGTGTGTCTGCCTCCCTCTTCCCCATGTCCTCCCAACCCCTCCAATTTCCTGGGTCGCTCCTACCTCCACAGATAGAAGATGACATGTGTTTCTGCGTGAAGAAGCCCCTGGGCTCCTGTCTGCCCGATCAGCCCTTTCTGTGCCCCCACTGCTCTGCTCCCTGCCTACCTCAAGAGCCATGAGGCCAGGGGGTGGTTCAGGCCGAGGGGGCCGGGGTCTCGGACGCAGGGACAGGAGCTCAGGAATGCGCAGCGGGGGCAGTAGGCCTCGCACAACTTCCAGCGGCAGGGGCAGGGGCTCAGGCTCGGGCAGAGGCATGGCCAGGGCCAGTGGCAGGCTGGGCCCAATGACTGCAGGGCCAGCTGGGGTGCCCCCTGCCCCCACAGCCACCGCTGCGCCAGCCTCCTCTAGCCCGGCCGCTGCCGCCACGACAGCCTCCTCCTTCTCTTTCAGGCCCAACCCCAGGCCGAGGCCCAGCTCTCGGGGTGCTGCTGGCTCTTCCTGTAGGAAAAAGGAGGGCATGAGGGGGGCCAGATCACAGGCTCAGACCTCACTACCACCTCCATCCTGTACAACAGAGCAAGGGCCTGGGCGCCAGAGAGCAGGCAAGAGACACCTAGACAGGGAAAGGAGTCTCTAGTTAGAGAGAAACACAGGGATAGAGAAACATAGGCAGAGAGACAGACAGACATAGGGACAAAAAAAGACATGAAGACAGAAAAACAGAGACAATCAAAGGAAAAATAGAGATACAGAGAGAGTACACCTGTAACTTGTGTTTTCTCTCTATACTTTCCTTATAAAAAGAAAAAAACAGAAAGATATGGCCACAGAAGGAAAGAGGGAAAGACAGAGACAAAGTCAGAGAGTGAGAAGGCAGAGACATGAAAAGCCACAGGAAAGGCAGACTTGGTAGACACAGCCCACCGGGCCACGATGAGGGCCTCCCTGCCCACTGCACCTCTGACCCTCAGTTCCCTGTCCACACTCACCAGAGGAGGCCTCAGAGCAGCCATGGAGCCCAGAGGGGGCCCTGGGGCCCGAGCCATCGGTGGCAGCATCATAGGTGGTCCAGGGGGGCCAGGCAGAGGGGGGCCCACGAGGGCCTGGTGAGGGGGCCGCAGAGCCATAGGGCGGGGGCCACCTGCTGTGGAAGAAAGAGCAGAATCTGTCAGGGTGTTAGTGGAGAAATCGGAGGGCTTGGGGAGGAGTTACGTGGCAGGATGATGACCCTGGCCCCCTCACCTGCTCTCTGCAGCACGTGAGGGATGAAGGCTGGATGCAGAATAGGGGCCCTCTGGGGGGCCGCAGCTGTGGGAGAGATGGGGGTGTGTGTCAAGGGGGACTGGGGCACTTGGGGCAAGGTGTGTGCTTGTGGGTACTCTCAGAACCAAGAAATCTGGAGAAGAGCCTGGGGAGCCTTCTGGGAGATGCAGGGTTCTTTTCAGTTGTTCATTCAGCAAAAACTTACCACTGATGATTTCCTCTGGGCCTGGCCCTGTCCTGTGCATTGCTAGGGACACACCAAAGACCAAGGGCTCTAAGGGAGCTCCTGGTCCAGAGCAGGAGAGAGCAGACCTATCACCAGAGTGACAGCCAGAGAGATCAGGGCTGGGATGGGGGAAAGCCCAGGCAGAGTGATGGAGGCTGGGAGTGGGGAGCCCAGGAAGCAGTGGGAGCTCAGAAGACCTATGCCGGGGGGACTAGAGAAGGCTTCCTGGAAAAAGGGACCTGTGAGCTGAGACCCAGAGGATAATGAAGAGTTGGTCAGGCAAAGGGTGAGTTTGGAAATATTACTAGCAAGGAGAACATTTATAAACAAAAATTTTTCCCTTTTCAGTTTACTGTAATCGTAATAGAGGAAGTTAGAGTCAGAGAGCATCATAGGAGCATGGTCAAGAGGTCAGTAGGCATCCAAGCAGTCTTGTTGGCTGAACCGTGTGTGTCCTCTGGAGGGCACTGGGGAGCCACAGCAGGGTTGGAAGCTGGGCAGGGGACTATGTCAGATATGCACTTTGATCAAAACCATACTAAAGTGTAGGAGGTGTTAAAGCTTCTCAGATATCAGATTAAAAAGTGTAACAGGATTTAAGTAGCACAATTAACAAGTACAATCTAATAGAGATCACACCAGAACTTTACAGAACACATACCTTTTCATACACATAAGGAAATACTAATGTCACAAAAATTGTGTGTATAAAGGTCATCTCAACAACACAAAGTAGGCGTGAGTGACCTGTGGAGAGGATAGGTTTTAGTTGATTTTGGTTAGCTTGATTTGGGTTTAGTTGATAGGTTTTGGAAGATTAAAGTTGGGTGACAATGAGCAGGGGAGAGAAGGGACCTCAACAAGAGCCCTGCTGGTAGATCCCAGCAATGTTTGGGGCTCCTGAGGAGGAAATGCGGATCTCTCTCTGCAAGGGCCTGGGTGATGTAGGGTCTTGACTGACAGGTGAGGAGCACAGGTGCTCGTTTGATGGTTTGTTCATCCCATCAACAGAGAGCATGCAATACTTACTAGCTGGCATGGACCTTATATTTTAGAGAAAGCAAAAGATGATAACCATAATAAATAAATTGTACAACTGTTCTAAAGCATGAAGTGCTATGAAGAAACATAGCAAAGCAAAGGATTAGGAGTGACAGTAAGGGGGTTGGTTTGCAGTGATCAAGTGAAGCCTTACTAATGCCAAACTGAAAAAGTACACGATCAGGTTCATGCTTTAGAAAGACAATGACATCATGGGGATGAAATGGAAAGGGCGAAGTAGTTGAAACAAGAGTGCTTTGGTGAAATGCGGGATTTCCTGGCCCCAGACCTACCTGCTCGCCGCAGGAACATGGCTTCTCGAGCCTCTGGACTGTCCAGGTGACTCCGATCACCAGGACCAAAGCCAACTGTTGGGAGGGGAGAGATGAGGATGGTTGGAGGAAAGTCCCAGGCATCCCCTTTTCACTACCCTGCCTCCCTCACTCCACCACTCCTTACTTACCTGGGCCCACAAAAGGTGGGCCACCCACCATGGGAGGAACCACTGTGGCTGCAGCGGCTGCTCGGGCCTCCAGAGTCTGCTGGACCTGTTGGAGAGGAGGCTTCAGTGAGAGGCCTGATTCAGTTGCCCCCAAGCTGCCCTGGCAGGCTCACCTGGGAGGCCAAGGGCTTCATTCTTTGCACTCTGTGGCTATCTATCAAACTTTAGGTCTCGGCTAAAACATCACTTTTCAGAGAGGCTTTTGGGATCACACTAGCCGAAGGTGTCCTTAGCCCCTCCCAGTTGCAACTTCTCTCATCATCCTGCTTCATCTTCCCCAAAGCACTTAGCACTACCTGAAATTATGTCTAGCGTGTCCTCCTTCTCTCTCGTGCCATCACCCTGGTCCAAGCCACCATTATCTCTTGCCTAGAGTATTATGGTAGCCTCTTCCTCAGACTCCTTGACTCTGCCCTGGCCCCCTATAGTCTGTCCTCCAAACACAGCCAGAGCGACCCTGGTGACATCTAAGTTGGATCACATCACCTCGCTGCTCAAAACCCTTCAACTGCTTCCCATCTCAGAGTAAAAACCAAGGTCCTTGTGATGACCAACAAGGTCCTACTAGATCTGTCTCTACCACCTCGCTGTGCTGTTCTCCTCCCACCCTCTCCCTTGCTCACTGCATTCCAGCCACACCATTCTCCCTGCTGGTCCTTGAACATGTCAGGTATGCACCTACCTCATGGCCTTTGCATTGGCAGTCCTCTCTGCTGGGAATACTCTTCCCCCAGATATCTGCCTGGTTCCCTCAATCATGCCCTTTATATCTTTGCGTAAATGTCACCTCCTCAGAAAGGCCTTCCCTGATCGCGCTGATAAACCTCTGCCCTTCTTACTCTACTTTGACCTGTCTCTCAGCAGTAAAATGTAAACTCCAAAAAGGTAGTGATTGTTTTTCTGTTTTGTTCTCTGCTATATGCCTAGTGTCTAGAATAGTGTCTAGTGCAGAAAAGGCACTGGAAAATTATCTGTTGAGAGAATAAACAAGTTTCATTTACTTGTTCTCTTTTCAGTAGTCTCTCTCTTCACTACTCATATATACTTAGCTATGGAGCACTTGAATGTGAGTAATGATACTGAGGAACTATTTAATTTTAGTATGAATTTTAAATAAATACAGAACATTTCCATCATTGTAGAAAGTTCTACTGGCCAACATGATCTAGAATAAAAGCTCCCAAAGGGCAGAAATATTGTTTGTCTTAGTCACTACTCTGTCCTCAATGCCCGGCACCTGAAATATTTGTCACACTAATTAATCAACAAGCCAACATGTTAACAGCTCTCTGTATACAAACACTGTGTTCAGAGGCAACGTGCTCTATTATATGCGTTAGTTCAGCCGTACCTGCTGGTATGTGTTGGTGGCGATAATTGGGCGGATCACAGGAGCTGCTGGGACTTGCATTGCTTCTACCGTGGGGACGGTGGGCACCGCAGGCACAGCAGTTGGGATTCCTGTAACCGGAGCCCCCAGAACTTCCTGCGCAAACCGGGGGGGGGGGGGCAGGACAGACACCACAGCTCAGGACCTTGCACCAATTCTGGAACGCTGGGTATATCGCGACAGCGCCTTCACCCCTGCCAAGCTCTCCATCTTACTCCCGCCCCCACAATCCCGAAAGTCCCATTTCCCCAAGATAGAGCCATATGTCGGGCCTATCGTGGCCTGGAGGGTCCAGGGCTCTGGCTGTGGGACGGCTCTTATCGCGCCCTGTCGCGGGCCTTACAGGGCCATCTCCGCCTCCATCTCCTTCAAGCGTTCCTCGCCGCTCTTGCCCGGGATGCCAGCACCAGGGCCCGGGACCACAGGTCCTCCTGCACCCGGGAGTCCCGGGGCTGGCCCCGCCCCGGCCATCGCTGCTGCCGTCGCTGTCGCCACTACTACCGCCTCAAATCAGTCGCCTCCGCCGGTTCCGCGGTGTACTCCCTGGCTTCGTCAAAGTGGGCGCCAGCGGATGACGTCTCAGCGAGAGTGACGGGCGCCGGTACATGACATCATGCGCCAACGGGGCTCGTCAACGGGGATCTAGGGCCAATGAGAACCCGGCGACACCCGAAGGGCCCTCCCCAAGGAGGAATATAGGCCAATCAGAGTGCCGGAAAAACGAGTTTTACGGAAGAACCTGAGTCTATGAGAGTGCAGCCGAGCGAGACCGCCACGCCTACATGGAGGAACACGGGTTAATGAGAGTACTGTAAAGTCAGTTGTCCCCGTTCCTGAAGTGGAAACTTGATCTTTAAAAACTCAGGAAAGTTCGGAGGTCCCGCCCTTGCCACCGCGAGGCCCGTTCCGGAAGTTTTAAAACACACTGAAATCCGAATGATCCCAGGGCAGGACGAGGCTGGATATAGCTGGGGGCCGTGGTCGCCCACTCTGGGGTAGACGGACACGCTACCACACAGTGAGTCCCAGAAAAAACAGGGATATGATGTGGGAAGCTCAGATGAGGTGCCTGACTCAGGCTTCCTGGAGGAGGTGCCGTCTGAAAACTTCTGCTGGATGAAAATGAGAGAGATTCTGGGTAGGAGGAATACAGTTCATGCAAAGGCCGAGAGACAGTAGTCAAATGCGTCACCTCATAAGGTCACGTGTATAGTTTCGGTGTCTGTGCTTTCTAGGGACACAGCTGACCCCTCCTTTTTTTTTTTTAGTCCTCAAAATGTTTTATGAATATTTTCAAAAATACACAACAGTAGGGAGAATGAACATCCACGTACCTCTCAACAATTACTAATATTCTACCCTTCTTGTTTCGTCTATACTTCTTTTATTTTTTTGCTTTACATTATAGCAAATTCCAGACGTCTATCAATTCACCCATAATTGCTTCATGATGTCTCTCTAACATAAGGAGTATTTAAAAGGAGACAAAACAAAACAAAAACAGCATTTTCACACCCAAGAAAATGGGTATCTTAGTATCATCTAACACCCCGACTGAGTTCAATTTTCTCTGCCTCAAAATGTCTTTCTACAAGGGACTTTCCTGGTGGCGCAGTGGTTAAGAATCCGCCTGCCAATGCAGGGGACACGGGTTTGAGCCCTGGTCTTGGGACGATCCCACATGCCATGGAGCAACAAAGCCAGTGAGCCACAACTACTGAGCCTGCGCTCTAGAGCCCGCGAGCCACAACTACTGAAGACTGTACACCACAACTACTGAAGCCCTCTCGCCTAGAGCCTGTGCTCTGCAGCAAGAGGAGCCAGTGCAATGAGAAGCCCGCGCACCGCAACAAGGAGTAGCCCCCACTTGCCGCAACTAGAGAAAGCCCGCGTGCAGCGACGAAGACCCAACGCAGCCAAAATAAATAAATAATAAAAACAAAAACAAAACTTAATGTTACCGCTTGACTTGGTTTCTTGAAGCTCCAGTTTGAATCAGCGTAAATGAATGCTTTGTTAAAATACTTTGTTTGCTTCTGTGCTAGAGATGTTATAAGAAAAGAATAGGATGCCTTAAAAAATTATTATTAACTAGAGTCCATACTTTATTCAATTTTCCTAGTGTTTACCTAATCTCTTTTCTGTTTAAGCATCCCATCCAGGATAACACATAACATTTAGTTGTCTTGTTTCGTTAGGCTCTTCTTGCCAGTGACAATTTCCTACTCTTTCTTTTTCATGACTTTGATAGTTTTGAGTACTGGTCACGTATTTTGTACAATGTTCCTCATGTGGTTTCTGTCTGATGTTTTTGTCATTATTAGGCTGGGGTTATGCTTTTTTTGGGCGGGGGAGGGAGACCACAGAGGTAAAGTGCAATTTTCGTCATATCATACCAAGGGTTCATACTATCAACATGAATTATTATTGTTAACTTTGATCTCCTGAAGTAGCCCTTGTCAGATTTCTTTACTATAAAATTACTTTTTAAAAACTCCCTGGGGGCTTCCCTGGTGGCGCAGTGGTTGAGAGTCCGCCTGCCGATGCAGGGGACACGGGTTCGTGCCCCAGTCCGGGAAGATCCCACATGCCGTGGAGCGGCTGGGCCCGTGAGCCATGGCCGCTAAGCCTGCGTGTCCGGAGCCTGTGCTCCGCAACGGGAGAGGCCACAACAGTGAGAGGCCTGTGTACCGCAAAAAAAAAAAGAATCCACCTGCCAGTGCAGGGGACACGGGTTCGAGCCCTGGTCCAGGAAGATCCCACATGCCGCGAAGCAACGAAGCCCATGAGCCACAACTACTGAGCCCACGTGCTGCATCTACTGAAGCCCACGCGCTCTAGAGCCCGTGCTCCGCAACGAGAGAAGCCACCGCAATGAGCAGCCCACGTACTGCAACGAAGAGTAGCCCCCGCTCGCGGCAACTAGAGAAAGCCGCGGGCAGCTATGAAGACCCAACACAGCCAAAAATAATAAATAAATAAAAATTTAAAAAATAAATAAAATAAAAACTCCCTGGGCTTCCCTGGTGGCGCAGTTGTTAAGAATCTGCCTGCCAGCTCATGCAGCTCAGTATCAAAAAAACAAACAACCCAATCAAAAAATGGCCAGAAGACCTAAATAGACATTTCTCCAAAGAAGATATAAAGATTGCCAACAAACACATGAAAAGAGGCTCAACATCACTAATCATTAGAGAAATGCAAATCAAAACTACAATGAGGTATCACCTCACACCGGTCAGAATGGCCATCACCAAAAAATCTACAAACAATAAATGCTGGAGAGGGTGTGGAGAAAAGGGAACCCTCTTGCACTATTGGTGGGCATGTAAACTGATACAGCCACTATGGAGAACAGTATGGAGGTTCCTTAAATAACTAAAAATAGAACTACCATATGACCTAGCAATCCGCTACTGAGCATATACCCTGAGAAAACCATAATTCAAAAAGAGTCATGTACCACAATGTTCATTGCAGCACTATTTACAATAGGCAGGACATGGAAACAACCTAAGTGTCCATAGACAGATGAATGGGTAAAGAAGATGTGGCACACACATACAATGGAATATTATTCAGCCATAAAAAGAAACGAAATTGAGTTATTTGTAGTGAGGTGGATGGACCTAGAGTCTGTCATACAGAGTGAAGTAAATCAGAAAGAGAAAAACAAATACCATATGCTAACACATATATATGGAATCTAAAAAAAAAAAAAGGTTCTGATGAACCTGGGGGCAGGGCAGGAATAAAGACGCAGATGTAGGGAATGGACTTGAGGGACACAAGGAAGGAGAAGGTTAAGCTGGGACGAAGTGAGAGAGTAGCATTGACATATACACACTACCAAATGTAAAATACATAGCTAGTGGGAAGCAGCTGCATAGCACATGGAGATCAGCTCTGTGCTTTGTGACCATCTAGAAGGTTGGGATAGGGAGGGTGGGAGGGAGATGCAAGAGGGAGGGGATATGGGGATATATATATGCATATAGCTGATTCACTTTGTTATACAGCAGAAACTAACACAACATTGTAAACCAATTATACTTCAATAAAGATGTTAAAAAAAAAAAAAAAAGAATCTGCCTGCCAGTGCAGGGGACACGGGTTTGAGCCCTGGTCGAGGAAGATCCCACATGCCGCGGAGCAGCTAAGCCCGTGCGCCACAACTACTGTGCCTGTGCTCTAGAAACCGCGAGCCACAACTACTGAGCCCGCGTGCTTAGAGCCCGTGCTCCTCAACAAGAGAAGCCACCGCAAATGAGAAGCCCGCGCACTGCAATAAAGAGTAGCCCCCGCTCGCCGCGACTAGAGAAAAGCCCGCGCACAGCAACGAAGACACAACCCAGCCAAAAACAAACAAATAAATAAATAAATAACTTTATAAAAAATAAATTAAAAACTCTCTTTTTATGCTCTTTGGAAGGAATTTACTATGCACAGCCCATACTTAAGGGGTGGAGTAGTTAAGCTCCACCTCCGTGAGAGTGAGAGATCTACATAAATTATTTGGAATTCTTTTGCACAAGGGATGTCTATTGTACCCCCTTTATTTCGTTATTAAATCACTTGTATCAGTATGGACTCATGGATATTCTATACTTTCGGTTATTATACAATTACACTTTAGTTACTTTGTTGCTCAAATTGTTCCAGCTTTTAAAATCCTATTAAAGTCTTTTTTTAACCTGAAAATTTCCCATCTCCTGCCTTTTTCTTCCTCCCGCTTTTCTTTCTCTTTCTCCCCCCACCCTCTCTTTGTTTTGTCTTCTATTTGTTGCAGAAACTGATCAATTGTCCTAAAGGACATCTCACATTTTGAATTTAACTAATTATGTTGTTTCACTTGTTCCTCACTGCCTCCTCTCCCTTTCTTATTTATTGCAGTGACAGAAGCTTGATTAGGTTTAGGTTTAATTTGGTAAAAGAATACTTAAGAGGTAATCCTACTGTATCCCATCAGGAGCACATGGTATCTGGTTGTACTCCTTTGGTGATGCCAAGATTGATCAGCAGTGTCATCCTGTTCCATCCATTTTAAAAAGCTCAATCAATCTTTCCATTAATAGTTTTAGCAGCACTTGATCATCGTTACCTGTATCTATTACTTATTAACATATGGAAGATAGTGGTTTTCGAATTTTATCATTCTCTCTGAAATTATTAGTGACTTTTATAAACGTCCTCCTTATCAGGAATTGGGTTACTTGTTCACATACTGGAAAGAAGACAGAAAATGCTTGATTCTT
>NW_006798798.1:5772822-5791081 GCF_000442215.2 Lipotes vexillifer | reverse complement strand
GGGGGGGGGGGGGAGAAATAAATGAGTTGGTTACTAACACCCTTCAAAGGTGACCAGTGAGGAATGTGTGTGTGAATATCAATATGAACTGACATTTTCAAACATATTTATGTGCTTCAAGTCATTGCAGTCATTCTTTTTATTAAATATTTATTTATTTATTTATTTATATTTAATTAATTTTTTTGCTGCATCGGGTCTTAGCTGTGGCATGTGGGATCTTCACTGAGGCATGCGGGATCTCTTGTTGCGGCGCGCAGGCTCTTCCTTGTGGTGTGCGGGCTTCTCTCTAGCTGTGGCATGCAGGTTTTCTCTCTCTAGTTGGGGCACACGGGCTCCAGGGCACGTGGGCTCTGTAGTTGTGGCGCATGGGTTCCAGAGCGCATGGGCTCTGAAGTTTGTGGCACACGGGCTATGGTTGAGGCGCGTTGGCTCTATAGCTGTGACACGCAAGCTTAGTTGCCCTGCGGCATGTGGGATCTTTGTTCAAACCCGCGTCCCCTGCATTGCAAGGCGGATTCTTTACCACTGGACCACCAGGGAAGTCCCCATTGAAGTCATTCTAATTGCTGTTCAAAATGTCCCCTCTTTAGCCAGTGGCAACGCCTTCATACAGACTCCTGAGTCCTTCTGACTCAATCCCAGTAGTTTTGGAGGACGTCCTTGCTCTCTGGTACAAAATGCTTCATACTCATTTTGCACATTTCCTGCCCCAGACCTAGAATCAGCTATTTCCCCAAGGATCCCTGGTTCCTTTTAGTCAGAAATGGTATTTAGAGGCCACAGCTTGGCCACTAGGGTTGCTCATTGTTACTGCATTGTTATATGTAGAGCTTTTCCATGGACTTAGCTAGGGAAATATATATATATAAAATACATATATATATATTTATTATATGTATTATATATATAGTTTAGAAAGAGAAAACCCCATGAGTTCATTCTAATATTTCCAATTCAAATGAAAGATTACAGGGTGTTACTTCTTTGATTTTATATTTGTATCTCTTTTCTTTTTTTAAAAAAATATTTATTTATTTATTAGGCTGTGCTGGGTCTTAGTTGCGGCAGGTGGGGTCTTCACCGTCACGTGCGGGATCCTCAGTTGCGGCATGTGGGATCTTTTAGCTGCAGCATGAGGGATTTTTAGTTGCGGCATGCGAACTCCCAGCTGCCGCATATGGGATCTAGTTCCCCGACCAGGGAGCAAACCTAGGCCCCCTGTACTAGGAGCCCAGAGTCCTAGCCACTGGACCACCAGGGAAGTCTCGTGTATCTCTTTTCATTTGCATTAAAAACTTAGTCCCCAGTAACATTAGCATAGCTACATATTTGCTTTAGTCTAATATATAATTTCAAAATATATGATGTTGCGTCTCAAAATTTTAAACTGTATTTTACCAAAATAAAAAAAATCAGTATTATTATGAACAGTAAGACTATTTGAAAGTAGGTTGCAGACATCATCCTTAATACTTCAACACACATTCTCTAAGAACATTCTCCCACTTAACCACGATACCATTATCACACCAAAGAAATTTTATAAAGATACAGTATTGTCCAATATACCAATCTCTCATTTCTCATATTCAAATTTCCCCAGCTGACGCAAAAATGTACTTTCACGGGACTTCCCTGGTGGCGCAGTCGTTAAGAATCCGCATGCCAATGCAGGGGACACGGGTTTGAGCCCTGGTTTGGGAAGATCCCACAAGCCGCGGAGCGACTAAGTCCGTGCGCCACAACTACTGAGCCTGCACTCTGGAGCCCCCAAGCCACAACTACTGAAGCCCACACGCCTAGAGCCCGTGCTCCGCAACAAGAGAAGCCACTGCAATGAAGAGTAGCCCCTGCTCGCGGCAACCAGAGAAAGCCCGCCTGCAGCAATGAAGACCCAACGCACCCCAAAATAAATAAAATAAATTAAAAAAAAAATTTTTTTAATGTACTTTCGGGACTTCCCAGGTGGTCCAGTGGCTGACTCTCACTCCCAACGCGGGGGGACCCAGGTTTAATCCCTGGTCAGGGAACTAGATCCCACATGCCACAACTAAGACCTGGTGCAGCCAAATAAATATTAAAAAACAACCCCAAACCCCACAAAAAACAACCCTCCAAACCAAAAAATAACCCCAAAATGTACTCTCAAACGCAAATGCTTAAAAAAAGTTAAAACACCCCACCCTGATTCAATCAAGATTTTGCATTGCATTTGGTTGTCACGTCTCTTAATCTAAAACAATCCCCACTGTACCCCCACTGACTTTCTTAAGAATATGATCTAGTTGTTTTGTACAAGGTTGCACAACTTTTATTTCACCCAGTATGTCTTTGGGATAGATTCCTATAAGTAGCATTGTCTGGGCAAAGAGTAAATGCTTATATCGTTCTTTTTTAATTAAAAAATTTTATTATTATTTTTGGGGTTTTATTAATTTTATTTATTTAGGCTGCGTTGGGTCTTCGTTGCTGCGCGCGGGCTTTCTCTAGTTGCAGTGAGCGGGGACTACTCTTCGTTGCGGTGCGCGGGCTTCTCATTGCGGTGGCTTCTCTTGTTGCAGAGAACGGGCTCTAAGCGCGCGGGCTTCAGTAGTTGCAGCACGTGGGCTCAGTAGTTGTGTCTCACAGGCTCTAGAGTGCACGCTCAGTAGTTGTGGCGCACGGGCTTAGTTGCTCCGCGGCATGTGGAATCTTACTGGACCAGGGCTCGAACCCATGTCCCCCACATTGGCAGGCGGACTCTTAACCACTGCACCACCAGGGAAGTCCAATAAATGCTTATAGAGTTTTTCTGGAGATGATCCCACACATATTCCATATTGCACATCCACTGATGTATCAGAGTGCTGTTTCCCATAGACTTACCAACAGAGGGAGCTGCCAAAATTACAGGTTTCCTTTTTCCAAGTCTGGTAGGTGAGAAATGTATCAAAGTGGGGTTTTAATTTGCTTTTCTCTTAGAGTTTGAGCATATTTTCTGAGAACTGTCCATTCATATATTTTGCCCATTTTTCCATGGACTTGGAATTTTTCTTTTCCACTTTGACATTACACACACACACACACACACTTTTATGTTATAAACTGCAAACATTTCCCAATTTGTCATTTCTTCTTACTTTGCTTTTTTTTTTTTAACCATGTAAAAGTTTCTTTTATTTTTTTTGTCAGTACTTCCCCTTATTGCATATGGATTTCAAATCATATTTAGGAAAGTTTGTCCAACTTCTAGTTTATAGAGGAATTCACCTACATGGAGCTCACATTTTGTTTGAGGACAATAAAAGATAAAGTAAAACAGTGTATGTTAGAAGATGTGTTATGGAGAAATATTGAGCAAGGATGGGGGTAAGGACCCTCATGTTCAGTAGGGGGGTGGCTCGGAGCTGAGATGAAAAGGAGGGTGGACACTAAGGTGGCACATAGGAAGGCAAACGTGTAAAGACTGGGAAAGAGTCGCCAGGGATAGGAGAACTGGGAGAGTGAGGGTGCTCTGGAGGCCAAGAGAGGAGTTATGGGAAGGGAGGTGGAAAATCAGGTTTAAAATCTCAAAGATGTCAAATATCCCTAATTTGTAAACTAACTGCAACCCCAATAAAACCCCCATCTATGTTTGTATTTCTTCTGGAACCAGGCAAATTGGGTATAAAGTTCACTTCATTTGAGAGAAAAACCTAGCAAGAGACAGGGACACACTGAAAAATAAGAGCAAGACGGCAATCAGCCATTTCAGGTACTAAGACGTATTACACAGCCTTTATAATTAAAACACTGTGGGGATGGCACACAAGAGTCAGACAGTGGACTTGGAGAGAACACAGATGCAGCCAAATTAACCACTGAAATTTAGTGTATGAAAAGGTGGCATCTCAAGTCACCTAAAACTACTTTATAAAGTTTAGGTATGTAAAGTTTTACTTTATAAGTTGAAGATAATTCAGTGAAATGCTGCGATCTAATCAGTACAGCTAGATTAGTTCTGAAAAATCTATACACCTGTGTAACCCCACCACCTTCAATGTACAACATATTCCCAACTCGAGAAAGTTTGTCTCCTCCTTGGTTGATCCCTGCCACCCAGCCCTCCTTCAGAGGCAATCACTGCTCTAAATGAGAATTTTAATAAGTGATAGTGAGATGTATTTAAAATAAGATAAAATTGAATCCATTTAGATAAATTCCAAATGGCTCAGAGATTTAAAATTTACATTTACAAAAGAAATTGTATAAAACTAGAAGGCAATGTCATCTCTTAAACCTTCCCCTCTTCCAGCAGATGCACTGCCTCCTCAGCCCTCACACCAACACATCTGAACTCAGGGCCTTTGCATGTGCTGTAGTCTTCCCCTCTGCAAGCCTTCCTCAGATACCCGTGTGCTTCCTTCTCTCTGTACCTTTACAGAGTGTCACCTTTGCTGTGTAGCCCTCTATTTAAAAATCACACCACTACAACCGCTTTTTCTCCACAGCAGTTCTTCCACATACTAAATATTTTGCTTACTTATTTTGTCAGTGGTCTGTTCTGTCCTAGAATGACAACTCCCTGAAGGCTGGGACTTCTGTCCATTTTTTTTAGTGCTGGATCCTCAGTATTTAGAGCAGGTGCTTGATTACTTTTTGTTGAGGGTAAAAGTGATGAGGAGAGTTTCAGGTAGGGTGGGGCACACAGTACTCTTGGCTTTAGTGTGATGATAGGACAGTGGCAAGGCAACTGAGAGGAAAAACAGAACAGCCTGTGAAGGGGGACGGCAGGTGTGGGCAGAGACAATGGGCTGATGCATCCAGGCAATGCTTTCTTCCAAAAGTCTTATTAAGGGAAGTGAAGTGCTGGGGTGAACAAATGCGAAGCTCTGGACTTCTTTTTGAGCCGCCTCTTCATCTGCACAGCTGCTGCAGGGCGCCTTGGGCCTGGATCCAGCGCAGCTGCCACTGGGGCAGCGACAGGCCTTGGCAGAGCTCCCCGGAGAGGGCGGCTTGTCCTGGCTGCTCCCACCTGGAGAAGGGGATGGCATAAGAGGGAAGGCCTGGACCTCCAGACCTTCACTGGCCTCCGCTCAGCACCATGCTCTGCTTGTCATCAGCACCTCCCGCCCCCTGCCCCGCCTGGTCTAAGTTCTGCCTGTTCCGCCAGTCAGCCCCCACCTCATCGTGCCCCCCTCTCACCAGTCCCCCACAACTCCCTGCAGCTCGGGGATTCGCTTCAGTGCTTGTTTCAGCAGGTTCTCCAGGCGCTTCAGAGCCCGCCCCAGGTTCTCTTTCTGCTCCTTTTCCTGGGATGCCCAGATCTGCAGCAGCTCTGCAGGTTAGAAACCCGGGGGGGGGGCGGGCAGCAATGAATCCTCTGGCTCCCTGGTGCCTTGCAGCCATTGGGTCACCAAGTCTCCAATCATCTAGCCTTCACCTGAGCATCTCTCCTAATCCTCTCTCTCCTCCCAGGTCCTCTTACCACGTGCAAGCCCATCATACCTCAGGCGTCATTCTGAATGCCTTCCTCCCTCCCCCTGATGGCCCCTCGATCTCCATGGCCCAACCCTCAGTGTCCTCCCTGCTTCCCTACTTGTCCCCCAGCCTCCCTCCTTGGGCCCAAACCTCAGCCTCTTACCAGTCCATCCTTCACATGGCAGCCAGAGTGATCTCACAGCCTAAACCTGATCCTTTCCCTCTCCTGCTTGGAACCCTGCAAGGCTCCCCAGAGCCCCAAGACAGAGCTCAGGCTCTCAGCCTAGTACTTGAGGGGTGCATCATGTGGCCTCTGCTTACTACTCCTGAGCAAAACCTCACCTGTCCCCCAGGGCCCACTGGAGACACCATCTTTCCTCCTGGACAGCTCTCACCTCTTTCCCCATTGAGCTCTCAGGGCCAGCACATGGCACATACCCAGTGAGTGCTTGCTGAGTGAATCCAGGAATAAATGACTTTTCTGAGTTTCAGCTTCCTCTCTGTAAACTGGGGTCTTATACTCCCTTCCCTTATGGTAAGGACTGGAAGACACTGTGCATGTGCAGATAACAGTGACTAGAATCACACCAGAGACACAGAGTGCTTACTGCAGCCCGGCATGGCTCAACACCCTGTTTGGGTCACCTGACTGAATCTTTTCAACAACTCTGTAAGGTATTATGATTACGCTTATTCCACTGAGGAGGACACTATGGCACAGGGAGATCATGCAGCAAGGAAGAGGTGGGGCAGGGAAGAGAATCCAGGTAGTTTAACTACACAGCCCAGTTTCTAACTACTCAAGTATACTATTGTTTGGTGATGGATGAGTATTTGGCAATTCAATGAGCAGTGCTGCCTAATGGTTAGGAGCACAGACCCATGTTAGACAGCCTGGATTCAAATCCCAGCTTGGCTGTCTGGGCAGCTACCAAGCCTTCTGCTTCTCAGTTCTCTCCTCTGTAAAACGGAGAAAGCCCCTGGGCTGCTGTGCAGATGAAACTAGTGAGCATGCTCAAAGCACTCAGCACACTGTATAAGCAGTGGGTGTTTGTGATTTATTCTGGATGCTGATGGTCCTGGGAAGGGGCTGGGATGCTGGATAAGGAAGCAGGGCAGGCCTACCCTGGGTGGATGGTCCTGGCGGCAGGCTGGTCTTCATGTGGAGCAGATACCAGCATCGGAGACTTCGCTGGTCCTGGAGGAACAGAAGGTCCTGGCGAAGAGAGGCAGCCTTCGGGAGGAGCAGCTCAGGAGCCTGGAGGGAGGGGGAAGGACAGTCACCTGGGGTGGGGGTAGAGGTGGGAAGATGGGTCCTAAGGGACAGGCACTCACCTTCCCTGCGGGCAGCCCCAGTGTGTGGCTCAATACTATGAGGCTGGAGCCTCTTGGGGATGCAGGATGCAGCTGGTGGATGGATGGCAGGACAGTAGGGAGGGGCTGCAACCTGTGGGGGAAAATCCAGGTTGGGTGGGGCACTGAGAGGGAGGCTTGGGTTCCAGAGACTCTGGGGGCTGGGAGCTGGACTCAGGAGGCCCAGGAACTTGGAGGTGGGTCTGAGGACTAGGATTCCAGAATGGGGCTGAGGACCTGAAGGTGAGGTCTGGCAGCTCGGGAACACTGGGAGGACTGGAATTGTTTTTTTGGAGTGGGCCCAAGGAGCAAC
Source organism: Lipotes vexillifer (assembly GCF_000442215.2). Lineage (NCBI taxonomy): Eukaryota > Metazoa > Chordata > Mammalia > Artiodactyla > Lipotidae > Lipotes > Lipotes vexillifer. The sequence goes on along the minus strand of NW_006798798.1, from coordinate 5,783,973 downwards.
AGTCATCCATGGCAGGGGACATGGTGATGGCCCAGTCTCACCCTCCAGGGCTGTGCCGCAGCAGGGTGCCCAGCACGAGATGGGGCAGATGCTGGGCTCCCTCCTCTAGACACCGAAGCAGCTCCTGGCTCTGTGGTGCCACCATCTCAGATGTGGGGACCACTTTTTGCCGAACCAAAGCTAGCACCTGTGGGGAAGGAAAGGGATGGGAAGGGCAGTGTGAGGCCGCTTAGCCCCCTCCCTAGGTAGACCCAGCCCTACCCAGAATTTGCCCCAACTCCCATCTCACCTCCCCAGGGCTCCGGCACAGGCTCATCTTGCTGGCTGAGTTGCCCTTGATGAGCAGGCGGACCTGTTCCTGTGTCTCCTCCTAGGCAACAGAGAGGTAACGGAGGTGGGCTGCTTTTCCTTGTCACCTTCCAGCCTCTGCCTTTGCTCACCCCTTTGCACAGGTCCTGATTCCTCTTGGGAGTCTCACCCTGGCCCCCTCCCCTCACCAGGATGCCCAGTTCTGGATCTTAAGGGTCCAGCCTCACTCTGGCCCTCCACCAGGCCCTGCCACTTCTCCCAAAGTCCCGCCTCTCACCACCAGTTGGCGCCAGTGCAAGATCCTCTGCTGTTTGGCCTGTAGCTCCTGGAGCAGAAGCTGCCGCTGCCCAGCAGCCTCCTCCAGCTCCTGGCTCATGGCATGCAGGGCCTTGAGTTCTGCCCACAGGGCAGAGCTCCGGAGCCCCAGCACCAATACCTGCCTGGGGCACGAGTAGAAAAGAGCAAAGGAGAAAGAAGGTGACTAAGACTCACCACGGAGGAGGGAGATCAGATCTGCAAGGATGCACAAGGAGCCATAGCACGGGGAGACAAACCAGAAGAGCAAGCAGGGATGCAGAAACAGGAGCCACAGGTGCAGAAAAAGTCCAATAACCTGAAACCTCTGGGAGAGAGATGGCCTAGAGGCCTCTGCCCATGGAGACCCCTCACCTCTCGCTGGATCCCACGGTACATCTCTCCATCTGCTCCATCAGGCCTTGGAGGTGCCGGGTCAGGATTTGATGGTCCTTCAGGAGGGGGCCCCGCTGGGTGACCAGCGCAGCCACAGACTGCCAGCCCTCCTGGAGCGAGGCACTGAGTCAGGGTTGGCATGGTCCCTGGGGTTGGGGGCTGGGGGAGCGGATCGAGTGGGTTGGGAAGGGGATGGAGTCCTGGGGGTCACCTGCATGAGATGCACCATGGACGGCAGGGCCTGGTTGGAGTTGGGCTGGTCTGGGGCCTGGGAGCCGAGAATAGGGTCCGAGCTGCAGAGAGAGACCTGTCCCCTTGCCTGGGCCCTTGGGGGTAACTAATGTCAGCCCACCTGCCAGATTGGTTACTGAGTTTCAGTTCCACCCCCATCAGCAGGTCACCCTGCCTGGTCCTGACCTGTCCCAATTTACCCAGCCCACTGCCCTGCTCTGACTGTGGGAGCATCCACGCCACACCTGGCTATCTCTGTATCTTGGAGCTCATCCACGGTGCACAGGGACTGGATCTCTGCCTCCCGCTCTGCAGCCAGATGCTCCAAGGCAGCCAGGATGTGGCCCGGAGGGTGGTTTGTCAGCAGTGTCTGGTGAGGAGAGGAGTGAAGTCAGGGCAGAATGGAGGAGGGTTATGAGCTGGGACTCCATGGAGAAGGGGAAGGATCAAGAGTTAGGTCCTGGCACCCTGAGGTTTACATGGGGCAGAGGGTGTGGCCTTTTTGAGAGCCCCCTCACCTCCACTGAGCTAAGCCACTGCTGGTAGGAAGTTCCAAAGAGATCATCTCGAGGGGTTCTGTGGAGTTGGGGAAGGGGACAGAGAATGTTACAGAACACATCAACTCACCCTCTAATGATCACCACCACCCTATAGGGTAGGGGTTGTCATTGTCCCCATTTTAAGGATTGGAAACCAGGCTCTTTCTCTACGCCTGTCAGACTTGAGTTCTCCACTTAATATCAACTCACTGGTCTTGGGCCCCTTTACGCGTGCTGTTTACCTGGAACACCCTCTCAACCTTTTACCCTCCTCACTAGAGAACCCGTCCTGTCTCCATAGCTGGGTAAGGCATTTCATTTGGGTTCCCTGCGCCTCTCAGGCCTCCCCACCCTCTGACAGCCCTAACTACCTGGGTTGTCACTGTCTATGATGGTCTGTTTCCCTCTTTTCCCAGCCTGGGAGCCCTGTCAGGGCAGGGCCTGGGCTAACAGCCCGGAGGCCCAATGTCTGTAACAAGTGACTACCCCCAAAGCCCAGGTTCTTTGCAGGGTCTCAGGGGTTGAGGGATACTCACGGAATGCTGCCTCCCTTGGCCCGAGGCATCAGGAGCTTCTGCAGGAACTGGGTCCGGAGGCTGCAGGCTGTTCGGACATCACCCTGTGAAGAAGGGAGTGTAGCATGAGGAGGGCCCAAAGGTCCACTGAACCCCAGGCTCCCCACCTTTTCCCCCATGGCCCAGGACTCTTACCAGGACCACAGGCTCCAGGCTCAGGGCTGCTGATGTCAAAGGTCCAAAGTTTATATCCACTTTGGCCTTCCTGGAGAGAGGAGTGCAGTTGGGGCTGAGGTTCCTGGGAGGAGGGAGCTGGCAGCACAGATGTCTGTGTCCCCTCGCTGCCAGCAAAACTAGCCTGGATCTCAGAGGCCAACCCAAATTAGACCACTGTCATCTCCTGGCTAGATGACTGCATTAACCTCCTCATTGGTCTCCCTGCTCTTGCCCACTGCAGTCTGCTCTCTACCCAGTAGTCAATGATCCTATTAAAACCTCAGAGAGACCATGTCACTGTTTTGCTCAAAACCCTTGAAAACAATGTGATGTGGCCCCATTACACTCAGAAAAGCAACAATGGGTATTAGAACTCTTCTAAGCACTCTGCGTGATTTGACTCACTCAATTATCATACCTACCCTATAGAGTAGGTATTAATATTATCCCCATTCTATAGAACTTAGAAACTGAGGCACAAAGAAGTTAAATACTTTGCCCAAAGTCACACAGCTATAAGTGGCTGAGCCAGGCCATGAACCCAGCCTGAGAATAAAATTCCAATGCCTCCACGGCGCTCTGTCCACCTCTCCAACCTACCTCCTCACGCTCTCCCTCTTGCCTACGAAACTTAAGCTAAACTGGCCTCTTGGTTGTTCTTCCCACATGCCAAGCTCAGGGCTCTGCTTCTGCTGTTCCTCTCCATGGAAATTCCTCCCCCAACTCAAATGTTACCTCCTCAGAGAGGCCTTCTCTGACCATCATACCTAGGGCAGGATGTCCCTCTCCCTTTCTATCATATCACCTTTTTTCCATAGCGCTCATCTCTACCTATGATTACAGGGTCTGTCTGTTTCCTAGTTTACCACCTGTCTCCTCTGCATCACAGTGTGAGGTCCATGAGGGCAGGACTGTCCCGTTTACTGTTTTATCCCCCGCACCGGTGTTCTAGATATATAGCTGGCACTATTCTAGGCACTGGAAATACAGGTGGCTGAGATGACAAAACTTCCTGGCCTCATGGATGTTAAATCTTAAGGAGTGGAGCTCAGAATTCTGGAACCCAAGAAGCGTTCAGGGAAGAACACTGGGTCTTTAAGAATGTGTCTACCCAGCCTGGTGAGGGCTGCTCCCTGGACCCCTGAGGCTTACCTCTCTATGTCCTGCAAATGCTTGAGCTGGTTCTGCAGCTGCTGCATGGGACCTTGGAGCCCACGCTGCTGTCTTTGCATGGCCCCAGCTTGGGCCCGGAGGAGGAGAGCACGACGCTGGGTGTCTTGCATGCTCTGTAGGGCCTGCTCCGTGGCCATGTCTGCGAGAGGAACAGAGGCGGCCATCAGTACTTTCCTTAACCTTGTTCTGTTGCCCATCTGTCCAGCCCCATGGGTCACCCTGAGCCTCAGTCTCTCGCTCCATCAGCTCCAGGCTCTGGTCTAACTCCAGGATCTCTGCCCGCAGGTGGGCAACAGCAGCTTCCAGCTTCAACTTCCGACGGGCCTGGTGGAATCAGGTACAGGGTCAGATGCATGGCCTGGCTGGGGCTGGGCCTGGCCTGACTGCCCTGTGTGGAGCAGCAGTCTCTTACCTGCCCAGTTAGGTGGCAGAGGGTTTTCCCTAGGCAGTTTCGGTGCCTGAACTTCTAGGACCAGAAGAGCACTATGGTACTATCCTGTTCCCCTCCTTCCTCCTGGGATTGCCTCATCTAGCCTCCCACCCTGTTTCTTGTCTCTGTCCCAGTCCTCATCTCCCCACTGAGCCCCACACCTGGGAGTCCTGAGGTCTCCTGGAAGCCTCCCCTGCCCCAGATGTCACCTGGGCACCATGCACACATTTGATCCCATACTGGTCTCAGTATCTCTCCCAAACCAGTCTCTTCTCCCAACCTCACCAGCTTTGATGCCCCATATCCATGTCCCCCCAACCACAGCTCATACCTTCTCCCCCTAGACTGTAAGCCCTGTGAGTGCAGGGATCAGGGCTGTTTTGTGACACAGTGACCCTAGCATCACCCAGCACAAGGCTGGGGCTAGAGCAGGTCTACAAGTCCTCTTTTTGGATGAAAGAAAATCTTGCAGCACGTGCTTCTCACCTCTGGACTGTCCTGGTGGCCATACCTGAGGAAGTGAGGCCAGAGTTAGGGGATGACAGGGACTTCCAGGGGGAGATGGGAGGCTGAGGCTGTGGGTGGGGACATGGCTTGAGGGGGCTGGGGAAGACAGGACGGGACAGCTTTGAGGACCAGTTACCAGAGCAGGTTTCCCCGGATCTTCTTGACATTCCTATAGTGGAGAGGTAGGAGGAAGGGGAGTTACTGTAGGACTCGCCTAGGTCCCCTCCCCTGCCACAGCTTCCCTCATGCAGCCAGGCTCACCTCTGGCTGTGCACATGCCGCAAGACGTAGGCCCAGATATCGGCCCCCTGGCCCAGACACAGCCTGTGGGAACAGTATGTAAGGGGATGCCTGGGACATCACACAGGGTGGAGGATCTTCATTCGCAGGGTGGTGGGGGGTAAGGTCTTTACTAGGGAATTCTCACCTCTTGGGGGAGGGAGGGTCCATACTTTTGGGGGTAAGGTATTCCCTCCTGGGGAGTTCTCAGTCACTGAGAGGGTGGGCTTCTCACTGGGTGTAGGGGTATTCTCATTCCATGGTGGAGTGCTCCCTTTCTCCTGGTAGAGGGTTATCTCCAGTCACTTCCAGAGGTGGGGGTGAGGGCTATACTGCATGGAAGGGCTCTCTCATTATCAGCTGTGGGTCATCACTCCTATACATTCAGTCTTCAATGGCGTGGTCTTTGCTGACTCCAGAGGGTCCTCACTGGCTGGGCTGGGGTGTGTGGTGGGTGGTGAAGTGCTGCAGGGACAGCCTTACTCTGGAGATCCAATTTCCCCACCGGGAGGGGGCCTTCATTACTAACTCACTGGTGCAAGGGACCTCACTCTGGGCGGCCTCACAGGATGGGCGCGGGAGTGTTGGAGGCACCGCCAGGACGTCCTCACATAGTTCAGGATCCTCTACTCGGGGGGCGGGGGCGCCCTCAAGGGTTATTCTCACTCGGGCAGAGGGGGATGGGGAGGGCGGCGCGTCTTAGATGAAGATGTGGTTCTCACTCCCCGGGACTCTACCTCCAGGGTGGGGAGTCGTCACTCCTAGAGAGGCCCTCACCTGCGCAGCGTCGACTCCGGGGCCCGGGCGGCCACGGGCGCCTCCATCTCTTCCGCCACCCAGCAGCCCAGTTCCCGCGCTTGCTGCGCTAACTCCATGACAGCGCCTCAGCCGCCGCCTCCCGCCCCTTCTTCAAGTGTGGCTTCCGCCTCTGACGTCACGAGTGCGCCGGAAGTGACGCAATCGATCGCCAGACAGGCAGGAGCTTTCCGGCTTTGCAAGATGTCGGAGCTTTTTTACGTCTCTCATGCTTGAGGGTCTGGTCTCTTTGAGTGGAGATGAAAGGGGCGTGGAGAAACGGTGGGGCCCGCTAGCCTTCTGCGTCCTCCTTCCTACTACCGTCTGTTCCCTAAGAGACAAAAGGTCCCCAATGCCTCCCGTCATTTTCTTGACAAAATGGGACTTTCATCCCAGGAGGATGAGAATCAGGCGAGGAGATGCCAAAGTTACTGCTTTTTGGTTTCAGAAACAGGGTGTCAGGTCTGAGTGGGGGATAGATGGCAGATGGCATGACCCTAATATCTCTCTGGCATGCTTTCTTCTAGGTATTCGTTCGTTCTTACCATTCTGTAACATTCGTGAGCTGACCCTGTGCTGGGGACACCCCGGTGGCTGAGACAGCCCCAGTCTCAGCTACTCGAGCCCCAGCTACTGGAGCTACCAGTTCAGTGAGGGACACAGACGCATCACCAGGTAGGGATGGTAGAACATAAGCAGCAGGGGTGGGTCAATTTGGGACACAAGGAATGTGAGAGGTCTATGGAGTGCCCCAGAAAGCACTGGATACTAGGGCTGGAGTTCTAGAGAGCCCACTCAGTCTCAGACATGGCCCTGAGAAATGGCAACATTCAGGGACTTTTCATTCAATATGATTCATCACTGTCCTCCGTGTCCAGTACAGAGCCTGACGCTCTAAGAGTTGTTGAAGAAACAAATGGCAGGAAAGGTGGCGGGGGTGAGACTAAAGCTGGGAACGCTGGGAGGAGGATGGAGCAGGATGAAGGGAGGAAGGGGTTGAGGACAGTGCTGGACCACTGTAGGGCTGTGGAGAAGAGAGGAGACTGAGTGGATGGGTCATGTGAGGTTGACTGGCTGTTGAGGGTTGAGATCCAGGGCTCTAGGCTGGGGATTAGGTGGAACAGACCTTGAAATGGGGAGGTGAGAGAAGGGGCAGCTTTGGGGGAGATGCTGATAACAATGTGAGACTCTGTGGGTGTGAGGAGTCAAGGGGACATCCAAGGGTCAGCCGAGTCTCTAGTCCAGGGAAAAGGGGACTATGAGGTCACCACTAAATAGCAGATTTCGGGGAGAAGCTGAGTTCAGCTTCAAATTCTTCATAAGGGCTGAGATGCAGAAGAGGGTGCCAGGGGCTGTTGTAATCCAGATGGGCTTCCTGGAAGAAAGACTAGCAGCTGCTACTCCACCATCCTGATTTCTCAAGTTTCCATTTCTTTCAAGCATCTCCACCCTTCCAACCTTTGTGGGTTGTTTTGCTGTTAAAAAAAAAAGAAAATCAATTAGACAGCATGTATGCCAAGGGCCTCTGAGCCTTTCAAGGGACTTTAGAAAGTATTGGCTGTTAAAGGAATGAAAAGACAAGTCACAGACTGGGAGAAAATATTTGCAAAACACATATCTGATTATTGATGAGTATCCAAAATATGCAAAGAACTCTTAAAACTCAACCATAAGAAAATAAATAATCCAATTTAAAAATGGACAAAAATTATGATGTCTCACCAAAGATGATATACAGATAAATGCAAATAAGCATATGAAAAGTTGTTCAACATTATAGGTCATCAGCGAGCTGCACATTAAAACATAATGGGTTACCTCTACATACCTATTAGAATGTCTAAAATCCAAGACAATGACAACACCAAATGCTGCTGCGGATGTGGAGCAATAGGAACTCTCATTCATTGCTGGTGGGAATGCAAAATGATAAAGCTGCTTTGGAAGACAATCTGAAAAGGCCATATGCTGTGTGATTGCAACTATGTGGCATTGTGGAAAAGGCAAAACTATAGAGATCAGTAAAAAGATGGTAGTGGCCAGTGGGTGGGGGGTAAGGATGAAAAGGTGAAACACAAAGGGTGATTTTTTTAGGAGGGTGAAACTATTTTGTATGATACGGTAATGATGGGTATGTCATATTATGCATTTGTAAAAAGCCATAGAACTGTACAACACAGAGTGAGCCCTAACGTAAGGTATGGATTCTGGTTAGGAATGTTTCACTCTTGATCATCAATAGTAACAAAGGTACCATCCTCCTGCAAGATGGTAATAATAGGGGAAAATGTGTGTGGAGGGAGGGGACGTAGATGGGAACTTTATTTTTTGTGTGGTTTTTCTCTAAGCATAAGACTGCTCACAAAAAAATAAAGTCTATTAAACAAAAGAATTGGCTGAAAGCTGGAATATTGTTTAATGAATATCTATAACCATAAACTAATGGCAGTTAATCAGATGCACCTTGACTCAAGCTATATAATTATATATAAATATAAAAGGATTCTTTATCTGTTTTGGATAAAAAATTAAAGGCAAATAAGAAATAATTGCCAGCAGTTTCCCCTCCAGCTCTCAAAAAAGCCAATAGGGATTATTAGGCATATCCTCTCAAGACGCCTAAGAGAGAGCAGAGCTGGTCATGTGACCCTCTCCCCAGCAACCACTAACCATCTTCTCCCCACTCTTCTCCAGTCTCTGTGTGCTGGCTTTGTAATGTGTCCACTTGACTAGGTTGAATGAACTATTTCCTAGAATCACCTTCTGTGTCCAATTATGATGGGACGGAAGAGATTCTTGGGCAAGATTTGGAGGGGAGAAGTGAAGCAGCTGCCCTTTTGTAGATCACACAGGTTGTCACTGGCTGGCTGCTGGCTCATCATGTTTGCATAGGGCAGCAGCCAGGCCAGCAATTGTTTCACCTTCTCCTGGCTCTTCCTTCAACTTCTCCAACTCCTGGGCCATATGTGTGTTGAGCTCCAGCTTCTTCTGTGGCTGCTCCTACCAACAAGGTCAGAGGCAAGCTTGTTCCAGCTTGTCCTAGCTTCCCCCCATTTTACATCTGTCTTCCCTTCCTAACAACAGCCTGCCCTGTGCACTTCGAGTGCCAGCATCTGACACTAAGACAACAATATTAAGGATTCCTTAATGACTCCACCAATTGTATAAAATCAAATCCCTGTTTATCTACCGATTGATCTATCTATCTGATATATCTCCCCTAGTGGTTCAGCCTCTCTGATTGAACCCTGATACAAGGAGGATACCGAGACCAGGGCATGGAACCAGGGCAGGGGATGATAGGACTGAAGCACTGCAGGGGGCTGGTGGAGGTAATGATCAGGCTGAATGGAGGGAACTTATCCTTAGGTTAAGACCTTTCCAGAGAGGAAAGCAGTGTTCTCATTGGGACAGTACCTGTCAAGACTCCCTCCCTCTCACATCTGAGCTTTTATTCCTGTTGTGCCCCCCCAACTCAATTACCCTTCTTTCTTATCTTCAAAGGCTACCTCCTCCTCATCCTTTAGATCTTCCCCCCTTTATTTATTTATTTATTTAAAATTTGAATTGTAGGGAATTCCCTGGCTGTCCCGTGGTTAGGACTCCATGCTCTCACTGCCAAGGGCCTGGGTTCAATCCCTGGTTGGGGAACTGAAATCCCACAAACTGCACAGCACGGCAAGAAAAAAACAAATTGAATTATAATTAACATGCACTATTATGTTAGTTTCAGGTATACAGTATAATGATTTGATATTATTATACATTATGAAATGATCATTACAATAAGTCCAGTTACTATCTTTCACCATACAAAGTTGTTACGATATTATTGGCTAGATTCCATACGTTGTACATTACACCCCCATGACTTATTTATTTTATAGCAGGAAGTTTGTATCTCTTAATCCCTTTCACTTATTTCATCTGTTCCCCCACCAGGTCCCACTGGGGACCACCATTTTGTTCTCTGTATCTAAGAATCTGTTTTTGTTTTGTTTTGTTTGTTCATGTGGTTTGTTTGTAAAAATTCCACATAAAACTGAAATCATAGTGTTTGTTTTTCTCTGTCTGATTTATTTCACTTAGCATAATACCCTGCAGGTTAATGCATGTTGCTGCAAATGGTAGGAATTCATTTTTTTAAAAAATTTATTTTTGGCTGTGTTGGGTCTTCGTTGCTACGCATGGGCTATCTCTAGTTGCGGTGAGCAGGGGCTACTCTTTGTTGCGGTACGCGTGCTTCTCATTGTGGTGGCTTCTCTTGTTGTGGAGCACGGGCTGTAGGAGCACAGGCTTCAATAGTTGTGGCACGCGGGCTCAGTAGTTGTGGCTCGCGGGCTCTAGAGCAGAGGCTCAGTAGTTGTGGCACGTGGGCTTTGTTGCCTTGTGACATGTGGCATCTTCACAGACCAGGGCTTGAACCAATGTCCCCTGCATTGACAGGTGGATTCTTAACCACTGTGCCACCAGGGGAGTCCCTGACCCACTTTTTAAATTAGGTTGTTTGCTTTTTTGATATTGAATTGTATGAGTTCTTTGTATATTTTGGATATCAACCCCGTGTTGGTTATATTGTTTTGCACATATCTTCTTTCATTCAGTAGTTTGCCTTTTTGTTTTTTTGGTGGATTCCTTTGTTGTGCAAAGCTTTTTAGTTCGATGTAGTCCCATTTGTTTATTTTTGCTTTTGTTTCCCTTGCCTCAGGAGACATCAAAAATAATATTGCTGACTGATGTCAAGAGTGTACTGTCTGTGTTTTCTTCTAGGTGTTTTACGATTTCAGGTCTTACATTTAAGTCTTTAATCCATTTTGAGTTTATTTTTATATATGGTATAAGAAAGTGGTCATTTTCATTCCTTTGCATGTAGCTGTACAATTTTTCCATCATTTATCGAAGAGACTGTGTTTTCCCCAGTGTATTTTCTTGCCTCTTTTGTTGTAGATTAATTGACCATATGAGGGTGGGTTTATTTCTGTGCTCTCTGTTTTGTTCCATTGATATGTGTCTGTTTTTCTACCAGCACCATATTGTTTTTTTGTTGTTGTTGTTGTTTTGCGGTACGCAGGCCTCTCACTGTTGTGGCCTCTCCCGTTGTGGAGCACAGGCTCCGGACGCACAGACTCAGCGGCCATGGCTCACGGGCCCAGCCGCTCCGCGGCATGTGGGATCCTCCCGGACCAGGGCACGAACCCGTGTCCCCTGCATTGGCAGGCGGACTCTCAACCACTGCACCACCAGGGAAGCCCGTATACTGTTTTGATTAATAGCTTTGTAGTATAGTTTCAAGTCTAGGAGCATGATACCTTCAGCTTTGTTCTTCTTTCTCAAGATTGGCTATTTGGGGTCTTTGATGGTTTTATACAAATTTTAGGATTATTTGTTCTAGTTCTGTGAAAAATGCCATTGACATTTGATAGAGCTTGCATTGAACATGTAGTTTGCTTTGGGTAGAGGACATTTT
>NW_006798798.1:5754010-5772812 GCF_000442215.2 Lipotes vexillifer | reverse complement strand
AATGATGTTGATTCTTCCGATCCATGAGCATGGTATATCTTTCCTTTTATTTGTGTTATCTTCAATTTCTTTCCTCAGTGTCTTACAGTTTTTAGAATACAGTTTTTTTTTTTACCTCCTTGGTTAAATTTATTCCCAGGTATTTTATACTTTCTGATGCCTTTGTAAATAGGATTTTTTTCTTCATTTCTCTTTTTGATAGTTCATTATTAGTATATAGAAATGCAACAGATTTCTGGATCATATAGTAGTTGTATTTTTAGTTTTTTAAGGAACTTCCATGCTGTTCTCCATAGTGGCTGCACTAATTTACATTTCCACCAACAGTGTATGAGGGTTCCCTTTTCTCCGTATCCTCTCCAGCAGTTGTTATTTGTAGACTTTCTGATGATAGCCATTCATACAGATGTGAGGTGATACCTCACTATGGTTTCGATTTGCATTTCTCTAATAATTAGTGACGCTGAGCATCTTTTCATGTGCCTGTTAGCCATCTGTATGTCTTCTTTGGAAAAATGTCTATTTAGGTCTTCTGCCTACTCTTTGGTTGGATTGTTTGGGTTTTGTGTTTTTTTGTTTGTTTGTTTGTTTGATATTGAGCTGTATGAGCTGTTTGTATATTTTGGATATTAACACCTTGTCAGTTTATCATTTCCAAATATTTTCTCCCATTCCATAGGTTGTCTTTTTGTTTTGTTGATGGTTTCCTTTGCTGTGCAAAAGTTTTTAGGTTTAATTAGGTCCATTTTTTTATTTTTGCTTTTATTTCTTTTGCATTAGGAGATTGATCCAAGAAAATATTGTTATGATTTATGTCAAAGGGTGTTCCATCTATGTTCTCTTCTAGGAGTTTTATGGTTTCAGGTCTTACATTTAGGTCTTTAAACCATTTTGAGTTTATTTTTGTATCTGTTGTGAGGGAATGTTCTAATCTCATTGTTTTACATGTGGCCATCCAGCTTTCCTAGGACTACTTGTTGAAGAGACTGTCTTTTTTCCATTGTATATTCTATTAATTGACCATAGGTGTGTGGGTTTATTTCTGGGCTCTCTATTCTGTTCCACTGATCTATGTGTCTATTTTTTTTAATGCCAATACTATGCTGTTTTGATTACTGTAGCTTTGTAATATAGTCTGAAGTCTGGGAGGGTTACACTGCCAGCTCTCTTCTTTTTTCTTGGGATTGCTTTGGCAACTTGGGGTCTTTTGTGGTTGCATATAAAGTTTAAGATTATTTGTTTTCTTTCTGTGAAAAACATCATAGGTTTTTTGATACAGATTGCATTAAATCTGTAGATGGCTTTGGGTAGTATGGCTATTTTTTTTTTTTTTTTTTGCAGTACACGGGCCTCTCACTGTTGTGGCCTCTCCCATTGCGGAGCACAGGCTCCGGACGCGCAGGCTCCGGATGCGCAGGCTCAGCGGCCATGGCTCACGGGCCTAGCCGCTCCGCGGCATGTGGGATCTTCCCGGACCGGGGCACGAACCCGTGTCCCCAGCATCGGCAGGCGGACTCCCAACCACTGTGCCACCAGGGAAGCCCAGTATGGCTATTTTAATATTAATTCTTCCAGTCCATGAGCATGGGATATCTTTCTATTTCTTTGAATCATCTTCAGTTTCATCAGTGTTTTATAGTTTTCAGAGTATGGGTCTTTCACCTCCTTGGTTAAGTTTATTCTTAGGTATTTTATTTTATTTTTTGATGTGATTTTAAATGGGATTTTTTTTTTTTTTTACTTTGAGTCTCTCTTTATCTTTAACTTTTGCCATTTTAATTATAATATGTCTTGGTGTGGATCTCTTTGGGTTCATCTTGTTTGGGACTATGATTCCTGGACTTGGATGTCTGTTTTCTTCTGCAGGTTAAGATCAATTTTGGCTTTTATTTCTTCAAATTAGTTTTCCATCCCTTTCTCTCTTTCTCATCCTTCTGGGACCCCCATAATGTGAATGTTAATAAGCTTGATATTGTCCCAGAGGTCCTGTAAAACCTCCTCATTAAAACATTTTTTTTTCTTTTTGCTATATGATTGGGTGATTTCCACTATTCTGTCTTCCAGATCACTTATCTGTTCTGTATCATCTGATCTGCTGCTGATTCCCTCTAGTGTATTTTTTATTTCAGTTATTGTATCTTTCAGCTCTGATTGGTTCTTTCTTACATTTTCTAACTCTTTGTTGAAGTTCACACGGAGTTCATCCATTCTTCTCCTGAGTTCAGTAAGCATTGTTATGACCATTGCTTTTAAGTCTTTATTGGATAAATTATTTATCTCCATTTAATTAGGTTTATTTCCCCTGGGGTTTTATCTTGTTCTTTTTTGGAGAACATATTCCTCTCTCTCCTCATTTTGTCTGACTTTCTATGTTTGTTTCTATGAGTTAGATGAACCCGCTACCTCTCTCAGTCTGGAAGGAATGGCATTGTGAGGGAGCATCCCCCATGTAGACTGCCTGTTCTAGGTGGCTTTGGCAGGCTTGCTGGAGGAGAAGTGGGCATGGGCTGGGGTTAGTCTCAGGGCACTCTGTGCTGGTGTCCTTGGCAGCTAGCTGGAGGCTAGTGTGGGCCATAGGAAACAGTGGAGCATGTTGTGCCAGGGCCTCCTTGGTGGACAGCTGGAGCTGGAGCACATGTGGGCTGGGCAGTCTTGGGGTGCGCCATGCTGTAGGAGCCTTGGCAGGACAGCTGGAGCTGGAACAGGCACAGGCTGGGGGATCAAACAATGGCACTTGCTGGCACCTTCAATCCTGGAGAGAGTTCCAGCAGTTCCCTACCCGTTTGGCAGGTACTCTAAAGTTAGTAGTTGGATTTCTTTCCTGCATAGTCTAAGTGCCCTTTAAACTGCTGTTTTGTTTTTTTTTTCCTGTGTCCCAGGATGGGTGAGTCTGCACTCAGGCCCTTCAGTCATATCCCTCCCTACTTCAGGTTACCATGTCGGGGGTGGGGTTCCCATGGGTTCCCAGAGAACCCATGGGGTTCTCTGTCTTTGCTATCCATTTCTTTTTTTGTGTGTTTTTTTTGTTTTTGTTTGTTTGTTTGTTTGTTTGTTTTTGCTATCCATTTCTATGTGGTCCCTCTATGTGCAGAAGCTATTCAATCAGCCCTCAGGTCTTCTTTGGGAGGAATTTCTCTATATGTAGGTGTAGACTCTGTGTGTCCAAGGGAGGAGGTGGGTTCAGAGTCTTCCTATGCTGCCATCTTGGACCCCTCCCCTTCGTCCTTAGGTTTTAACTTAGATGTGCCCTCCCAGGCTAGCCTTCTCTAAGCCCGGCCCCCTGGCTGGTTGGATACCCTCCTCCGGACTGTCACATGTAAGCCTCTTTTTGATGACAAATGTCTGAAAACTCAAAGGAGTAGTGCCCCCAAACAAGAAATATCTTGGTTCACATGATTTTAAAGTGTGTATTGGTTCATACTGATTTAGGTGAGGTGTGATCCAGCAGCTCAAACACTGGAAGGCAGTTATTATAAGCAAAGGCTCTGCAGTATGACTGACTGGGTTTGAATCCTGACTCCACCACCTACAGACTGGGTGATCTTGGGCAAGTCTCTCAATCTTCTTGGCCTCAGTTTCCTCATTTATGAATTGGGTACAATAATAATACCTACTTTTCAGTGTTGGCATGGGGTTTAAATAAGATAATGTGCATAACCTCCCTGAACCGTGATTGACACAGTTGACTGCCGAGCGGATATGATGATGATGATGATCCTGATGAGGAGGATCCAGTTTCCTGCTCCTCCACTTCCTAGTACTTACTTCTTCCTTGGCTCCTCCTTCATCCTGGCAGCCCCAGGCTCTTCCATGTGGTTGTAGAATGGTTTCCCTGGCCCTTGTGAGGTGAGACAGAAAGATGTGGTTTTAGAGACTAACATGGAAGAGATAGCCTGCTTCCATAAGCTCTGTAAACCATTTATTTAAGTCTTAGTGGCTTAGGCAGGGTCACATGCCCACTGCTGACCCAATCTCTGAGCCAGAATATGAGTCCCCAAACTTATAATGGCTGCTACACTGTACCTCCCAGACTTGTTTCTCACCTCCTTCTCCAGCTCAGACAAGGGCAGCTCTGTCCTTCCAGCTCCTGAGGTCCAAAATCCCTCTTTTCCTCTTATGCTCATATTATGCTTCAGTAATTCCTGTTTACCTTTAAAATTCATCAAGACTTTTCCTTTTCCACTTCCCCTACTCTGGCCTGATATTCCATCACCTTCAATCTGGACTTTCACAGTAGTCTCCCTGCTGTAACTTTTCTCCTACAGTCTGCTCCCCTCCAGAGTCATAGAGAGCCAGTAACACCTGAGTCAGCTCATGTCACTCATCTGTTCAAAGTCTGTTCATGTCACTCGGGGTAAAGTAAGCTCTCTTCTGTCTTACTTTCCATTATCTCCCTGATTTCATCTCCAGCCATTCCCTGCCTTGCTCACTGCACTTCAGCTACAGTGTCCTTACTATATCTCAGAAATATCAGACATGCTCCTCCCTCCAGGCCTTTGAACTAGCAGTTCCGTCTGCCTGGGACACTCTTCACCTAGATATCTGTGCCTAGTTTCCTCACTTAAGTCCTACAAGACTTAGATCAAAAGTCAGCATTACCTGCCTCCTTATTTAAAACTAAAGCCCCTCACTCATCTCCAATACTTGCAGTCATCCTTACTCTGTTTTATTTCTTCCCACAGGACTCTCAATATTTTACTACTTACTATGTTTATTACCTTTCACACCCCACCAGTATGTGAGATCCATGAGGTTGGATT
Source organism: Lipotes vexillifer (assembly GCF_000442215.2). Lineage (NCBI taxonomy): Eukaryota > Metazoa > Chordata > Mammalia > Artiodactyla > Lipotidae > Lipotes > Lipotes vexillifer. The sequence continues at coordinate 5,768,052 of NW_006798798.1, read as the reverse complement.
TTTTGGTTTGCTTTGTTCAGTAATATGTCCCCTGTGCCTGGCACAACAATAGATGCACAATAAAAACTTGCTAAATGAAAGAACAACTCACAGGCCTGTCTGGTGGTGAGTTGGCCTTTCCCACTGGACTGTGGATTTCCGGAGGGCAGGGATGGGGTCTGTCTCGGTCGCTGCTGTGTGTCCAGCATCACTCAACACAGAACCAGGCATGGAGGGGGTTGGGAGGTCCTAAGGTGGGCAGCTGTATGTCTGTAAAATATTCCTGTGAGCAGATCTGTGAAAACCAGTGTTGAGTTTCTTCTTCAGGAGAGGTGGAAATGGGGGACATCTTTGAGACTTTCATAAGCACCTACGAGGATTCTTACCAGGAGAAAGAGAACCCCACCTATTTTGGAGAGTGGGAGCTGTGTGACATTACTTACTGTCACATTGGCCTCCTTTTTGTTCCTTGAATTGCCAAGCTCATTCCAGCTTATGGACCTTTCCACTTGCTAGTCCCACTCTGTGGGAACTCTGTTCTCACAGTTATTGGAACAGCTCTCACACTTTGGCTTCTGTGTCTCAGCTCAAGGAAGATCTTAGAAAGGTGTCCATTGGCTGCCCAGTCTAGGACTACATTTCCCAGAGGCCCCTGTGTTCAGTTGAGGCCATAAGATTAGTTCTGTCCGGTGGACTGAGAGCAAACTTGACAGTTGGTAGTTTATGGCCAAAACTTGATTAAAAAAAATTTTTTTTTTACCCTGCTTTATTGAGGTACAATTGACAAAAAACTGTAATGTATTTTAAAGTGTACAACATGGTGATTTGATATATGTGTCATTGTGAAGTTATTACCACAGTCAAGTTAAATAACATCACCTCACCTTTGTTTTTGTCTTTGTTTTTGGTGAGAATGCTTAAGATCTAATCTCTTAGCAAATTTTAAGTGTACAATACAGTATCGTTAATATAGTCACCATGTTATGCACTAGATCCTCAGACCTTATTCATCTTATAACTGAACGTTTTTACCCTTTTACTAGCCTGTCCCTATTTCCCCCACCCCCAGTTCCTGGCAACCACCATTCTACTTTCTGTTCTTATGAGTTTGGCTGTTTTAGATTCTACATATAAGTGATATCATACAGTATTTGTTTTTCTCAGCCTTATTTCACTTAGCATAATGCCATCAAGTTTCATTAATATTGTTGCAAATGGCAGGATTTCATATTTCTCATGGCTTAATAATATTCCTTTGTACATAGTTACCAAATCCTCTGTATCCCTTAATCTGTTGATGGACACTTAGGATGTTTCCATATCTTGGCTGTTATGAATAATGCTGCATTGAATGTGGGAGTCCAGATACCTCTTTTAGACAGTAATTTTACTTCCTTTGGATATACACCCAGAAGTGAGATTGCTGATTCCTGTGGTAGTTCTATTTTAAAATTTTTGAGGAGCTTGCATCCTGTTTTCCATAGTGGCTCTACAAATTTACATTCTACCAACAGTGCACAAGGGTTCACTTTCTTTTTTTATTTTTTGGGCTGCATTGGGTCTTAGTTGTGGCTCAGGTCTTAGTTGCGGCATGCAGGGCCTTTGTTGAGGTGCGCGGGCTTCTCTCTAGTTGTGGTGCGTGGGCTCCAGGGCGCACGGGCTCTATAGTTGTGGCACACGGGGTCCAGGGCTCATAGGCTCTGTAGTTTGGGGCACGTGGGCTCTCTCACTGAGGCACACGAGCTCAGTAGTTGTGCCCTGCGGGCCTAGTTGCCCTGAGGCATGTAGGATATTAGTTCCCCAGCCAGGGATCGAACCTGCGTTCCTTGCACTGGAAGGCAGATTCTTTACCACTGGACCACCAGGGAAGTCCCAAGGGCTCACTTTCAAGTCAAGGCTTTTAAGAAACATGTGGAGGTTTTCCATTCTCATCTTCTGCCTGGACTCAAAGAATTCTGAGTCCTTAAGAGATGGTGGAATCACCACGTGGAAGGAGCCTGGATCCCTTGCCCCCATTGGCAGGTTCTGTGAGTGAGAAATAAACTTCTATTCTGTGAACTACTAAATGGTAGGGTTTATTTGTTACAGCCACTAGCATGACCCTAAACAATATACCTTCTAGACTTTTGCTCTCTAGCCCAGTGCATCTCAAACTATTTGTGGTTGTGTAGTAGGACCTGTTTTTTGATATACCTTGTTCAACAAGACAAGCCTATTTCAAATACTTGAATGTCATAACAATGTCAAATTGCTATAAGTTTTAAAGCACCTACTGGCAATTTCTGCCCTTATCTTGTTGCAGACTATTATTAGTGGTAGACCAGTACTGGCACTGCTGTAGCTTATTACCCTGTTTTATTTTTCTTCATAACGTTCACCATTCCCTGTAATTTATTTACATAATAGAGGTCTATTTGTTTATGGTTTTCTTCCCCACTAGAGTGTGGGGAAGCTTGCTAGATGTAAGCTCTATGAGAAAGGGATCTTATTTATGTTGCTCTGTTGCGATTCTAGTTCCTAGTACACTGCCTGGTACATCATAAGTGCTCGGAAAGTATTTGTTGAATGATGAATAAATCTCAAACTTGGTGGGTAGAGGGGAGAGGAGGCAATCCATACCTATTATAGAAGCTCTCTACAATCAAAATTCCAAATTCCAACTAGTTCACTGATGGTTGCTGACTCCCTAGTTTTCTGGTCGACCATAATACCCCAGATTGGGTCTGGCCTCTTACAACCTACCTCCCTAGGTTTCCCCCATTAGAGATCGGACCACTCTATTCTGTCATCGCCTGGTGATATGTCTGTCTTTCACCATGGTTTATAAGTTCGCAGGGGGTAGGAGCGGTACTTAAGTGGTGGCTGCTATGTCCCCTGAGTCAGGCAGCACATTCAAGGCCCTTGGTCAACATAAGTAGATTTTTTTTTTTTCCTTGCGTTATGCGGGCCTCTCACTGTTGTGGCCTCTCCCATTTGCGGAGCACAGGCTCCGGACGCGCAGGCTCAGTGGCCATGGCTCACGGGCCCAGCCGCTCCGCGGCATGTGGGATCTTCCCGAAACGGGGCACGAACCCGCGTCTCCTGCATCGGCAGGCGGACTCTCAAGCACTGCGCCACCAGGGAAGCCCCATAAGTAGATTTATGGCATGAATACATGAATGTGGGCAGAGGGGAGGCTGCCCTGGGGAATCATTGCCCTACCCTGTCTCCCATGGTCCACATCTTGACAGGGTCCCAGGGTTGGTCTTGAGCTCTGGTCCATGGCTTTCCTGAGCTACCACTTCCTTCCCCCATCAACCACCTCAGGGTGCTGGCTCGGGCTGGCAACACTTGGCACACCAGGCATTGAGGGACAGGTGTCTCATTTGGCCCAAATGGATACTTAGAACCAAGGTAAGTAACAGTTTTGGATATATTTGGTGTTTTACATGAGCTGGAGAGGAGGTTACCAAGAAAATAAGTCTATCGTGCAGAAAAGCAAGAAGATGAGTATGATGGCACTTCCTATAACAATCCCCAGGACTGCAATGTAGAAGACTTGGTGGGAGGTCTCGGCTGCCATGGCTCGGTCATTCCATTTGTTGCCGTGTCTTGTCTGATTTGAGGGGAGAGGCAGAACAGGAATAGAGGGGCTTTAAAAGGTTATTGTACAGGGTGGGGTGGTGGTGAGCCATAGGACTGTACGAACACAGGGTGGGGACCTAAACCCATAGGCGGGAAACATGAATTTGAGTCAGCATTAGGGGCAGGATGGAGAGTGAGGGTAGGTAAGGATTGGCATGACTCAGACGCCCACCTGGATAGAGAAGATCAGTGCTACAATGCCTATGGGAAAACACAGGATGAAGGCCAAAATGGACAGGCACATATGGTCTTTGGGGGGCTTGGCACGCAAAATTTCAAACTCCTGGGAGTAGGAAGTGGGTTATGGCTCAGTATGGCTTCTGGATTCTAACATCCCCTCTGACCTATTCCCTTTCACCTCCCTTGTCTCCTGTAAAATCTTCACTGACACCTTTAAAAGTCTCACAGACTCCCACCACATTCCCTCTAACCTCTCCCTATTCCCTTTAATACCTCTCTGTCCTCTAGAACTCCTGGCCCCCACTCTGCCACTATGCCCTATAATCCCTCTCAGTTCTTTGCAACCCTTTCCCCGTCTCCTATAAACTCCTCCCTGTCTTCTATAACTGCCTTTCAGATCCCTAAGCACGTCTCACTTGGCCCCTTCCACTGTCCCCACAGAATCGTTTACTGACTCTGATGACTCTCACTTGGCCTCCCTGAAAACTCAGCTGATCCACTATCGCACTTTGTTCCTATAAAACCCTCATCGTCCCCTGAGCAACCTTCTCTTTGTCCCTATTAACCACCCTACTAAGAAGTCCCTCACTCAACACTTTAACACGCTAACTTTTCATGTGTAAAACCTTCATTGTGCCTGTGTAAAATTCCCAACTTATAAAAATTTCTAATGACCTTAGTGGCTCTCTTCCTGTCCCATTTATAATATTCCTCACTTTGTCCCTGTGAATCTTTCATGGTTCTGCTATGACCCTTATTGTTCACCCATAAACTCCTCTCCACCCCCGTAATCTCTCACTTGTCTCCTCTAAGACCTCCTTTGAACAACTATGAACTCCAAGTCCTCTCCTTGTCCACTCATAGCCTCTTCTCTGTCCCCTAATAAAGACCCCCCACCCTGTTCCTCCTAACACCTTCTCTCTACCCCTGAAATCAGCTTCATGACCCTGCGAACTCCCTGTTCACTTATGACAGCAGCCTTCCTGTTCTCCTAGACCCGTGCTCCTTTTAAATACTTAACACCCTGTCATCCCCTTATGAAACACTCTTTGTCCCCTCATTCCCCTCAACCTATGCTAGCTGTCTTCCTCCCACCCTGTGCCCCTGTAAATTTCCTCACTGCCCCCTCAAACACCCCCGTTAGGGCATCTGGATCTGGCTACATGGAGCCTCTCCACTCCAACCCGCCAGGGATTGCCATGGTGACCACGCAGGCCCCGCCTCTTATCCTGTATCTTCTCCTATTGGCTGATTGAAAGTTGCATGTTGGGGTGGGGAAGACAATACGAGCCTGGTGGCTGATTGGTCTAATGCAGTGAGGGTCTTTCCTAATCTCTCAGGTGATTGATCAATTCTGGGAGTTATTTTTACTGCAGTTTAGTTTTGAGGGTTATTTTTGTGTATCTGAAACAAGCCCTTAGTCAGATATGTAATTTGCAATTATTATGTTTGGGTCTTTAATTTATCTTTTTATTTTCTGTCATTGGCAGAGCAGAAGTTTTTAATATTGTTAGAGTATTTTTTTTTTTTATTTTCTTTTAGGGACGTGCTTTTGGTATTATGTTTAAGAACTCTTTGCCTAACCCGGTGTCAGAAATATTTTCTCCTGTTTTCTTCTAAATGTTTGATAGATTTACATTATGTATTTGATTGTTAATTTGAGACATGTCTTATTTTCTAATATAAGCATCCGAGGTGGTATGTTTCCTTCTAAGCAGTGCTTTAGCTGCATCCACTTTTTTTTTTTTTTTTTTTTTTTTTTGGTACTCGGGCCTCTCCTGTTGTGGCCTCTCCTGTTGCAGAGCACAGGCTCTGGACGCGCAGGCTCAGCGGCCATGGCTCACGGGCGCTCCGCGGCATGTGGGATCTTCCCGGACCGGGGCACGAACCCGTGTCCCCTGCATCGGCAGGCGGACTCTCAACCACTGCGCCACAAGGGAAGCCCTGCATCCACATATTTTGATATGTTCTATACTTCATTTTTGATCAGTTAAAAACATTTTCTAATTTCCCTGGTTTCATGAATTATTTTGACTTGCATGATTTATTTCCCAAATGTTTGGAGATTTTCCTGTTATCTTTTTGTTGTTTATTTCTAGATTACTTTTATTATGGTCAGCACATTAGTTTTCTATTTCTGTGTGATAAATAAACATATACTTAGTGGCTTAAAACAACAGCCATATATTGGTTCACAGTTCCGAGGGTGAGAAATCCAGGAACAGTGTGCCCGAGTTCCCTGCACAGGTTCTCACAAGGCTGAAATCCATGTGTTTGCTGAAATGTGTTCTCATCTGGAGCTCTGGATGCTCTTCCAAGCTCACGTGGCAGAATTCAATTCCATGTGGTTTGGGGACTGAGGCCATTCTCCTTTCCTTGCTGGCTAGCTGTCAGGATCTATTCTCAGTTTCTAGAGTACACCTGCATTTCTTGCCCTGTGGTCCTGTGCATCTTCAAAGCCGTGGACAGAGAATCTCCCTCAAAATCGCTCTCATACTTTGTGTCTGACTTCCTCTGTCTCTGACCTCTAGACCTTGTTTATTTTTTAAAAATATTTATTTATTTATTTTTGGCTGCGCCGGGTCTTAGTTGCAGTACACAGGATCTTTGTTGCAGCATGTGGGATCTTTTAGTTATGGCATGTGAACTCTTAGTTGTGGCCTGCATGTGGGATCTAGTTTCCCAACCAGGGATCACACCCGGGCCCCTGCATTGGGAGCGCAGAGTCTTACCCACTGGACCACCAGGGAAGTCCCTAGACTCATGTTTAAATGCCTCATCATGTGTTTAGGTTAAGCCCACCCAGATAATCTTCCTTTCTTAAGGTCAGCTGTACCATATAATCACAGGAGTGATATCCCATCATATTCATAATCTTAGAGATTATATAGGATTGTACACCAGGGGCAGGATTTTTTTTGTGGTTGGGTGGTGGGCACATTAGAGTTCTGCCTACCAGAGTCAGATAATATGATTTGCTTTATATGATTTAAATTCTTTGAATTTGTTAAAGTTAGTTTTATGATCAAGGTTATGGTCTGTCTTTCTAAAAATTTAAAATAGATTTTAAAACAATTTTAAAGGCTACTTTCCATTTACAGTTATTACAAAATATTGGGTATATTCCCTGTGTCGTACAATACACCCTTGAGCCTATCTTACACCCAATAGTTTGTACCTGCCCTCATGATCTAAGCACTTCTCAAAGGCTCTGCATCTAAGTACCATTACATTGGGGATTATGCTTCAAACGTGTGAATTTTGGAAAGACACAAACATTCAATCCATAGCAAACCGTCTCAAATTAATGATGTCAGCTTCCACTTTGAGTATCTGGAAAAAGAAGAGCAAATTACAATAAAACTAAGCAGAAGAGTCTTTTCAACAAATGGTGCTGGGAAAACTGGATATCCACATGCAGAAGAATAAAGTTGGATTCTTACCTTACACCATACACCAAAATTAACTCAAACTGGATCAAAGCCCTAAAAATAAGATCGAAAACCATAAAATTCTTAGAGGGAAACATTGGGAAAAGCTTCATGGCATTGGATTTGGCAATGATTTTTTGGATATGACAACAAAAACATAGGCAACAAAAGTAAAAATACATAAAATGGACTACATCAAAATTAAAAACTTCTGTGCATCATAGGACATAACAGTGAAAAGGCAACCTATGATGGAATGGGAGAAAATGGTTGCCAATCATATATCTGATAAGGGGCTAATATCCAGAATATATAAAAACTCTACTATTCATAAAAACAAAATAATCTGATTAAAAAATGGGCAAAGGACTAGATATTTCTTCAAAGAATATATGCAAAAGGCCAATAAGCATATGAAAATGTGCTCAACATCATCATATCATTCCCTAATGCAAAATCAAAACCACAATGAGATATCACCTCACACCCATCAGGATGACTAGTATCAAAAGCCCCCAGAAAATAACAAGTGAAGACAAGGTAGTGCAGAAATTGGAATCCCTGCGCACTGTTGGTAGGGAATGCAAAATGGTGCAGTTGCTATGGAAAACAGTATGGCAGTTCCTCAAAAATAAAAAGTTGAAAATTGAATTACCATATTATCCAACAGTTTCACTTCTGGTTATATATCCAAAAGAATTGAAAACACCCATGGTTTTTTCTTTTTTTACTCTCTTCTCATTTTTTATTTTTTAAAAAAGACAGATTTAGGAATTTGTAAGAAATTACTAAGTTAGGTTTTTTTAAAAAAATCTGTCAAGTGCTACAGTAATGAAATAAATAAGATTTTAAAAATTATTTTATTTATTTTTGGCTGCATTGGGTCTTTGTTGCTGCACGTGGGCTCTTCTCTAGTTACGGCGAGTGGGGGTTACTCTTCGTTGTGGTGCACGGGCTTATTGCTGTCGCTTCTCTTGTTGTAGAGAACGGGATCTAGGCACATGGGCTTAAGTAGTTGTGGCATGCAGGCTCAGTAGTTGTGGCTCGCGGGCTCTAGAGCTCAGGCTTAGTAGTTGTGGCGCAGGGGCTTAGTTGCTCTGTGGCACGTGGGATCTTCCCAGACCAGGGCTCGAACTCGTGTCTCCTGCATTGGCAGGCGGATTCTTAACCACTGCGCCATCAGGGAAGCCCCCTCACAGTGGTTTTAACTTGCATTTCCCTAATGTCAAATGAGGTTGAATATCGTTTCCCGTGTTCATATGCCTTCCTCATATTCTCTTTGGTGAAGTGTGTGTTCAAGTGTTTTTGCCCATTTTCCCCCAGCTTTATTGAGATATAATTGACATATAACACTGTGTAAGTTTAAAGTGTACAACCTGTTGATTTGATCACTTACATATTGCAAAATGATTACCACTGGAGCATCAGCAAACACCTCCATCATGCTGCATAATTACCATTTCTTTTTTGTGCTGAGAACATTTAGATCTAATTTCAGAGCAATGTTCAGGTATATAACAGATATATATATATATATAAAGTATATTATAATAAAATAATAACATGTAATGTAAATATAATATGTAATCTCCAGAGCTCATTCACCCTATACCTGGAAGTCTGTACCCTTTGAAGGCTCAGCTCTCAGTAAATCTGCTGACGGAGGAGGGAGGAGGTGTGAAGCCTGGTGGTGCTACCTGCCCCATTAAGTTTCACTGCTGTGGTTGGGGGTGGCAGCACAACTAGCTGCTAGACCCAGTTGTCCCTCCTCTGGTTGGAGTACCTCCTGCTTCCACCAGACAGGGATGAAAGATCAGCTCCCTGCTTAGCCCTGCCAACACGGCCCTGGTGGGAGGAGAATCAGAGCATTGCCTGGTTCTCCTGGGTTGGGGGTACAATAGCATCTCCCTGCTTGGTCCCACTGATGCGACCCTCCTGGGGAAAAAGATGTGTGTCCTAGTCAGCTCGGGCCACCATAACTAAATACCATAGACTGGGTGGCTTAAATGACAGAAATTTATTTTCTCACAGATCTGGAGACAGGAAGTCTGTCTTCATACTGCCAGCACAGTTGGGTTCTGGTGGGAGCTCTCTTCTTGGCTTGCAGACGGCCGCCTTCTCACTCTGTCCTCATGTGGTAGAGAGAAAGGGAGCAAGTTCTCACTGTCTCTTCTTATAAGAGCACTAATCCCACCAGGATTACCCCACCCTCATGACCTCATCTAATTCTAATTACCTCCTAAAAGTCCTATCTCCAAATATAATCATACTAGGGGTTAGGGTTTCAACATATCAATTTTGTGGGGACACAATTCAGTCCATAGCAATGCTCAAACTCCCTATTCATCAGACAAATGCAAATTAAAGCAATAAGGAGCTACTGTATAATTTCTCACCCATCAAATTGGCAAAAATTCATAGGATGGATGATATTGCATGCTGACACGCAATATCAAGACAAAGAATGATCCTTTCAAACCCTGGGATTGGAAGTGCGACTTGGTGAGGCCTTTGCAGAAGTCATCATGGTATGATGACCACAAAGTCCTAATACTTCAACCCTGCAGTCTTACTTCTTGGACTCTATTCTAGAGTAGTACTTGCTTACTCGCACAGAGAAGCACGTTCGTGGATGTTCTTGGCAGCATTGTTTGCGGCAGCCAAAAGATAGAAATCATCTTAATATCCAACTGGAGGGTCCTAGTAGTAACTTTTGTAATCCCTGACATGACCCACGAGGCAGTTATTAAAAAGAGGCAGTGAAAATCAGGGTATAGGTTATCTTTTGTGGAGAAGTACCTGGAAGAGGGCACGGGGGTCTTCTGGTCTGGGCCTTGTTTCAGGTGCAGGTTACAGGAGTATGCTGTTTGTGAAAGTTCATTGGTCTACACGTATGATTGGGGCACTCTTATGCACTTCCATAAAAATATTTTTAAAATAGGAGACTCAGTGTTCTCTTGGTTTAAATGAGACTCAGATTCTCAAACTCTTCATTTAAATAAGAAATCTAGGTCTATCATGGGTCCTTAGGGGATATTTCTTGGGTGGGAGGAGTACTGGTTTTCTCTTTTAAATTCACACACCTGTGAGAAAAGAGGAGCCATGCCTACAGTTTCCTTCTGACTCAAAGAAAATTCAAAAGCAGATCTCTTGTCCAGGAAATAAGGATGTCAGTTCAAGTATTGCTAAGTCACTTGAAATAAGTATTATTAAGATACTTGAAGTAAGTTCGATGTCTCATCAGAACTGTAGACTGTATGAAGTTAAAAATCACAATCACAGGACATGGTAATAATGTTGCAGTCTGAGTGTCTTAAAGCTTGCTAAGTTTTCTGGGGTTAGATGTAAACTTTGCAAGACCAATTCATGGTGTGGAACAGAATCTGCTTTTCTGCAGCTGCTTATTCTTTTGAGATCGTCCCTCTTATCCTGCTAAGAGTTCTTTCACCAGAAGGACGAAGGGCCTACAGGTTCATGCCAGTCTGGAATCACACCCTCTTTTCCTCTAAAACCACACGCTAAGGGTAGTATCAGCTAAAACCCAGTGGTATTAGCATCCATTGATGCTGATTACCTGAGCCAGTAATTCCTATGGTTGTTAGTTTTCTAATGATGCATAACAAATTCCCACAAACTTAGTTATTAACTCAGAGTTCTGTAGGTCAGAATGGCTGGGCTCTCTGCTCACGATCTCACAAGGTTAAAATCAAGGTGTTGGCCTGCATTCTCACTTGGAGCTAGGACCCTCTTCCACATGAATATGGTTATGGCAGGATTCAGATCCTTACTGCTGTAGAACTAAAGTCCCCATTTCCCTGCTGGCTTTCAGCTGGGAGCCACTCTCAGCTAGAGGCTGCCTGCATTCCTTGCTATGTGGTCCTCTCCTACTTAGAGCCAGCCATGGAGAATCTCCCTTGCCTCTAATCTGCCTCATGCCTGGAATCTTTTTTGCCAGTAAAATTCAGTTCCTTTTAGGAACTCACCTGATCAGGTTAGACCTTCTGAAGATATTCTCCCTATTTTAACATTAACTGACTGGGGACCTTAACTACATCTGCAAAATCCCTTCACGACAGCCCACTGATTAGTACTTGAATGAGTAACTGGGAGCAGGTGTATGTACACCAGTGAGCCGGAATCTTGGGGCCATCTTAGATTCTGCCTACCACAATGGGGATTTCTCATTTCCATCATTCCATCGACATTTATTAGATGGCATTCTACTCTAAGAAAGACCTTCCCCATTTTCACTTTGTTTTATCTCATTTTTCTTTCTTTCTGTCAGTATGGACTAGAATTCTTTTTAAATTTAATATTTTATAATCTGTTACTATTTTTCATTTCCCTTCCCTTTTGTTTGTAGGCCCCCTAGTTTTCTTACTAGGCTTGTCTAACTCCTTGTTCCCATAGCTCTTGGGAGGTGTACCCGGTACTCGCTCCTGCCCTGTCTGCACATAGGGGTCTGCAGGAAGGAGGAGGAGTCAGAATCCAACCTCATGGCTTGCAACCAGTTCCTATCAGGGTGGACAGAGTCAATGTCCTGATAGAGGGTGGAGCACCCTCTCAGTCCTGGAGGAGCAGAGTACAGTGGGACCACGCCCCCTCACACCGGCAACCAATCAGAACTTGCGCTGGTTTCTCCGCTGTGAAGTACTGGACTTCGACGGTTTGGGCCTTGGGATTCCGGATAGAACAAGGGGAGGTGTAGTGGGTTTGGCTCTCTGTTTTCAAGATACTTGAAGTCTTTTGGAGTGGAAAAGTTATGCCTCCGAAACCCGCCGCAGGCGCCCCACCCACTCCAGGGGCCCCACCCGCTCCAGGCACCCCACCTGACGAAGCTAAGCCACAAGGGCCTGTCCAGACACCAGAAGAACTGGCATTTTATGCCCCAGATTACTTGTGTATGACCGTCATAGGCATACTTCTTTTCCCTCCCCTGGGACTACCAGCAGCCTTCTGCTGTCACCAGGTAAACCAGTGCCTAAACCTTGGCCCATCCTGTCCTCTACATGCCCCCTTGCATCTGCTCCTGTCCTGGGGTGTGGGTAGAGATTTTCCTTCAGTAACCGAAGGTCTCCAGCCATTACCCAAGGGTGTCACAAGGCTGGACTCAGAAACCCAAATCTAAAGCTCCCATTCCTACAGACCAAGGAGGCCAACAAGAACAGCGATTGGGAAGAGGCTTATATCAACTCAGGCCGAACTGGTTGGCTGGATGTATTCGCTATACTCATCGGTTTTGGCATCATTTATTACTATGCCCTATTTGTGTGAAGACCAGGCCCAGTAGCCAATGGGTTCACCCATTCCAACAGAACCCACCCACCAAGACACTAACCAGCCAAATCAGCCACCATGCAAGAAACCAACAGCTGAGACATCCCCTAGCCAGGAAACCTACCAGCCAAGGAACTCAACAACCATGCAACCCACTAGCCCAGGAACACCATATTACTTCATCCTCTTGGCCTCCAAATCTGTCATCATCCACCATGGGGATCCTTACTTTCATGCTCTAGATGCCCTAAGCTCCTTGATACTGGGCTGCTCTTTCAGAAAAGTATTTATTTAAACAAATAAAATTGAAGGGAATGTTCCAGCTTCTCCTGTGTGTGTGTGTGTGTATTTCTGAGTCAGTGTCTGTGTTTCTCTAGGGCTATGTGTTTCCCAGATCATGTGAAAATCTGAATGACCTAATGGTAAAGCACAGAGACATAGAAATCAGACAGATGTGGGCTTACATCCCACCTCTGACACTTAGAAATTGTATATCCTTGAACAAGATAATTTTCTTGAACCTGCTTCCTTTGTAAAATGGACATAATAATTGCTAATGTGGAATGATATTTAGAAATTTGAATTAATGTTCTCTAGGTTCATTCAAGCTGGAATTCCAGACTTCTGGTGTCTCAGAGCAGGGATAATAAAACAGAAACCTCTTCCAGCTTTTGAGATTAAAAGTCAAACTCTTGGGGCTTCCCTGGTGGCGCAGTGATTGAGAGCCCGCCTGCCGATGCAGGGGACACGGGTTTGTGCCCTTCCTGGTCCGGGAAGATCCCACGTGCCGCGGAGCGGCTGGGCCCATGAGCCATGGCCGCTGAGCCTGCGCGTCCGGAGCCTGTGGTCCGCAACGGGAGAGGCCACAACAGTGAGAGGCCCGCGTACCACAAAAAAACAAAACAAAACAAAACAAAAAACAAAAGTCAAACTCTTAAAGAAAGAAGGAAAGACCTCAAGAAATGAATAGTAGATTTGGCAGAAGAGCTGATCAAGACCACCTTTCTCCTAGTCCTGAAAGGGAAATGGCCCCCTATTCATGGAATAGGGGAAGTAGAGGAAGACTAGATGCCAGTATATCCATCAGAAGGCCCCTAATAGCCTGCATCTCAGGAAGGGGCGGGGTGTCAAAGACCCCAGATAACACCTGTATTCCTACCTCACATATAAACCCTAGAGAGGCTTTAAGATCTCAAAGAAAATATGCTGTATGGTGTGGAGGTTTAGGGAGAAATGGCCTGACAGCCAAGTAGGATATCTCATGACCCAGCTTGGTGAGAAGGAGGTGAAGGCTATAGGAATGCCAAGTGCCAGAGTGACAATGACTATCAGAGGGGAACTAGAGATAACACAGGAGCCATCCAGAATGAATGAAAACAGAGACAGGCTGATCCCATAGACAACACTCAGGGGTTCCTTCTGGGGCCCTAGCTTCACGGACAACCCCAATTTCATCCCCAGAAACCTTAGACTTAGCAGGATTAAGTTTCTACAATCAAGAGGAATGGAAATTATCAGTAGAAATTAAGTTGAATAGCTGTGGGAAAGACT
>NW_006798798.1:5749311-5754000 GCF_000442215.2 Lipotes vexillifer | reverse complement strand
GGGGAAAGACTGCTGCCTCTTTCCCAATGTTCATCTCCTTTTCTTCCTGGGAGCACTACTCAGCCACATTTCCTAGGTTCCCCTGTGTGGCCATGAGACTGTCTTTGGCTTCACGGAATGTGATCACAAGCGATGTGTGCCACAAACAACCCTGGCCTTAACCCACCTCCCACAGGTGCTCCCCCATTTTCCTCCTACCCTAGCTGATTTGGCAAGTGATACCCATGGTGATTTGAAAGTCACATGTTGTAGAATGGAAGAGCTCCCATCAGCCTCGGTCCCTGAATCATTCTTAGGAACAGTCACCCTTTCCCCCACTGTCTCCCATGATTGAGTGGAAGATAAACTATTATGTTGTGCCATGTCATGTATGGCCTGCCTATTTCTACAACTTAATCCACCCTAGCCAGTGCAGATGCAGGAAAATAGAGTTACATTTCTTAGACATCTGGGGTTACAGCTTTAAATTCATACCCAACAAGAGACCCATCTTGGAAGGTTTACAGAAAATAATGAATGAAAGGAAAGAACAAAAGTGCTAGTCTATGGTTAACCTTAACCTTAGCTGTTACAAAGCTGTTTCCATTACCTCCATGGCCCTGAGTATCTGCAGAGATTACACTTGTTCGTGGGATAATGCTCCATGTTATGGGTGTGCCTGGAAAGGGGATTATATCTGCTTGGCTGCTGTGTTAGTGGGTCTGGAGGGTCAGCCATCCCTGTACCTCCCCAGACCAGCCCAAGCTGGGCCTGTCACATTTAGCTGCAAAGCCATGTCAAGTCAGGATGGCCCACATCAGCATGAACAGCCAAATCCAAAAAAGTCACATTGTGCTATAAGATTTAGAAAGCCAACCAGTCTTCTCTGCTTCAGCTCCCTGACTTCCCCCAACCTGTATTCTACTCTCAGGCATTCATCTGGTATTTACCACCATGTAAATGTAAAACAACCCCAAAACTTATATTCTTATATCTTGAGATGTCATCAGTTGAATTACTATAATGAAACATGCAGATTTAACACCTACCCATTCTTCTCTCTCTCCCCTACTTCCCACAGAATGAGACTACAGTTTTTAATTCAGTTTATAGGGCTTACAGTTCATTATGCCTGTGTAAGTATGCTCCATTACTGGGCCTGGTAGTTTATGGTGATCACATACTCTGAACTAATTTTTGAGCTCAACAGCCGAGCAACACATCTCCCTGTACTCCTCCCAATTTTTCTCTTCCTTTTTTTCTTCCGCCTCCTTCTCTTCCAGTTTTTGCCCCTCCTCTCCCTCCTCCTCCTGCTTCTCCTCATCTTCCTCCTCCTCCGTCCTCTGTTCTATCTGCTCAGTTATCTATGTGCCCCGTCACGAATTGTCCCCACACTCTCTCCAGAAGTACTCTGGAACTGCTCTCAACAGAATTCACCATGATCAAATAGGCCAGGTAATTTTTTATTCTCTTTTTACCTTGGAGTATTAAACCTGTTGATTTCCTTGTGGCTTTTTGGTTTTTGTTTTTATTTTTTGGCTGTGTCACCCGGCAGTGCCTTGACATGCGGGATCTTAGTTCCCTGACCAGGGATGGAACCTGCGCCCTCCTCCCCTGCATTGGGAGCGCGGAGTGTTAACCTCTGGCCTGCCAAGGAAGTACCATGGGATTTTTCTTTTTTTTATTTGCACAACTTTCACACAAATATATTCTCACAAAAACTCAAGTAATAAAAAGAGTCTGAAGGAGAAGAGAAGTTCACTTTTATGGCTGGTCCTGGTATTAATTTCCCCCTCTCAAAGGTAATTGCTGATAATATTTTATCGTAACTCTTTCCAGTTACCTTTATATGCATTTCCATTTGCATACATATACAAACACATTGGTACCACACGTCTTTTCTGCTTACCCCTAGGTCTTGAAAATACTTTCGTGTTAAAACTGAAGATTTTCAACACCAAATGTCCTGTATTCTACTTGTCAGTAATCCTCTTCTGGTCCATAGGATAAAAGGCCAGGTTCTCAGACCTGCCTTTTCTCCCTCAAGGAGAGCTCATGGGGTTCCGGCACTGGCATGAACCTGTGGGCCCTTCGTCCTTCTGGTGAAAGAACTCTTAGCAGGATAAGAGGGACGATCTCAAAAGAATAAGCAGCTGCAGAAAAGCAGATTCTGTTCCACACCATGAATTGGTCTTGCAAAGTTTACATCTAACCCCAGAAAACTTAGCAAGCTTTAAGACACTCAGACTGCAACATTATTACCATGTCCTGTGATTGTGATTTTTAACTTCATACAGTCTACAGTTCTGATGAGACATCGAACTTACTTCAAGTATCTTAATAATACTTATTTCAAGTGACTTAGCAATACTTGAACTGACATCCTTATTTCCTGGACAAGAGATCTGCTTTTGAATTTTCTTTGAGTCAGAAGGAAACTGTAGGCATGGCTCCTCTTTTCTCACAGATGTGTGAATTTAAAAGAGAAAACCAGTACTCCTCCCACCCAAGAAATACCCCCTAAGGACCCATGATAGACCTAGATTTCTTATTTAAATGAAGAGTTTGAGAATCTGAGTCTCATTTAAACCAAGAGAACACTGAGTCTCCTATTTTAAAAATATTTTTATGGAAGTGCATAAGAGTGCCCCAATCATACGTGTAGACCAATGAACTTTCACAAACAGCATACTCCTGTAACCTGCACCTGAAACAAGGCCCAGACCAGAAGACCCCCGTGCCCTCTTCCAGGTACTTCTCCACAAAAGATAACCTATACCCTGATTTTCACTGCCTCTTTTTAATAACTGCCTCGTGGGTCATGTCAGGGATTACAAAAGTTACTACTAGGACCCTCCAGTTGGATATTAAGATGATTTCTATCTTTTGGCTGCCGCAAACAATGCTGCCAAGAACATCCACGAACGTGCTTCTCTGTGCGAGTAAGCAAGTACTACTCTAGAATAGAGTCCAAGAAGTAAGATTACAAGCCCAGGCACAAGCAGGTAGCAAATAAGTTCATATGGAATGAATTGGTAAATCCCACTCTTCACACTCAAGGAACCCACCTGCCGGTCAGACTGGGAAATAGCAGCCACTTACAAAGGCCCACCCGTTTTATATTTTGTGTTTTATATATTGTGGTCCAATTTGCTAAAAGAAAAGCAAGTATCTGAATTCTTCAAGCCAATCAGGAGATGGGGGAACACCCAGGAAATAGCCTCTGTATTCATTGAGCCAGTCAGAAACCCAGGCTAAAAGAAAAACCTTGAAACTCCTCCCCCCCATATGCTGAAGGGAATCACAATTACAGTGCTGAAAGGAAAGCAGACTCAGAGGCAGAGTGGACGATGGGAGAGGCCATGCCTTGGTGACATCATTCCCCCGTGGGTGGTTGGACCTGAAATGAGTTGGTTGGCTGACCAGGGACTGTGGGGATGTTAAAGGGGGTGAAAGAGGATTCCAGCAGGATAGGATGAGGCTTATGAGGGCACAAAGACAGGCGCTTAGGACCAGGGAGAATTACGGGGCATGAGGAGACAGGTGGGGGGATGGCCAGGGGGTTGTGGGGTGACTGGGGTCTTGTTATGTAGCCTAGATGGGGTTAAGGAGATGGGAGAAAGTTACCAGGAAAGGGAGGGGGTATGGAAACAGGGAGTTAAGGGCCACAGGGAATGTCAGGATGAGATGAGGAGGAGGTTATGGTGGACAGGGTGGGGATTTGTGGGTCAGAGAGAGGGTGATGTGTGGACAGGGACAGGGTTATGAGGTGGGGATTTGGGGGCCACACGGAGAGGATTATGGGATATGGAAGGGGGTATGTAGTACACAAAGATTATTGGCAGCTGCAAGGGGCCTAGAGGAAGGCAAGTAGGACATTATAGATGATTAGGGAGAGAGTTAAACGGTACAGGAGGGAGGTGATGGGACAGCAAGTGTTTTATGGATCCTGTGGTGCATCATCGCTGGGGCCCATGTGCCCCTTGCTGGTGAGCCAGGGTCAACTTCCCTCCTGACTGGTGGGGTCAGGTCAGCCCTCCCCATTCCTCAGGGTCTCGGCTGTCCCCCCTTGCTGTCTGCAGACCTTATGTGTGCTGGTCTCTCCCTTGCTGGCCTGAAGTGTAAGCTGCAGCTCCTTGAGCTCTGTAGGCCTCATTAGGCCGTCTGGTGATGTCTGTGGACCATCCTGTGGAGACCTCCTGCCTGCGTCCATCGTGTCCCTCCTCTGCTGTTTCCCTTTCGGGATTCCAGCCCTCATTTTCTCTGTCAGAGTGAGGCAAAACCCCTTATCTCCCATCCCAGGGGTACCCCTCTCTCTCCTAACCCATTTCTCTCCCTTCCCCCTGTTCTCCCCAGAGCCCCACCTTCTCCCCATCCCTCCCCAGCCTCTCAGACGGACAGCTCCCCATTTGTTCTCCCTTTTCTCCAGGAACCTACCCTGCCCCTCTCACATTCCACCACTCTGCTTCTTCCCAGAACGCTGTTTTTATTTCACTGTGTCCTTTGTCTCCTTTCCCTCTTCCTGTTCCCCCTTCTCCCTGGGTCCTGTCCTGACTCTCCTTCCTACCCTGGCTCCGGTTTCTTCCTAAGGAAGCCCCCTCTGGCCTCCCTCAGCCCCACCCCAACCAAGAACCTCTTTCTTCCCTGGATCAACTCCCCCTACTACACCCAACTTCTGAGGCCACTCATCAGCCTGCCCCCCCCCCCCCC
>NW_006798798.1:5744890-5747996 GCF_000442215.2 Lipotes vexillifer | reverse complement strand
CCCCCCCCCCCCCCCCCCCCCCCCCGCCACAGAGCCAGGATGCCAACAGCTAGGGAGACAGAGTTAGGGCAGAGAGGAATTCTAACATGGCCTTGGCCACGGGCATCATGATTGTCATCCTGGGACGGCTGTTCTTGTTCTTCACTTTCTCTACTCACTTTACCTGGTGACAGATGTCTCCACAATCCAGGAGACCCTGAGGATGCCCTGGTCCCCTCTCCCTCAGTGTGCCAGGGACGGAGGGCCCTCCTTGCTCCTTGCAGACCCTTTGGACTCAGATGTCCATGTCCTAACTTTGTCCCTTGGACAAAGTCTCGAGGATAATAAATCATATGAGATTTCTGCCTTCTGAGTGGTCCTTCTTTTTCTGTGTGAGTTCCCTCAGGGTTCATTCAATCATTCAGTAAACATCTACCAAGTACCTACTGTGTGACAGGTACTCTTTTGGGACCAGGAATACTGCATTGAACAAGACAGGAAAGATTCCTGCCTCACAGAATTGACATTGTCCTGCAGAATACAAGGAAATAAACAAGACATAAGTAAATGAGATCATTTCCGGTATTGGTAAGCACTACAAAGGAAACAGAGTGATGTAACAGTAACCAGTGGTACTACTTAAGATCGGGATATGCTAAGATTTGTAGGACGGAAAGAAGCCTCCACATTGAAGATCTAGAGAAAGGAGTCCCAGCTAATGGAACAGCAAGTACAAAGGCTGTGAGGAGTTCAGCAGCAAGAGAGTGTCAGGAGGTGAGTTTGCAGAGAGGGCAGTAGCTAGATGTTGCAGCATCTTGTAGACCATAGAAAGGTGTTTGAATTTTAAGTGTGAAGGAAAGGCATTGGAGGATTTAAACAAGGGAGTGACATCATGTGGTCTGTATTTTTTAAAAGTCCCCTCTAGCTGCTGAGTGGAGGGTGGATTGGGGCAGGGGTGGGGAGAGCGCAGAGTTGAAGCAGACAGCTGGGCAGCTGTCACAATTGTTCAGGGCTGGCTCAAGCCTGGAGTGGCTGTTAGCAGCAGGGAAAGGTTTGGAATAGGTCTTAAGGTTGGAAGTTTAGTAACGACCTCTAGTTCAACATTGCAGATTAAAAGCGTGCTAACTTTTCCTGCCTTCACTATATCCCCCAGAAATGGATGCAAATTTAGGTCGATCCTCCATATTACTTGGTTATTGGTTTTTTGTTTTTTGGTTTTTTTTTTACTGCCTTTTAATCTCCCCCTTTTTTCTCTTTTAATCTGCTGGGAGGGTTCCTCTATCTGACTTTCCAACTCAGCTGTATCCATCCTGCTTTTTATCCCATCTATTTTGTTCTATATTCCAATTCTGTTTTCATAGTTGTGTATTAACACTTGGTTTTCTAAGGATTTCTTATTTGTGATTCATGTTGCTAAGGTATTCTTTTATCCTCTTAAGTGAACTGACCAAGATTATTTCAAATTCCTAGTCCACTTTGTTCCAATAATTTGTCTTTGGGGATATATGTGTTAAATTCGAAACTTTGGGAGTATTAGCTGGGTTTTCTAGTTGTGCCAGTAGAGGTGAATTTTAGGAGCCAGGAGATGGCTGAGCCCCAAGTGAGAGCCCTAGGCATGTTGACTCTTAATTGCTGTCCCTCCACACAGCAGGCAGTCTCTCTAAATTGTAATTACAGCAAGTCCCCTACGTACGAACCTTCAAGTTGCGAACTTTGAAAGATGTGAACGTGTCCAGAGAAAGGACGAAGAGAGACAAGAGGAAGAAGTAACTGAAGAACTGAAGAGATTCACGACTCAGGAAATGGCAAGGGGATTTTCTTTATTTGAGGAGGCACTGTTAGTTTTTGAGGCACAGGACCCAAACGTACAACAGTACACGAAGGTTGCAGCAGCCGTTCAGAATGCAATCCAGTGCTACCATGTGTCATTTATGATGAGAAAAAATGAGCTACTATCCAGACATCACTGGACCATTTTTTCAAGAGGATAGATAGAATTGAATCCAGCAAAGAACCCGAACCTTGGCCATCAAAGTCAGGCATGAGTGAAACTGCAGCTTGCCCTCCACCTCCTATAGCTGACGATCCTTCAGCTCTACCATCTCCCACGTCCTCTCCCTCCTCCAGTCAGTAACTCTTCTTGCCTGTTCACTCGATGCCAGCCCCTGTATGCCAGCTATTGTACTGCACTACAGTACTTTTCAAGGTACTGTACTGTAAGATTAAAAATGTTTTCCTTATTTTTTATGTATTATTTGTGTGAAAAGTATTATAAACCTATTATAGTACAGTACTATATAGCTGATTGTGTTAGTTGGGTACCTAAGCTAACTTTGTTGGACTTACGAACAAATTGGACTTATGAATGCGCTCTCAGAACGGAACTCGTTCGTATGTGAGGGACTTACTGTACTCAGTTCTGGAAGTTTGAAGGCAGTAGAATGGAGGATTGGGTGAATGTCCAAAGGCAACTGCTTACTCCCTAACTCTTTCCTGGACACCAGTCCTGGGACTTGGGACTGTTCCTGCTGATTTCTGTGGTGAAGGGACAGCCAATGATTTTCTCAAGGCAACTATAGAAAAGTCAAGAGCAGGAGCTGAAATCCTTTCTCCCAGTACCCCAGCCATTCCACCCATAGATCTATACCCACAGAAATGCATACATATATTCACCAAAAGATGTGCTAGAATATTCACAGCAGCTTTATTCATAAGAACCCCAAACAGACAACTACCCAAATGCCCATCAATGGTAGAATGCCAAAATAAATTGGGTGTACTCTCCAGCAACGAGGATGATCGCTCCACAACTACACACAACAATGTGGATGAATTTCACAGACTTCAAGTTGAGCGAAAGAAGCTTCCTACAGACTCATGCTGTAGAAAGTACAAAAGCAGGCTAAATTTGTGTCTAATGGTTACCCTGGGGAGCAGTGAATGGAAGTAGGCCCCTGGGTAGGAGGTTGAATGCTGGTTACACATATGTGTTCAGTTTGAGAAGATTTGAGCTGTACCTTTCTGACATGTGCACTTATCAGTATGCATATTATACTTCAATAAATTCCTTTTAAAAGTCAAATATTACCTTCAGGAAACAAGAATCACACACCCCCCCCCCACACAC
>NW_006798798.1:5738868-5744569 GCF_000442215.2 Lipotes vexillifer | reverse complement strand
CACTCTTTCTTGTCATTGTTAATTCCTAGAATCCATGGTTTTTCTCTCCCTTTTTGTCTTGGGGGAGAAGCAACAGAGAATACACCTCTCTGATTAAAAAAATATTAGTACATCTCACACATCTCTAGTCCCACTATCAACATGAACCCATTTGGCTTTTAATATCTATACACACAAACACACCTTGCTTGCCACTGTTCTCTCTCCCTTCTGTCTTCTATTTTCAGATGTCTCAATTTTTGTTGGGTTAGAATAATTCCAGTACTTTCTATGGATACAATACATGAGTGGTAAACTTCTTAAGTCACAGATGAAATGAAAAGATTTTGTAATCAGAACACATGAACGATCTTACCAGGGATAATATTTTTGTGTCACTCTTTCTCTCAATGGTACGTAGCCATTTTCCTATGCCCAGGTTCGGTGATGGCAATGAGAAGTCTGGTGCCAGCCTAATTCTCTCTCGTTTTTAAAAATTTTATTTTATTATTAAAAAAATTTTTTGGGCCACACCACATGGCATGCAGGATCTTAGTTCCCTGACCAGGGATGGAACCCATGCCCCCTGCAGTAGAAGCACGGAGTCCTAACCACTGGACCACCAGGGAACTTCCTGTCTCTCTTTTTAAGTAACTTGTTCTGTCTAGAACTTTCTGGGATTTTTGTCTTACTCTTAGAATTCAGGAACTTCACCAGAACAAGCCTAGGAGTGTGTGTCTGTGCGTGCACACAGTGCTGCCAGAAACTTTGCAAATTCTTTCCATGGGCAGTATTTTGTCCAGCTTGGGAAAATTATCTCTTATTATTACCTTATTACTCCCTCTCTTTTTCTGAAAATTCCTACATATTATATATTAGATCTCCTGGACCCTTTAAAGATTTTTTTTCCTGTGTGGTTGTTTTCTTATTGTTTTTCTCTGAAGTTTGAGATATTCCTTCCACTTAATTATCCAGACCAACAAATTGGTTGTTTATTTCAATTACTCTATTTTAAAATTACTGATATACATAAATTAAATAATTAAAAAATCATTTAATTTAACTAATAAAATTTGCAGCATAATGGTATTAGAGATCTCTCTCTTTAATAAAGAACTCTTTTCTCTTCCACAAACTCAATGGAAGTCCCTAATCTAATTAGATGGGCAATTAGAGAACTTCTGAGTTCTCTTGGGAGAGTCACAATGTTCTTTCTTTCTCTGCCTCTCTCTCTTTCTTTCTTTTTGGCTGCATTGGGTCTTCGTTGCTGCATGAGGGCTTTCTCTAGTTGCGGCGAGTGGGGGCTCCTTTGTTGCGGTGCGTGGGCTTCTCATTGCAGTGGCTTCTCTTGTTGGGGAGCATGAGCTCTAGGCGCACGGGCTTCAGTAGTTGTAGCATGTGGGCTCAGTAGTTGTGGCTCGTGGGCTCTAGAGCGCAGGCTCAGTAGTTGTGGCACACAGGTTTAGTTGCTCCATGGCATGTGGGATCTTCTCAGACCAGGGCTCGAACCCGTGTCCCCTGCATTGGCAGGCGGATTCTTAACCACTGCACCACCAGGGAAGTCCCGAGTCACAATGTTCTTTTGCAGGCTGCTGGTGGCAGGTTCCCTGCACAGGCTAGATAGGAGGGTCTTGGGAACAGCAGGCAGTGAAAAGCCCACAAATTTTTGCTCCAGAGGACCTATGATGAAGAGAAAAGCAAATGTTTCCTTCTTTTTTGGACACAGTGCCAGGAGTCTATGGATTTTCTAAGGGCATAGAAAAAGGTTTGAGCCACAAACACACACACACACAAGTTG
This sequence comes from Lipotes vexillifer, assembly GCF_000442215.2. Classification (NCBI taxonomy): domain Eukaryota; kingdom Metazoa; phylum Chordata; class Mammalia; order Artiodactyla; family Lipotidae; genus Lipotes; species Lipotes vexillifer. Next base: position 5,742,792 of record NW_006798798.1, on the reverse strand, counting down.
GCTTCACAATTATTGACTGAACATTTGGAATTAATAAAATTCAAATAAATCTAATAGTAACCTAACCGATTCCATCACTAGGTCAATTGTTAAATTTAGTATCTGTGAAAATGCAGTGTCCATGAAAAACAACTTGGAGGTCAGACTTCCCCCATTCCGTGAATTCTCTAGCATGCAAAATTGTTGCCAACGAATCTTAATCAATAGTAAATTAAAAGTTATTCATAGTCAAACAGTTTTAATTCTTTTTTTTCCATTCAAAAAGCAGCTTGAAGATGGGATCTTGGTGGATTTAATCCGTTGCTCTGCTGGTGAGGGGTGTAGAAAAGCTTCCCTGTCCATGGTTCTCCCTAGGCTCAATCTCAGGGATTGGGAGCCCTGCTTCTTTTGCTTCTTCCCCAAGCAACCTGTTGAAAGAGGTGGCTACCCTAGGGTGTCTCAAACTGTGGTCCCAGGACCAGCAGCATGACACCCAGGAGTTCGTTAGATGTGCAAATTCATTGGCCCCACCTCAGACCCGCTAAATCAATCTCTGGGGACATAGCTCAGAAAATTGTTTTAAGAAGCCCTCCAGGAGATTCTGATGAAGCATCTTCAGTTCTACTGCCCGATCAGTTGGCTGTCTGACATTTTCCTGGCCTCCCTCACCTCCCCTGCCTCTTAGAGCAAAGCCTGGGAGGTTCTTCTAATGGCTAATGGCTGCGCCCTGTTTCCTGAAGCACCACCCCCTTCCTCAAGGGTATTGGCTACTCATCTCTAAGTACCCCTTGTACCTCTTCTCCTGCCACTCCCTCTATGATTCCTGCTCCCTCCATTGCTTTCACTTGACCACCCCTCACCCCCTGCTGTGTGATCTAGGAAAGGTGGAGGGGGTGTATTCAAGACCCATCCCCTAGAGTCTACAACCAATCACCAGTAGGAAATATGCTGAGAGAGAGCCCTGCCAAGAATTATCAACGAGCTGATTAGGAATTAAAATTAAAGAAAAGGGCTGGATGTTGTTCCATATTTAAAAGAAGAGAATTTGAGAGTTCTTGTGAAGTTTAGTAAATCAAGACTTTTTGAGAGAGTTGTGGAGAGTCCAAACTCTGCATCTCTCTCAAGATTGGTCATTGCCTGAGACCTTGCCCCCCCAGTACACCCCAAATCCACACCCCAGATCCCTTTCCTGAAGTCCCCACTCCCTGCGTTGTCTTCTGTCCTAATCTTAGGGATTTGGGGGTGGGGTTGTTGTCCCTACTGTGGTCTTCAAGGATCCCAACCACTTCCTACCACCCCTCATTTGACCTCATAAAATCACATCACCCTCTCATCACCACTGACCAAAAAATAACAGGAAGAATAACTGGGCTAGAACTGAACCGTTTTTCTATCTGAGCCAGTTGGCTGAGAATATATGGTATCTGGAGAGCGTGCCTCATCATCATATATATTTGTTTCATCTTTTTCTGCTGATCTGGCAAAGCCGAGGGGAACATCAGACAGAGACCCTCCAAACAAGAAACTTTATAGACAAGGAACACCTCAGGCAATGGACCCACCAGGCAAAGGACTCTTCAATGAAGAGACCATCCAGGCAAGATTCCCACCAGCCAATAGATTGTTGAGCCAGTCGTATTCACTGCTCACCCAAAGGGGATCACCACAAAATAGTGGATTTAACTGCTTTTATTCCCTCTAAACTCCTTTCAATGGGGATTTTATTGTGGAGGAAATCTTGAAAACTTTAGAACCAAGAAATTCTAAGAGGGACCTGTTGGTTTGTGGAGTATGTGTGTGTAATAGAGAGAGAAATGCATGTGCTTTTCACGTAAGTGAGTTCATGACTGTATTTGGCTTTGATTGTACGTTTGCAAGACTGCATGTGGGCTCAGTTTTGATGGCACGTGACATTGTTTGGAAGTGTGAAGGCAAGGAGGCATGAGGTCACTCTGATTCCTGACACTGCCCTACTCAGCCCCCACCTCCAGTGCCTACCCTACCAGGCAACAAGGGTCAATGACTTCCCAGGAGGCACAGGGAGCCCATCAACCTATCACACACACACACACACACACACACACACACACACACACACAGTTTCATAGTCAAACATGGCTTGTTCTCACCTGACATTCCTGGGGCCTTCTTTGTTTCAGAACTGTCTCTGACATGCCCAGAGCCCACATAGTCTGGGCTTTGCTTCTTTCTCTTTCCAGGCACAAGTTCTCCAGACTCTGTGCCCATAAGAAGAGCAGGAACCTGCTGCATCTCACTCTCCATTCTGCTCAGGGCAGCCAAAGAACCTCAGAAATGTTTATCAGATCATAACCTTCCCCAGCTTATAACCTCTGACAGGTTCCCATAGTACTTGGAATAAAATCTTGTTTGTTCAGTCCACAAGCTTGTAAAATTCTATTCTTGTCCTTGGAATTGAGGATTTGGATGACAATATGTCTAGATTTATGTGTGCATGTCTATAAGTGATTCCTCATAAGTACTTTCAGTCTGATTTGAAAACTCAATGCCTTTCTTTGGGTTAGGTGAAACTATTATATTATCCTTTCCCACTGTTCATGGACATAAAACCCCATGCAGAACCCAGCTGAGGAGGCTGTGTACTTCCAGAACCCAAGGAACCTCTTAAAGACAAAGCCCAGAGGTCCAAGTGAAGCTCTTATAGGGTCCTTGGCACTTGCACCCTTTCTCATTCATTCCTCTAGTTTGGTGCTTCTCAAACTTTAGTTTGCATCAAAATTACCTGGAGGGCTTATTGAAACACAAATTTCAGGCACCACCAGGGTTTCACACTCAGGAAGTCTGGGGGTGGGTAAGAATTTGCCTTTTAAAGAGATTTCCAGGTGATGTTGACACTGCTGGTCAGAGGACCACACTTTGAAAACCACTGTTCAGGTCTGATTCTTCCCCTGGAGGTCCCATCTCCTGGTTTTCTCCATCAAGACTGGTCATTCTCTGAGCCCCTGCCAATCTCCTGTGTCATGCTGTACCCAAAGCCCCCACCCTCTGCATATCTTCCATCCTATGAAATTATGGGCTGTCGCTGGAAGGTTGTTATCTCTCAGCCATGGCTTTGGTCCCATCCTCAGGGGTCTCCCAGAGCAAACATCATGAAGGTACATCTCCCATCCCCACAGACCAGGAGAGCTAACAAGAACAAGTGGGTCACTGATGAGAACTTTTCTGTATGGGTCACTCTGGTGAATATGTCTGGAATCATGAGTGTTCTTCTCATCATCTTACATGTTTTCCACCTTTTTCTGATGGCCTGGAAAAGCCAAGGGGAACACTCAACCACAGAATCTACAAGCCAAGGAACCAGCAGCAGAGACATCCTTCGGCCATTCAGTCTAACTCTCCAAGGGAATGAGCACAGACACCTCATTCACTTGCTTTGGGTCCGCTCCAGCGCCACACACAGGGCTATTAATTCAAAGGAAAAGTTGAAAGCCGTCAAAGTGAAAAATTCTAAGGAGGAATTGCTGGCTTGCAGACTGTGTATGAGTTTGAATGTGTGCAACTGTATATACTGTTTATGCATCTTGATCTATCACTGAGTCCAGCTACATGACCCTTGTTTCTGTTCTTATTCTTACCAACCTCCTTCCCACCCCAGGGCCTTTGTACTTGCTATTCCCCCTGCCTGGAACTCTTTTCTCCAAATCTTCTAGTGACTGGCTCCTCTTGTACTTCAGACCTCAGCCTAGATGCTCCTTCTCAGAGGGGCCTTTCCTGCCCATTCAACCCCACCCCTCAGTCCCGTGTGGCCCCCGGGGGCCCCTCTTCTTCCTCCGTTTTAGTTATTCCTCATAGGCCTTGGTCCTCCATTAAATCGTTTCATTTATTTATTTGTGTGTTTTTACCCCTTCTCTCCCAGCGGCTGTGAATTCCAGGAAAGCCCTGGTCTTGTTTGCCTTAGTTACTACA
>NW_006798798.1:5729604-5738788 GCF_000442215.2 Lipotes vexillifer | reverse complement strand
AGTGTTCAGCAGGCTCCTCATAGGAATATCAGTCTGCCCATTGCACTCAGATTCAATCTGGAAGTGAGCCCCACACACTATATGTTGAACCAATCAAGATTCAAACTGGGAACAACAACGTAAAGGGCAAATAACTGTAACCCAGTGCCCTTATTCACCGAATCAATTAAGAGGGCAGGAAGAAAGGGGATTGGCTAGGTAACACCCCTTACATACAATGAGCCAATCAGAAGCCAGGTCTGGGCACTCGAGGCACACCTATACGGGAGCAGCCAATCATAATGAAGTGGTGGTCAGTAGGGAAACCACGCCCAGTGACTCAGATCCCCAAGACAGCCTCCGGGCTGAGAGGCGAAGGGAAGTCCTAGGGACGTTAAAACTAGGTTTGTGATGGGTTATTGGAAAAGCGTGGGGTTGTTTAAGTGCGTATACGTGGAGTGTGTGGGGTGAGTTTAGCGCAGGAAAGCAGTTAGAGGGATACATGGAGGGGATAAGGGGGCAGTGGCGGAAGGGTAGATAGAGGAGTTACCAGAGGATAGAGGAGGGTTGAATTGTGTTACAGGGCCATCATGGCTATTATATAGGAACATTCGTGCTGTGGTGGGTTCTGGCTTGGGGTACTGTCCCCTGGTTTGGAGCAGTGTCTGTTTTCAGTGCCTTTCTAGGTAGAGGGGTTGGTTTGGGGGGCGGTCCTCATTTCTTGGGAGCTCAGATGTCCCTTCTCTGGGCCCAATTTTCCCATGTCTGCAGATTCCACCTGCCCGGCATCTCCTCCTCAGGCCAAGGTCCATGGCTACTGGGACTGACCCCAGGGACCTAGATTCCAAGCTTACTCCAATGCAGCAGGTTATCCCGATGCAGAAGGTCTTCCCGATGCAGCCAGTCATCCTGATGTCTTTGACTTCCCCGGACAATGATTATTTGTTTCTCTCCATCATTCCCCTCTTCTTCATTCTGCTGGCAACACCGGCCCTCGTGTTCTCCCTCAAGGTGGGCACCACCCAGCTATCACCAACTCCCATTTTCCCCAGATCTGCCTCCTCTGTCCCATCCCACCTCCCTGCTCCTCCCTAGTGATCCCTTCATTTTACTCTTGGGAGATTTAATCCCTCCCTCTTCACCATCTAGCTGTCCTCGTTCCTTTCCAGGAGCCCCCTCTCTGCTCCTCCTCCTCCGGTGTTCTGCCCAGACCCGCACCCTCATCCTGGCTCCCTTCTTTCTTGCTTTTCCACTGAGGGGCTGAACCCTGCCCTTTCCTTCCCCACACCACCATTCCTGGTCTTTCACACCCCACCTCTCCCCAGGGATGCCCCTCCCTCATCTCCCTCCTCCTTGGAAACACTCCCACCAGCTTGCCTTCATCCCTTCAGACCCATGAAGCCAACTTCCTTGGGGATCAGAGGAAAGCACAGATCAATTCCAGACTGGCCTTGGGCTTCAGTGTCTCAAGCATCCTGGCAGGTTCCACTCTGATTATTTGCTCCATTGTAGTCAGAGCCTTGAAGCGAGTATGAGATCATCTTGAAAGCTCACCTCCCTCAGAGAGTCGTGAACTGTACCTCCTGGGTCCTCTTGGAGCCTTTGAAGCACCTGTAACCTACCTGTACTGGGGGCAGTTCCCCTCCATCAAAGTTTTGAGAGCAATGAAGCTTATGAGGAAGTTTCTGCTTTCCATTCATCTTCTGTATGTATGTGTATGTGCACACATATTCACATGCCCCTGTGTGTCCACTTCAAAGTTCCATGGGGTTTATTCACATTTTAAATGAACATTTATTGGGCATCCACTCTACTGTGCCAGGCACTGTATTAGGCCTTAGTAACTCAGTGCTGATTCAGAGAGGTGAGGTATTTGCCTCCATAAAACTTGCTCTATATTGAGAGGACACAGAAAAAAAGAGTAAAATGTAAAGCAACCAGATAGTTCTGGGTCAGCGCTGTTTAATAGAACATTCGGCAATGATAGATACGCTCTGTAATCCACTCTGTCTAATATGGTACCCACTAGTCACATGTGGCTGTTGAGCACTTGAAATGCGGCTGGTGCAATTAAAGAGCTCAATGTTTAACGTGACTTAATTATAATTAATTGAAATTAAATTTGCCACATGTGGTCCTGGGCAGCGCAGTTCTAGGTTGTGTCTAAGCAGAACAGCAAGTGCAAAGTCCCTGAGGCAGGAAGAAGCCTGGCTTATCCAGGGAAGAAAAAGAAGACTAGTGGGGTTGGTGTCAGCAATGGGAGTGCTACAAAGTAAGTTCAGAGGGTGGGAAGGAGGCAGATCACAGAGAGGCTGGAAGGTGACAGGAAGAAGGTTGGATTTTAGATGTGGAATGAAGCCATTGGAGGTATTAAACAGGGAGAACACATGCTCTGGTTTCTGTTTTAAAAAGATTGAGTTCCACGTCTAAATCGAATGCAAAAGGTCTCTGAATAGGTTCTGGTGCCAACTCCAATTTTGGAGGGGTGGCCCCCACACCAACAAGCAACGCTTGGACACCAGATGGATGTCCTACAGTTCAACTCAATTGTGACACTGCCTGGGGCTAGCATTAGGTTCCACGGGGCAAGGGCTCAGTCCTACAAGGCAGCTCCCACCCTCCCCAACCACTCCAGATGCCAGTTGCAAGACTTAGTTGTTACCTGTGCTTCTGACCACCCAGCTACAGATTGGAGTTTCCTACAACCTCTTCTTAAACTTCAGACACCAGTCACAAGTCTGGGTTGTTACTTGTACTTCCGACTGGCTGGCTGTAAATCAGAGGTTCTCACAACCCTCCCCTCGGGATTGATTAATTTGCTAGAGTGGCTCACAGAATTCAGAGAAACAATTTACTTACTAGGTTACCAGTTTATTATAAAAGGATATAAGTCAGGAACAGCCAGATGAAAGAGAATAGAGCAAGGTCTGGGGAAAGGGCACAGAGCTTCCGTGTCCTCTTCAGGTGCAACACTCTCTCATCACCTCCACGTGTTCACCAGCCCGGAAGCTTTCTGAACCCATCCTTTCGGGTTTTTATAGAGACTTCTGTCAACTTAAAGAAAAATGCACAATGTAAGAGTTGTGAGCTTAGGTTTTATTCAGAGAACTTGCTGAGGACTATAGCCCAGGAAACAGTCTCTCAGTAGCTCTGAGGGGACTGTTGTGAAAAAGAAGGGGAAGAAGCTGGTGTGTGTGTGTGTGTGTGTGTGTGTGTGTGTGTGTGTGTGTGATGGTATATATATATTTGGCTAGGGAATACGTGCAGTCAAGCATACATCTTATTAAAAGATTACTGCTAGTCACAAAGAACAGATAACTCGTTAATGATTTTAGTGCTTTTCTATGTGTGGGAAGATGCAAGAATCTGGGGTCATTAAAATTCCTCCTAAGATATACATCTAACTATCTAAGGGCCCTATTTTTCCAAAGCACAGGGTGCCTCATCTTGTTTTTCATCCTGAATTCCTCTCAGGGTGCACTCTCAGTGAGAACTGGGTGGTGAGTGATGCTCTCTTTCTTTGTTTTACACTTCATTACATAATCATACTTGATTAAATTACTGGCCATTGACAATTGATTCAACCTCCAGCCCCTCTCTCCTCCCCAGAGTTTGGGGGGAGGGAGAAGATGGGTATAGAAATTTCCAACCCTCTAATCACTTGGTTGGTTCCCCTGGCAACCATCCTTCATCCTTAGGTTACCCAAGGGCTTTCCGAAAGTCACCATTGATATAACAAAAGACATCTTATTGCTCTTATCACAGGAAATTTCAAGGGTTTGGGGAGTTCTGGGCTAGGACCAGGGATGAAGACGAAATATATATATATATATTTTTTTTTAGTGCAATTTAGTCACCACAGGGGTGATTTATAAAGATATACTGATAGTAAACAAAAAGGTAAAAAAAATTACAGCATTTTATGTTTTTTAAATGGCACCCATTAAAGACTGAAATAGTCAAAATTTGAGACACTTTTACACACTCAGTACTTTAAAAGTTCACAGACAAGGGCTTCCCTGGTGGCGCAGTGGTTGAGAGTCCGCCTGCCGATGCAGGGGACACGGGTTCGTGCCCCGGTCCGGGAAGATCCCACATGCCGCAGAGTGGCTGGGCCCGTGAGCCATGGCCGCTGAGCCTGCGCATCTGGAGCCTGTGCTCCGCAACGGGAGAGACCACAACAGTGAGAGGCCCGCGTACCTCAAAAACAAAAAAACAAAACAAACAAACAAACAAAAAGTTCACAGACAACAATGAATTAAAAGTCATTTTAAAAAATCTAGGTTTTCACTTCTGCTTAGGAAAAAACTTCATGGTAGCAGTTTCTAAAACCCATCCTTGTTGCTCAGGAACAATTAGTGTTGGCACCAGAGGATCCTGTTTGCAAATAGTGGATGAAAGAGTCAGTCCACAGATCATAATTTGGCCAGGGCTGACTTGCACTATTGCTCTCCAGCCTTCTGTGGCTAAATGTCAGTAAGTCAGATAGGAACAGGCTTTGGACCACAAGCTCTGGCTTATCAGGAGGCAGTCTAGATGAGACATCTCATGGTTTGGAATACAGCAGTCCGTTCAGCTTCATATGAAAAGGACAGCGTCAAAGAGTGGGGTTACCCAGTGAATGGCTTGGTAGCTGTCATTTCACTTTACCCCTATAGTTTTTAACAAGAGCATCCTGTGTGCGGATATGGGGAAAGCTGGGCTTGAGGGACATGCTTAAAAGGGAATAGTATCTGTGACTGTTGACAACAAGCTTACAAGTTTGACACTGGTCAAACCAAGTCAGCCTGCAGAGGTGCTGACCTATTGGCCTTCCTACGTACTCAGGTGCTTCAGGTTCCCATCCCTGCCACCTACCCGAGCCCGCCAGTGAGACTTCTGATCGGAAGTCGGTAGACGGGAGAATTCAATGTTGGCACATGGATGAAAGGATGAGGCAAAGGACCTATGGGTTATCTAGTAAACAATAAAAAAACTACCTACCCACAACGATTTTCCCAGACTGAACATCACAGGAAAAGAACCAAGTCATCACTTGCTTCTGCTGGCCCAGTATGTGTGGATACTCCCTGAGTGGCTGGAAAGGTGTGGAGCCACCAATATGAGGACCAGGCAGGTGCCCAGCTCCTTATCACCTTGGTCCACCTATCTGCACACCCCATGCTTCTACCTCCCAGAGCCCTTGAAATAAGACCCAGGGAAGGATCTTTGGGCTTCGCATTAAAACCACCTTGCTGGGCTTCCCTGTTGGTGCAGTGATTAAGAATCCGCCTGCCGATACAGGGGACACGGGTTCAAGCCCTGGTCCGGGAAGATCCCACTTGCCGCGGAGCAACTAAGCCTGTGCGCCACAACTACTGAGCCTGCTCTCTAGAGCCTGTGAGCCACAACTACTGAAGCCCACACACCTAGAGCCTGTGCTCTGCAACAAGGGAAGCCACCGCAATGAGAAACCCGCGCACCACAACAAAGAGTAGCCCCCGCTCGCCGCAACTAGAGAAAGCCCACGCACAGCAACAAAGACCCAACACAGCCAAAAATAAATAAAAAATAAATAAATTAAAACCACCTTGCTGCCAGTGGAGGTCTGACGGGATCCAATAGTTGTCACTAAGAAAAAAGTGCTTTTGCAAAAGGGGCAGGTTAGATGCGGGAGGTGATGGGAATACTCTTTAGAAAAAACTCAAATCCCTCTGCTTGTCAATACCCAAAAGGCTGAGGCCACGTAGGGCACAATCTGCAGTTTGGTCCACGGGAATACTGAGTGGAGGAGGCGCCCTCACTGCCTGACTCATGGAGCAGTTAACCATCCTTTTTGTCTGGGGGAGCATCAAAGAGCCGGGATGCCTTCTTGCACAGTAGAGAGAACCCGCAGATCTAGGGAGCGATGAGGAAGGCGTCGGCCACACTGCAGTAGAAAGGAATGTGGAGCGGCACTTGGAGCAGGCTCAGTCCCTGCTGCTGCCGTAGGACCAGTACATGAAGGGGAAAAGGAGGATCCGACATAAGAAGAAGGTGGTCAGCGTGCGGATTCTGTTCACCTTGTACAGCAGAGTGTGCTGCTGCTTTGGCTCAATCAGAACTCTGCCCAGCGACACAAACGGAGTACTCAGTTCTGCCGTGAAGATGCAGCCAGCAGAAAAGTCCTCAAGCTCTCCCCTAAGCCTCTGTGCAACCGGCACAAGGACAGACAGAATAACTGCATGGTGCGTGATCATGAGGCGGTTTTTACTGAGGAAGTTTCGAAAAATGGTGAGGGAATGTCTGCTGCTCTGGTCCCCGGTTCGGTACCATTCACAGAGGTACATGGCGTAGGAGTCATAGATCATGTATGGAATCAAAAACCAGACATATTCTCAGGCAAGCCAGTGCCTGTCGGTGATCACGTGGCTCCAGGAGCGGATGATGATGATCCCAGACTCGGTGGCCAAGCCAGCCTGCACTGAAGAAACCAGCCTGGTGCTGATCATCACGCAGTCGTTGTGGGTCCAGGCGGGCCGCAGCCCCCAGGTGCAGAGCCCGAAGAGCCCCCGAGAAGAAGAGCGAGCCCCAGGCCAGCAGCAGCAGCTTGGGTGCTCGGGATCGGCCGCCTCGCTCGGCGCCCTCGGCGTGGCTCGTTTGGCTCCGCGCGCGCTGCTGCGGCACTGGCGCGGCCCGCCCGCCCCTAGTTCTACCTTCCGCCCTCCGCCCCCGGCCCCGGCCCCGCCCTCCGCCCCCGGCCCCGGCCCCGGCCCCGGCCCCGGCCAGCAGCGACTCCGGCCGCCGGCGGGCGCTGCTGTATTTATTTTTATAAATTGCAATATCACAGTCCCCCTCCATAACAGCTAGGGGAAAAAAGGGAGAAACTAAGAAATTTATATTTTTTAAACATGGCGAAGGGCTTTGGATGCAAATAAGTCTAAAAGAATTAAATTCCAGAGAATAAGGAGCCCTTCCTGCTTAAGTGGACATTGGTGGTCACTCCCTGGGGCACTTGTTGAGTCTGGGCAAGGGGACGTGGAAGACTGGGCTTACCACGAGCTGACAGACTCTTTGGTAAAGAAAGACCAGTGGCTATTTAGGGAGACATGAGAGATTAGAAACTAAAGGAGCTGAATGTGTGCAATTGGGTTTTCCTGCCTGCCAGTTTTTCCCCATGAGATTTTTCTGAATTCTTGCCAAAATGAGTAGCTGGGGTTGGATTAGAAAGTTTGCCTCACTGGAAGGAGAAGCAATAAACATGATGAGCAAGTTTATAGAGCATGACAGTTTGATTCTAAAGCGTATGGTGGGGTAGGGATAAGTCGGAAGACTGGGATTGACACATACACACTACTATATATAAAACAGATAACTAATAAGGATATAGCATATAGTATATAAGTATATAGCACAGGGAACTCTACTCAATATTCTGTAATGGCCTATATGGGAAAAGAGTCTAAAAAAGAGTGGGTATATGTATATGTATAACTAACTCACTTTACTGTACACCTGAAACTAACACAACATTGTAAATCAACTATACTCCAATAAAAATTAAAAATAAAATAAAATAAAACGTATGGGGAAAATCAAAGCCTCTAGAAGAGCTACAACAATCTTGAAGAAGAACATGGTTGGGGGTTTACACGATATAACTTTCAATGCTTTTACTGTAAGACCTACAGTATGACGGTGTGATATTGGTATAAATATAGACAAAGAGACCAGTGAAGCAAAACAACGAGTGCAGACATAGACTAACATGTACACAGTCACTTGGTTTAAGACAAAGGTGCCAGTTTAATACAATGGGGTCAGGAAAGTCTTGTCAATTAATGCTAATGAAACTGTGTATCAATATAGTGAGAAAATGAATCTTGAATCCTTCCTTACTTCATACCACATAATTTTTTGCATAATGTCAACCTACAACTGTGCTGTCCAGGATGCTTGCTATGAAATTAATTCAGGATGGATCACAGACCTAGATATGAAAGCTAAAACTATAAAACTTCTATGAGAAAACACAGGAGAGTATTTTTTATAACCTTTGGATAGGTAGACAAAGATTTACTAAAGAAGACTCAAAAAACCCTAAGCATAATATTTAAAATAATTAGATTTTATTAAAATTTAACACTTCTTCTGTGAAGACACCACTAAGAATGTGAAAAGTCATCACAAATTGAAAGAAAATATTTGCAAAAAGAAAAAAGCAAGCAGTTCAACTTTTTTAATGAACAAAAACATGAACATGCATTCCACAAAATATAATTTCTACATGGCCATAGCATGTGCAGGGTGATTAACATCCTTTGTCATTAGGGAAATTCAAATTAAACCAAAATTAAAAAGACTGTTGTCAACAAATTTTAGCAAGAATGTAGGAATCCATCTGTATTCATTGGTTGCAAGAAGAAAACCAATTCTTTTGCAGAACAAGAAGCACAGAGTAGCACTGAGCTGAAACAAATAGGCTGCCAGATATTTCTCCAGCAAAGATAGGTTTATTTGGGATCAGCAGAGAATTGCAGTTGGGGTCTGCGACCATGGTGAGCCATGTGCAAGTCCCCGAAATGCAAGGGAAGGGGGACACTTTTAAGTGGGGAAAAGGAAGTTGGGAAGGCTATAGTAAACAAAGAGCTGAGGACTTTTCACTGACTGAATCCTTGTCAGGAAAGAAGAGGCATCTTTCTTCTTCCTGTTGGGCTCTGCTATTGATTCAGGGCACAGGAGCGCCCCCTCCTGGTCTTCTAGCTCTACTCGATTAAGATTTATTTTTACTAATTTTTACAGTAGGCAGGCTCCAGGCACAAGTACCTAGCTCTGTTTTCAGCTTTTCTCCTAGTCCTGCCCTTACACCTGGTTTTTTGGACAAAGCAGACTCTAGACTGTGTAATCTAAGGGAACTTCAGAAGTTGGGTGAGTCCCTGGGGGGAGCATGAGGCGGCACAGCCCTTGAAGTTCACTCTTGCTTGTTGACACGCCACCAAGCAATGGCTCTGGGCAGTGTTGCACAGTAAACCCTTAGTGGTTAGAGGGAGCGATGGTCTCCCTGGGATGTAGCCCACTGGCCAAGAGACACATGACCACCAGCCATGGGATCCACCAGGCAAGAAATACACCAGCCAAGGAACTCTCAGCCATGGAAGGGGGTTCTCATTCTTATTGGCCTGTGTTGGTGATTTCTCTGGTATGAGATAAGGAGCACCGTAGGGCAGTATGATTTCTGCCTACACGA
>NW_006798798.1:5726293-5729534 GCF_000442215.2 Lipotes vexillifer | reverse complement strand
CAGTATGATTCCTGCCTACACGACCCCTACACCTTCCAGCTTCCATGATTGCAGAGACTGAGGAGAGTGACTGCCTAAGATGTGAAGGGCATCGCTGAGTCCATCATCTTAGGAGATCGACACACACATGCACAGACAGATACAGACACACTCAGGTCCCACGTGGCTTGTTCCTGGCTGAGGTTTCCTGGCGCCTTCTCTCTGCCGAATGCTCTCCCTTTCCATATCCAAATCCCACCATGTCCAAGGGACCCAGGGGTCAGGGCACTGCCCCATTCTCTGTAAGAATGAAACTGCCAGGCTCTGTCCTCAGGCAAAACAAAAACCTTCTGCCTTCCACTCTCCATTCTGCTCAGGGCAGCCAAGCAACCCCACAACCTAAATCAGATTCTCTCCCTCCTTGGCTTAAACCCTCCATGTTCCCATGGCTCTTGGGATCAAACCCAAATCCCTCACCCAGGTGTTCAGGCTCTGCCTTGGTCTGTTCCTCTCCTCTTGCCTCCACACTCTAACCACACTGCCTTTGTTTCTGTTTCTGGATCACACAACTCTCTTTCCCACCTCAGGACCTTTGCACTTACCATTCCCCCTGCCTGGAACTCTTTCACCCTGATCTTCTCATGGCTAGCCCTTCATCCAGACTTGAATGTCCTCTCCCCAGACAGGTCTTCCTTGACCTCCTCACTCCCCATTTCACCTCGTGTCACCCTCCTGGGTCCCTATCCCTTATGTACTAGTTATTCCCCATAGCCCTTGGTCCTCTCTGAAATAATTTAGTTTATTTATTCAGGTTTTCTCTGTACATCTCCCCATGTACCCCATGGACTGAGAACTCCGGGAGGGCTGTGGCTTTGTCTCTCTTGGTTGCCACTTGGCCTTCAAGAGCAGAGCACTGCCTGGTGCACTGTAGGCTTCCAATACTTCCATGTTAAAAAATAGGCCCTTTGCCTATTAAAGAATCAACCCAGAATGTACTAGCCAGTACTTGAGGCCCACCCACTTCATTCACTGAGTCAATCAGGAGTTCAAATTGGGAACAACAACAAAAGCAAATAGTTGAGGACTTTCCTGGTGGCGCAGTGGTTAAGAATCTATCTGCCAATGCAGGGGACATGGGTTCGAGCCCTGGTCCGGGAAGATCCCACATGCCACGGAGTGACTAAACCCATGCGCTTCAACTACTGAGCCTGCGCTCTAGAGCCCGCGAGCCGCAACTGCTGAAGCCCGCGCGCCTAGAGCCCGTGCTCCGCAACAAGAGAAGCCACCGCGATGAGAAGCCCGCCACTGCAACGAAGAGTAGCTCCCGCTCTCTGCAACTAGAGAAAGCCCGCGCAGAGCAACAAAGACCCAACACAGCTAAAAAATAAGTAACTAAATTAATTTTTTTTAAAAGGCAAATAGTTGAAACCCCACATCTTTGTTCATTGAATCAATCAAGAGGAGAGGCAGAGAACAGGGGTGGGGGGGGCGTGCCTGAGTAATGCTTCCTTAGTACATTGAACCAACCAGAATCTGGGTCTAAATGCTTGAGGCACCCCCCTCCCAGCATCTTCCGTATCAGGGCAGCCAATCACAAAAAAGTGGTAACCAACAGAGGCCGCGCCGCTGTGACTCAACTCCCCAGGGCAGCCCCAGGACGAGGATGAGTGAGCGGACAGCTGTGGCATTAACTGTGGATGCTGATCCGGAAATAGTGGGGAGTTTAAGGGAACAGGGAGGGAGTCAGGAGAGGACAGCCAGAGCTAATATGGGATAGACAGGGGGATGATGGGTGTCTGAGTGTCCAGGAGGGAACTGTAGGGTTGCAGGAAAGTTTTTTGGGAAAAGAAAGTGATTTGTGTGGGAAGGAGGCTGGAGGTTAGAAAAGAATGGGAAAAGTTTATGGGAGACAAAGAGAAGATTACAGGGGTCCAGGAGAGGGTTACATGGGATAAAGAGGTTCTTGTGGGACAGGGAGAGGGTTAGGAAAGGACCAAGGGGAGGTTATGGAGTCTCAAGAAGGGGTTCTGGGGGAGACAGGAAGGGATTTATATGAAAAAATGGAAGGGTGTATAGAGGCAGGGGAGTGTAGGACAGAGAAGTCATAGACGGGGGTTATGGGGAACAGGGAATTGTGGCGGACAGGGAGGTTATGGGAGGATGCATGGGTTATGGGAGGTGTTATGATGGACAGGAAGAGTGTTACAGGATCAGGGAGAGGAGTGAAGCAGGACTAGGGCAGAGTTACAGGATGGGGAATATGAGCTATGTTGCCAAATCTTGGCCCCCTATGCACTGATGCCGAATAAAAATACGGAGACAGAGATTGGCTTTTTATTTTCTTTGCCAGGCAAAGGGAAGGCACAGTAGGCTAGCACCTCAAGAACTGTCCCGCCCCATCCTGGGGAATTAGAGTGGGTCTTACAGGTAGAACTCGCAGTCCAGGGTAAGTGATAAGGATCAAAGTGGTGAAGGTCTTGCATTCTTCTTCTTGCAATATTTTAAAACAGTCACTGCTGGCATCAGGCAGCCTGGTAATTGGGTCCGTTCATCCCTGGGTTACCGGCCTGTGACCTCCTTTCTGAAATGTAAACAGGTACAAGGGGTGATTTGCTACGAGAGAATGCAGGGAGAGTAAATGCTGGGTGCAGGGCACAATTCTTATGGAATCAGAGAGTAACTAGCTTTGTTTAGCTTTGTGAAGGATAAGTCTAGCTATGTGTGTTTTAGTAGTAACAGCTGAAGAATAACTAAGATTACTTAACTCTTTCAGTCCTGTTTATGCTGTTTCCCCAGCCTGTTCATTGTTGCTTATTTTCCTTGTTTATCAGAAAAGTCTCATTTCTATTTTTGCTGCAACAGGTACAGACAAAGGATTACAGAAGTGACGAGAGGGTTAGAGGGGTGCAGAGAGTAAGTAATCATCTAAAGCAGTGGTTCTCAAATCCTGGTCCCTAGCCTGCAGTAGCAGCCTCAGCTGGGAACTTGTTAGAAATGCACATTCTTGAACCCTGCCCCAGAGCTAAGGAATCAGCAACTCTGGGGATGGGGCTCAGCTTTCTGTTTCAATAAGTCCTCCAGGTGACTCAGTTGTATGCTCAAGTTTTAGCATCCCTGGGCTAAAGTGACCATTCAATTTAACCTCCAAACTGAGCACTTTTTAGACTAAAAGGGGAGCACTCAATAATTTGGTAGGACCAGGCTTAATTAACTGGACAGCACCCGCAAACCAGGATGGAGCACGTTATTGGAGAGCAGGAAT
>NW_006798798.1:5717553-5725820 GCF_000442215.2 Lipotes vexillifer | reverse complement strand
GCAGGAATGGGTTTAGGGAGACAGAAGAAACATTCAGGGTTTCTGAGTTACTTGGAGGGTGTTATAGGGCCAGTGGGAGTATTATATGGAGCCATTGTGGTGTCACAGGGTCCGTTTTCCCATAGTGGTGGCCAGGGTCATTGTGGGGCAAGTATTTCCAGCACCCTCCTGTTGGTGGGGTTGATCCTGCGAGTCCCCGTTACTCAGCATCTGCTGACCTTTCTTGGTCCCTCTGTACACCCCACCCCCTCTGCTGGAGTCCATGGCTGCTGTGGCTGACGTCCGGGCCACAGAGTTCAAGGTCACTGTGATGCAGTCCGTCTACAAGACAGCCTTCAACATTCCTGTGAAGGACTACACGCTGCTGTCCATTTTTTCAGTTTTCTACTTCTTGCCACTGGGGATACCTGCCAGGGTTCTCCTGCTTGGTGGGTGGGGATGAGCCATAGTTCTGCCTCTGCAGGACACCCCCAAGCCTGCCCCCTTTCCCCTTCCACGGGTGCCACAGGAGCTGGCCCCTGCCCAGCTCCCCCTCCTCTCTAGTACTAGCCCCAGCCCCTTCTCCATCCCACCCTCCCTGCTACCCTGGGATTTGTCCCGACCCTGTTCACCATCCTGCTGACCCCGCTTCTTCCCTCAGATCCCCATGTGCCCCTTCCTGCCTGGTCCTGCCCAGGCCCCCTGCACCGTCTCACTCCATTGCTTCCTCCTCTCCCCTCCGCCTCATCCTTCCTCCCCTGATCCTGATCATGGGCTCCGGGCTCTCTCCAGGGGACCCTTCCTTTATTTTGCCCCTTTTTAGAAAAACATCAGGCTGTCTTCACCCCCACAGACATGGAAAGCAAACAGTTTGGAAAAAAAGTCAGAGCAAAGAAACATTCGAAGTTGGCCTTGGGCTTCAGCAACGTGGCCGTCATTCTGGGCCAGTTAATGCTCCTGTTCATCTTTATGCCACAAGACAACTCAGAACGCCTAGCGGAACCATGAGCCGGGAGACCTTTTTGGTGTGCCCCGCGCGCCTCATAGTACCGGGCCTTCTTGCTCCCCTGGGAGCTTCTGGACTTGGATTTGGACAGTAGTACCCTGTCCCTGCACCATGGAGGAAGTCTTCCCTCTGCCACCTCTTCTGGGAGCAGTCCACGTGACGCCTTCTGCGTGATTGTGTATGTGTATTTGTGTGGTTGGTATATGCCTTTACACGACCCCATGTACTAACAGCTCCTATTAGTATCCTGGAGGCTTCATCATTCATTCATTCAACAGGTTATTGCACACTTCCTGTGTGCTAGGCATTGGGCTAGGGCCACAGGAGTCAGTGCTGAACAGGACAGATTAGGCCGTGGCTTCAGAAAATACATGTTATCTTGAGGGAAGTTAGAACATAAATAAGAAAACACAACTTAACAAGGTTACTTCGGACCATCATAAATAATATAAAGGAGGCTGGAGGATGGGAGGGAGACACGTATGATAACGTGTTCAGGAAAACCTCTCTTTTGGCGGGGGGTTGTGAAAGTTTATTGAAGTGTAGTTGATTCACAATGTTGTGTTAGTTTCTGGTGTACAGCAAAGTGATACATATATATATATGTATAAGTATATATACTTTTTCATATTCTTTTCCATTATGGTTTATCACAGGATATTGAATATATTTCCCTGTGCTGTACAGTAGGACCTTGTAGTTTATCCATATAATAGTTCACATCTGCTATTCCTAAACTCCCACTCCGTAACTCCCCAACCCCTTGCTAATCACAAGTCTGTTCTCTATGTCTGTGAGTCTGTTTCTGTTTCATAGATAAGTTCATTTGTGCCATATTTTCGATTCCACGTATAAGTGATATCATATGGTATTTGTCTTTCTCTTTCTGATTTACTTCACTTAGTATGATAATCTCTAGGTCCATCCATGTAGCTGCAATGGCATTATTTCATTATTTTTTATGGCTGAATAGTATTCCATTGTGTGTGTTTTTGTGTGTGTGTGTGTGTGTGTGTGTGTGTGTGTGTGTGTGTGTATCGCATCTTTTTTATCCATTCATCTGTCAATGGACATTTAGGTTGTTTCCATGTCTTGGCTATTGTAAATAGTGCTGCTATGAACATAAGAGTGCATGTATCTAGGAAAAGCCTCTCTTAAGAGGTGACACTTGAGCTGTGGCCTGCCTGAAGCATGAGAAGGAGAGGGCTATAGAATTACCAGGAGAAGAGAGAATCAAGCAGACAGAATATCAAGTGTAATCTTCCCGAGGTAAGAAAGAGTAGGAGAAGGGGAAAAGCCAGCAAGCCTGGAGGATAGCCATGGGAATATGTTAAGAAGTCAGTGTGGAATGGTGAGCAGGGAACATATCACCCAGAGCCATGAGGTCATGGTAGCCATGTTCGTGGTGTGGAGTTTGGATCTGAAGTGTGAAGGGAAGCCATTGGAGATATTAAGCAGGAAAGCACAAGATCTGACTCCTCTCTTAAAAGGTCCAAATTCCATGCCTGGAGGATGTAGAAGGTCATGGCAGAACGTTTTCCTCCCTAACAGTTATGAATAAAAGAATAACTAAAAATTCATATTTTAAAGTCATCGAAGAACTATGGAATGTAAAGGGTAAAATCTCAAGAAGCTAAATTCCAGTGAATGAAGGATCCATCTTAAGTAAACAGAAATCAGACAGTTTTTCTCCTTTCTGGGGATTTTTGCCAAATTTCAGTTATACAATATAGTGTTATCAACTAAGGATTATCTTCTAATCAGAAATAATTGAAACCAGGAGACATTAGAATGACATTTTCAAAGTACTGAAAGAAAAACAAACAAAGCTGTTCCTCCGCTCTCATTCCTGATTGGCTGGAAAGACAAGAAGGCATACATAGCCTAGGAATTCATATTGGCCAGCTGCTCGTCCAGCCCTATCATCATTTTGTCCTCCTTTCATGATTGGCTGACATGCACAGGGGGTGTGGCCTGGACAGATCCGCTGTCCTGATTATGCTAACCCTGCCCACCCCTCTGTTCTTTTTTACCAATTGGCAGTTGGTATGGACTGGCTTACTTTCCTGATTAGGCTCATCCAGTCCCTCCTTTTTTAAAAAGATTTATTTATTTATTTATGGCTGCGTGGTGTCTTAGTTGCGGCACGTGGGATCTTCGTGCGCTAGTTGTGGCATCTGAGTTTTCTCTCTGTAGTTGTGGTGAGGTTCCAGGGCACGTGGGCTCTGTAGTTTGCGGCAAGCAGACTCTTCAGTTGAGGCGCTGGAGCTTAGTAGTTGTGGCACGTGGGCTTAGCTGCCCCGAGGCATGTGGGGTCTTAGTTCCCTGACCAGGGATCGAACCCGCATCCTCTGCATTGGAAGGCGGATTCTTTACCACTGGACCACCAGGGAAGTCCCCAGTCCCACTTGTTGATTCTCCTCTTCTGACTGACTAGAAGTTGGAGGAAGTCTTAGCAAAGATGTTGCATCTCCTTACCACCCTCTTCCGGAATTTTGGCTCCCAGTTTAGACAGTTAGATCAAGAGACCTGTATCCCTCATTTTGGCTTCTGAACCCCACTCTGAACTTTGCATACTTCTCTACCCAAGAATACCTTTTCTAACTCTATTTTCTCAACTTCCCTGTCAGGCATGGGGAGTGGGGAGTAGGCCTGCCCTAATCATAAAATGCAGCCTTGAGTTCTCACGGTTTCTATCAAACATCTGTGAGTTTTGCCTTTGACACCTCCAGCCATGCCTTCATTCAGCGAATAGTGAACCACCTGCTGTGTGCCAGGTTCTGTGTTGGGTCCCGGGGGCTCTCAAAAACGCAAGACATTGCTGAACCCACCCTCCTTCATGAGGCTCCCTTATCCTTTGTCTCCTGAGCACCTACCCTCGCCCCTTTCCTGGTTCTCACAGCTCTCGGACTGTGCTTTCATCTTCTTTAATAGTGTGCTTCCCAGAGTTGTGTCCTGGCCCTGCCCTCCCCTCCTTGCCCCACAATGTCCCCCCACCCCAGAATACAAGGACCACGGGTTAGTCAAGGAGTCTCACTGGGAAGACAACAGTTATGTAAAGACCCGATGGAGGGAGAGAGGGGGCTGTGCAGAATCTGGGGGAAGAGCATTCCAGGAAGAGGAAACAGCAAATACAAAGGCCAGGAGACAGGATGCTGTTCACTGTGTCTGAGGCACAGCAGGGAGGCCAGTGTGGCTGGTGTGGACCTGGGGGCGTGGAGTGGGGGGTGGGGGAGGGTGGGAGGAGGTGAGGTCAGGGAGGCAACCGGGCAGCTCACCAGGACCTCGGGTCCCAATGTGAGGACTTGGCTTTTAGCTGGAGTGAGGTGGAGCCCCAGGAGGGCTCTGAGCCAGGAGGGCCCTGGTCTGACTCAGGGGTTCACAGGCTCCCTCTGGCCTCATGTGGGGAGCAGACTGTAGGGGCGGGATGGGAGCAGGGAGACCAGGGAGGAGGCTGCTGCGAGAGCCCAGACAGGAAGGGATGGAAGTTGAACCAGAGTGGGAGCAGAGAAGGGAGAGATGGTTGGATTCGGGATGTGATTTTAAGATCCCAGATAAGGAAGCCTGGCAATTTCCTGAGGACAGTTGACCTTTGCACTTCTGGACAAAGGTGGGAAAGGAGCAGAACACAGGAGACCTGGCTGCCAGCTTAGCCAGGCTGGGGTGACCTTGCCCCTCACTCCTTGACCCACTGCCTGCTCCCCTGCCAGCTGGAAGAAGAAGGGGAAGCAAGGTCCCTGCCTACTAGACCCCTAGCATCAATCTTCCCAGGGTCTGGAGTGGGGGATACAGGTGGGGGAAGGGTGACCTGCCCAGGAGGCGAAGGGCATTGCTGAGTCCACTATCTTATCAGAGACCAAACACAGACAGAAAATCAAGGTCACAATGAGTTCTTTCACTCAGCAAAGGCCAGCCTGGGCCGACTCTGGGCTGGGTGGTGCAGGCACAGAGTGGTGACTGAGGCATCCTGGATCCCATCCTCCAAGTCCAGCGGGGAGGTGAACTGTCACCAAATAGCGACAGCCCAGACTGGTCAGGCTTGTGAAGGAGGAATTAAGGGTCAGAGTGGTCAGGGCTGGGAAGGGGAAGCCTAGGGGTCTGTGGGAGCCCAGGGTGGGTACCTGACCCAGCCTGGCGGGTTGTCCCAGATTTCCTGGAGGAAGGGACATCTGTGCTGGAGCAGGAAAGACAAGAGGTAGTTGAACGTGGGGGGGACACAGGGCGAGTGTTTCAGGGAGAGGAAACTGCACGTGCCAAAGTCTTGAAACGATTTTTTTTTTTTTTTTTTGGCCTCGCTGCGCGGTTTGTGGGATCTTAGTTCCCCGAGAAGGGATCGAACCCGCGCCCTCAGCAATGAGAGCGAGGAATCCTAACCACTGGACCACCAGGGAGTTCCCTTGAAATGATCGTTTTGACAAGCGGACATCCTAAAACATGGAGGGGAGGTGGCACAGGGGAAGGAGGGACAGCCAGGGGTCTGATCCCAGCAGGCCTTATAGGACGCTGAGCCCCTAAGAGTGTTTGTGGTCACGATTCTAGGAGACTCTTGTTCAAATTCCCCTGAAAACCGACTCAAATGTTCGCCATCCATTTAATAGTCTGTCCTCTAACAGTCAGGAAAATTTTTGTCAATTCTGACCATTAGTTGTTCTCAAAAAATTCTCCATGATCCGTGTGCCCCAGGCTCAGAGAAATCTTGCTCTGCCATGCTGAGGATCGTGTCACGCTTGCGAGATTCTTGTGAGAAGTCTTTGCCCCCGAATGGTGCCGGGAGTTGCCCGTCCCCTCCCCACATGGCACAGTCCGCCCCGGCGCCGCTTCAAGTGCCAACATTGGCGCACCTCCCACTTTATCCAGATCCTGCCTGTGGGCAACCACCTGTGTCCACTCCTGAGACAGGGTTAGGGTTTCTTGGACACGCAATGAAGGAATAAATGCACAAGCAAAGATCCTCCAAAGATACAGAACTTGAAAGCTGTGTACCATCTGAAGGCTGTGTAATCAGGGGGGCTGAAAAAAATATATTTAACTGGGCACTGACCAGTCAGAACGGATGAGGCCCTGAGGCTAGAGTAGGGTCAGGCTGGGCCGGGTGTGGAAGGTCTGGGGGCTCAGGCAGAGTCTATGTTTCCACTGTTTGAATCACCAGTCCAGCTGAGTGCCCACTGTGACTGTGTCAGTGTTTTTTTTTTTTGCGGTACGCGGGCCTCTCACTGTTGTGTCCTCTCCTGTTGCGGAGCACAGGCTCTGGACGCGCAGGCTCAGCGGCCATGGCTCACGGGCCCAGCCGCTCCGCGGCATGTGGGATCTTCCCGGACCGGGGCACGAACCTGTGTCCCCTGCATCAGCAGGCAGACTCCCAACCACTGCGCCACCAGAGAAGCCCTGTGTCAGTGTTTTGAATAGAAAATAAAGAGATCATAGAATAGCCCTCTGGTCATTACCTAAGCCTCTTGATATCCCCCAAATGTCCACCCCATTCCAAACTGCTTGAAGGCTCAAAAATAAAGCCCTCCCTGACATGATGCAGGACACACATCTCGGCTGTGCTTCTGCCAATCACGAGGAACCATAGGCAAATCCAAACCGAGGGATATTATACAAAATAATGGAGATAGCTTCCAAAATGTCAAGGTCATGAAAGGCAAGGAAAGACTGGGGAAATGTCACAGATTGGAGGAGACAAAGGAGCCAGGACGACTAAATGCAAAGTGTGGTCCTGGATTGGATCCTGGACCAAGAAAATGACAGGAGAGGAAAAAATGGGGAAATTCAAATAAATTCTCTAAGTTAGTTCATAATGTCCTATCCATGTTAATTTCTTGAATTTGATCATTGGACTGTGGTTATGTAAGAGAGTGTCCTTATTCATAGAAGACACATGCCTAAGTATTTATGGATAAACAAGCATCCTGTCTCTAACTTATTCTCAAATGATTCAGCCAAAATCTATCTAGCTAGCTAGCTATATAGCACAGACGTGGTCAAGTTGTTAAATTTAGGTGAAGGGTAGGCAGGAGTTCATTTTACCATCCCTGTAACTTGTAGGTCTAAAATATTTAATATAAAGCATTGAAAATTAACATAAAAAAACTAAGAAATGAGAAAAACAAATGAGACAGGGACCAGAGAAGGAGAATCCCTGAGTTTTGACAGAGGTCTGCACAGTATCACAGGTCAGCCCTCTCCCTCCAGTGACGTTGCCTCAGTCTCTCCATCTGTGACTTAGGTTGTGGGCTTCCCTAGTCTGTGCAGGCATGACTGCATATCTGCCCCAGGTCCTGGACACAGCGAGGGGCACCAGATGAGTTCCCAATGACTGAGACTTCCTGAGGGCCTGGCCGGTGCTCCAAGTTTGCTGGTGAATGTCCCCAACCACTCGAAGAGATAAATCCTGGTTCAATCCAACAGTGACTATTGAGCATCTATTGTGTGTCTGAAAGCACTGTTCTGGGTGCTGTACCTACAGCAGCAAACACAACCAAGTCCCGGTCTTCCCTCTCATGGGACAAGATTGACACCAAACAAATGAGATACAATGTCAGGTTGGGATAAAGGGTGTGTGTAAACAGAGTGAGGGGATGGAGCCTGATGGGGATGCAGTATTATAATTGAGGACTCTCTGAAGAGGTGACATATGAGCTGAGACCTGGAGGTGAGAAAAAGCCATGCTGACATCTAAGGAAGAGGGTACCAGGCAGAAGGAACTGCAGGTGCAAAGGCCCTGGGGCAGGAATGACCTTGGCCTGTACAAAGCACAGCAAGGCCAGTGCCAATGGCTTGGCAGTAGAGACAGCTGGGGCAGGTGAGTGGGGGCCAGAGCTTGCAGGAATGATTTTGGAGTTTATTCTGAGTGAGAAGGGAAGCCCTTGGAGGGTTGTAAGCAGAGGAGTAACACAAGCTGTTTTACACGTGTGACTCAGAGAGAGAAGCCCCCAGTGAATGAGTGGACTCATTGTAAGGGCAGTGAGTATGACTTCAGCCCTGCCTCCTCTCTTGGGGTTTCCTGTAGCTGGGTGGTGGTGGGGAGAGGCTCCGGCTGCTCCCAGGTGACCTGCGCCAGAAGAGAAGGACATTGCCAAAGCAATTATCTTATCAGATCTACCCACACTTGCCCCTGGAGACACGTCCACCCTGTAAGGCCCAAGCATGAGAATATCAAGGACCTGCCATTCCACCAGGCCAGCCCCTCACGTCTGCCCATGGAGATCCCTGACTGGAGGGGTTTCGAGGGGGTTCCCAGACCTCAAACCTGGCACTAAGCACCAAGTTCAAAAGGTCC
>NW_006798798.1:5716049-5717543 GCF_000442215.2 Lipotes vexillifer | reverse complement strand
TTCCCTACTTTGCACCGTGGTTTCCCCACCTGGGCAGGTTGGGGTGGGGACAGGGGAATGATTGAGGGCTGTGATGGCTGTAGCTGGAGTGTGGCATGCCTCTGGGGTCCTCTGAGCCTCAGTTTCCCCCTCTGCACAATGGGAATAATAGTGCTGCCTTCACAGGGGTTTCTTGCAAGGACCCATGAGAACACATATGTGTAGTACCTGGCACATGTTTGGCAGTGCTGCTGTGAAATGTGAGTGTTTTCATTGATGGTACCATATGAGAGCCAGGCTCCTGGGTCAAACCTGGGCTGGAATCCTGTCCCTGATACTTAGTCATCGCAACCTTAGGCAAAGTCCTTGAACTCTGTGCCTCAGTTTCCCCATCTGTACAATGGGGGCTAATAAGAGACCGTAACTTTGCAGGGCTGTTGTGAGGAGCTAAGGAAGCATTCAAGCAAAGCACACAGGGCAGACCCAGCACTGAGCAAGTGCTCCCTGAACTGACAGCTATTACAGCGACTGCTGAGAGCCCCCTCCCCCCCCACCCCTCCTCCAGGTATCTGGCGCCTGCTATTTGGCTTAGAAGAGGACACTCCGGCAGCCAATCTGCCTGGTTCTGAGTCCTGCCTCCCACGTCCTAGCCTGGGGACATGGGCAAGTGACTTCACCCCTCTGTGCCTCAGTCTCCCCATCTGTAAGGGGAGTGGGTAAGAATGGCACTCACCTCAAAGGGTAGTTGTGAGGTTAAATAAATTAATATGTGAAAGCCCTTAGCACAGTGCCAGGCACATAATGAGCACCGTATGTTTGCTATTCCTCTTGTTAGTACAGCTATTCCCAGTGGTTCCCTGATCTCAGTGACAGGTTGCGATGGGGTCCGGGCAGGTAGAGCAGCCCAGTAGGGAATGCCCAAGCTGCCCGGGCCTGGAGGTCACCCCAAGGAGCCCCGTGATCAGCTGTAATCAGGTCCGCCCTGCTCCACCTCCTCTCTCCCTGGGTATATCAGGGCTGGTCCAGGTCCCAGGTTCCGTCTCCGGCAAAGGAGGGCGGCTGCACCGGGCACCATGGGGAAGGCAGTGAGTAGGGTCAGGGGTCGGGGCGTGGAGGTTGGAGGCAAGGGTTCCAGAGGGACCTGATGCCTTCCCCGTCTCCCAACCCCCAGGAGAATTACGAGCTGCACCAGGTAGAGCTGGGTCCTGGTCCCAGTGGGGACATGGCGGCCAAGATGAGCAAGAAGAAGGCGGGCAGTGGAGGGGGCAAGAGGAAGGAGAAGCTGGAGAACATGAGGAAGGAGACGGAGATCGTGAGCAGAGGCCCCAGGGGGCCTGGTGGGGTGGGGGGCTGGGCAAGGGCAGGGGTGGGGACCCTCAAGACAGTGAGCATTGTGCCTCCTCCATGCAGAACGACCACCAGCTGTCAGTGCCCGAGCTGGAACAGAAATACCGGACCAGTGCGACCAAGGTGAGCGGGAGCAGAGGGAGGGGTGGGTATAGGGAAGAGGGGGGG
>NW_006798798.1:5712909-5715753 GCF_000442215.2 Lipotes vexillifer | reverse complement strand
GAAGAGAGAGAGGGGGGAGAGAGAGAGAGAGGGAGGGAGGGAGGGAGGGAGGGAGACAGGGAGACAGAGAGACAGAGAAACACATTAGAAAGGGCCAAACAGACCAGAGAGAGAAGGTAAGAGAAGCAGATAAAAAGAGGCAGAAGAGAGACAGAAACAGCAGGAAGAAAGACACTGAGAGAAAGGTGGGAGAGAAGAGAGAGACACAAAGAAGGGATGGGGAGAGGGGCGGCAACAAAGACGGAGAAAGAAAGGAAGAGGCGCAAGGCCGCAGGGAGAGGGAGGCAGGGAAGGAGAGCTCTCACTGATGAGAGGAAAGTCCTTAGTGACCACCAAGACCCCACTCCTCCCGCCCCCAGGGCCTGTCTGCCAGCCTGGCCGCCGAGCTGCTGCTGCGGGATGGGCCCAACGCCCTGAGGCCGCCGCGGGGCACCCCCGAGTATGTCAAGTTCGCCCGGCAGCTGGCGGGCGGTCTGCAGTGCCTCATGTGGGTGGCCGCTGCCATCTGCCTCATTGCTTTTGCCATCCAGGCCAGCGAGGGCGACCTCACCACGGACGACAATGTGAGTGGCGGGTGCTGGGGCCAGACATGGGACACAGGGATCTGGGGGACAGAGGACATTGAGCATGGGACTCAGAACACGAATGACATATGATGGGGATATAGAGAGATGGAAAACATCTCTAAGACATGGATCACGGGGGCCAAAGGACATTGGGATATGAGACAGACCCAAGGACACAGGTCACAGGGGACGCAGGGGAGACTGTGTCACAGAGATAGCGGACATAGGCAGGGATACAAAGACATAGACATGCAACACTTAAGATATGGGACTTGGGAAACAGGGGGCATGGGACAGGCCAAGGACAGAGGGCACAGGGGACACTAGGACTCACACATGGGGACACAAGAGACACAAGACTCAGGACACAGTGCATGGACAGACATAAGATATTAGACATGGAAACACAGAGAAATAGAGAATAGTGAGATGTAGGACAAGAGGACATTGGATATATGACCGGGGTCAGGACAAGGGACATGGGGATGTACGGACATGTGACATTGGACAGAGGCTTGAAAAGTCTTAGGACATGTGACACAGAATGGGGACTCAAGAGTACATAGACATGGGGAGACATCAGACATAGGCACCTGGAATTTGAGACATGGGACACTGGTCATGGAGGACACAGAAAACGAAGCATGAGATCTGCAGCACACGTGGAAATGGGGATGTGAGGGCACAGGAACTGTTGGACATAGGGGACACAGAGGATGGCACACAGATGATGAAAACACAGAATATGAACCTTGGAACACAGGGAATTTAGGGCACGGGAACATGGGACAGAGGACTGTGGGGAACTCAAGACTTGGGGGGCACAGGAAAATGGAACACATACCACCAAGATGCATGGTGACATGGGGCACAAGTCATAGGCTATGGGGCCACCAAGCCAGAGGAAATGGGATGTATGGACACAGGGACATAAGACACAGAGAATACAGGGCAGTTGAATGTGGGATATGAAGAACATGGGGACAGGGACACAGGTCACAGGAAATAGTGCCTGAGGCTTCCTAGTAGAGTGGGGGAAAACCACGGAGGTGACCTTGGAGGAAAACTACCAGGGCACCAGAGAGCAGGCAGGTGGCCTCAGGCAGGGAGCTTCCAGCCCCGAGTCATAACCCAGCCCCTCTCCACCTCCGCCAGCTGTACCTGGCCCTGGCCCTCATTGCTGTGGTTGTGGTCACTGGCTGCTTCGGCTACTATCAAGAGTTTAAGAGCACCAACATCATCGCCAGCTTCAAGAACCTCGTGCCCCAGGTGGGTCTCCAGCCCCTGGCCACTTGAGGTTCCCAGTCTCCACAGGGGCACTGGCAGTCTCTTGGCATCTCTCTGTGGCCCCTCCCATCAGGCCCAGCCCGCCCTTCATCCCTGGCCTCCATCTCCCCCCACTTTTCACCTCCCCGCCTCCCCACCGCATGCAGCAACTTCTGCCCCCATTCCCTACCCTGCTTAACTCTGGTGCACTTGCCCACAGCAAGCAACGGTGATCCGAGACGGGGACAAGTTCCAGATCAACGCAGATCAGCTGGTGGTGGGCGACCTGGTGGAGATGAAAGGCGGCGATCGAGTGCCAGCCGACATCCGCATCCTGCAGGCCCAGGGCTGCAAGGTGGACAACTCCTCGCTGACTGGAGAGTCTGAGCCGCAGACCCGCTCGCCCGAGTGCACGCACGAGAGCGCCCTGGAGACCCGCAACATCGCCTTCTTCTCCACCATGTGCCTCGAGGGTCCGTGAGGTCCCCGCCCACCACGCTGCCCCCACTGCCCCCTTCTGCTTCCTTCTGAGACACACGGCCTCTCTAGTCGCGTGACTGCCAACTCTGCGGGTCACACCGCCTCTCTAGCTCCCACTATTGCCA
The DNA here is from genome assembly GCF_000442215.2 of Lipotes vexillifer. Classification (NCBI taxonomy): domain Eukaryota; kingdom Metazoa; phylum Chordata; class Mammalia; order Artiodactyla; family Lipotidae; genus Lipotes; species Lipotes vexillifer. The sequence continues at coordinate 5,713,316 of NW_006798798.1, read as the reverse complement.
CCCCCTCCCAGGTCACGCTGCCCCTGCTGCCTTCCACGACCGCCCCTCCTTTGGTTCACGCCGCTGTGCGCGCCCCCAGTGCTGCCCACCCGGCGCTGAGTCACCCTCTTGGCCCCACTGCAGGCACCGCGCAGGGCCTGGTGGTCAGCACCGGCGACCGCACCATCATTGGGCGCATCGCATCCCTGGCCTCGGGAGTAGAAAATGAGAAGACACCCATCGCTATCGAAATTGAACATTTTGTGGACATCATCGCAGGCCTGGCAATCCTCTTTGGTGCCACGTTTTTCATAGTGGCCATGTGCATTGGCTACACCTTCCTGCGGGCCATGGTCTTCTTCATGGCCATTGTGGTAGCCTATGTGCCTGAGGGGCTGCTGGCCACTGTCACGGTGAGTTGGGGAAGC
>NW_006798798.1:5710109-5712755 GCF_000442215.2 Lipotes vexillifer | reverse complement strand
AGAGCGGTGCGGTGAGCTGAGAGGCCTGTCCATCTGTCTCTTCGTTCATCCGGGCTTCCCTCCATCCTCTCCCTGTCTGTCCATCTATCCATTTTGCTCCCATCCACCCACCCACCTTCCCGTCATCCATCCTGCCCCCATCCATCTTCCCCCCAATCCCCCCCATCCCCCCCCCATCCCCATCTCTCCACTTATCCCATCCACTCAGGAAGCACCCACCGGGGCTACTCTGGGCCATGTCCTGTGCCACACGCTGAGGACTCAGAGATGAACAGGCAGGGGCTTTGACAGGAGGAGGCTGAGGTCCAGTGTTGAAGGCTGTGGGTAGCCTTCAAGAGTCAGCACTCAGTCCAGGGCCAGCCCAAGAGGAGGCTCAGGAAATGTTAGTTTTCTCATTTTGATTGTGCTGTAAGAGAAATTATAGAATCTCAGCTAGGGCAGCTTAGAGCTGGGCCTGGCTACGTATATCTGGTGGACAGAATGGGGAGGCATCCCAAGTGGAAAGCACAGGCTGGACAAAAGCTTGGAGGCAAGAAAAAGCCTACTCTTCGCAGGGGGATGCTGCATAGGCAGTACTGTGGCTAGGGTAAAGGATCCCCGGTGCCGGGAGAGGAGGGAAGTGGGACTGGGAGCAAGGCCTGGTCCCCAAGCCTGCATTTCTCACCCTTCCCCCAGGTCTGCCTGTCCCTGACAGCCAAGCGGCTGGCCAGCAAGAACTGTGTAGTCAAGAACTTGGAAGCAGTGGAGACACTGGGCTCCACGTCAGTGATCTGCTCTGATAAGACAGGGACCCTCACTCAGAACCGCATGACTGTGTCCCATCTGTGGTTCGACAACCACATCCACTCGGCTGACACTACAGAAGACCAGTCAGGTGTGGGGGTGGGAGGAGACAGCAGCTGGGCAGGATCTGGTAGATGGTGGAGACCTAGCGGGGAGCTCTGGGGTTACTGAAGGGAGCCTGGGGAGGGCTTTGCATTAATGGAGAGGGGGCTCCATCTGATCAGGCGAAGGGCGGCAACCTGGGTCTAGGGAGGGGGCTAAGCTGCAAGTCTGTGAAGGGGCTTGGTACTTATTGGGTCTCATGGGAGACGATACTGAGTCTGGAGAGAAAGCTCCGTCCTGGGGTATGAGGAGTTGTTTGGGTCCCACCCAGGTCTGGGGCGGGGATCCAGTCCTGATTCCGGGGGGCGGGGTTCGGTTCTGGTATGGGAGAGCTCCTTCGCGGCCCCAGCCTGGATGCCTGACCTCCAGGGCAGACGTTTGACCAGTCCTCGGAGACGTGGCGGGCGTTGTGCCGCGTTCTCACCCTGTGTAATCGTGCTGCCTTCAAGTCGGGCCAGGACGCAGTGCCCGTGCCCAAGGTGAGAGCCGGGGCGCTCGGGGGAGGGGATCCCGGGAGCCTCCTGGTGCAGCCGGGAGCGCTCCTGACACCGGCCTGCGTTCCCAGCGCATCGTGATCGGGGACGCGTCGGAGACTGCGCTGCTCAAGTTCTCGGAGCTGACGCTGGGCAATGCCATGGGCTACCGCGAGCGCTTCCCCAAAGTCTGCGAGATCCCCTTCAACTCCACCAACAAGTTCCAGGTGTGCACCAGCCGCGGCCGGCCCCGCCCACGGTCCAGTCCCGCCCACAACAACCCCTGCCCACTTCAGGCCCCACCCACATTCAGGACTGGCCTGCGGCTGGGCTTCACTCTCAGTCCCCGCCCTCTCCACAGCCAAACCCCACCCACATCTCCCGTCCCGCCCACAGCCAAACCCCACCGAGGTTCCGGGCGCTCCGCCCGCTCTCACCTGTCAGGCCCTTGGTGGGGAGAACCTCCTAATCCAAATCCCGCTCCAGTCCAACTCCGACCCAAATTCTGCCCGTTCCCCATGCCTAGACCCCTAACTAGGCCCCTCGGTCCGCCCCAACCCTCAGCCTCTACCAAGGACCTGCCCACCAAGCAAGCCCCTCACCCTCGGTCCCAGCCTGACCTTCCCAGGGCTATTCCGGCAGCGCTTGGGCGCCATCAGCCCCGCCGTTCCCCAAGCCCCGCCCCTCCCTCTTGACCTCGCCCACAACACGGCCTCCTCCTCCTCCCACAGCTGTCCATCCACACCCTGGAGGACCCGCGCGACCCGAGGCACGTGCTTGTAATGAAGGGGGCCCCAGAGCGCGTGCTGGAGCGCTGTAGCTCCATCCTCATCAAGGGCCAGGAGCTGCCGCTGGATGAGCAATGGCGCGAGGCCTTCCAGACTGCCTACCTCAGCTTGGGAGGCCTGGGCGAACGCGTCCTGGGTAAGACCCCCAAGCCAGGGTAGAGGTTAAACCCGCGTGCGAGGAGGCGCTAGCACGGAGCCTGCCCGACCTTCCCGGCCCAGCCCTGACCCTGACCTTTCCCATCATTGCTTGACAGTTGACCTGCCCCAGTCTACACGCTCAACTTTGACTTTCCTATCTCAGTCCTGAGCCCTGTCCTCAATGCCTACCTTGACCCAACCTCTCCCAACCTGTTCTCACCTGGGTCTTACCTGTCCTGACCCAACATGTGATCCCTTGATTTTCCCCAGCTCTTGCCCCAGCTGATGACCTGCGCTTGCTTTCTTTCACCTCTGCCTTTCAGCGTACTCCTCTTGACCCTTTGACCTCCCCCCGCCCGCCC
>NW_006798798.1:5662394-5710099 GCF_000442215.2 Lipotes vexillifer | reverse complement strand
CCCCCCGCCAATTTTTGTCTCGACTCCTTAAGCTTCCCTAACCCCTGCCTCAACTCCGGAAGGCACAAACCTGTGGTCCAATTTCTGAATCTTCCACTTTACTTGGTGTGTGACCTCTGGCAAGAAACTTCCCTTCTCTAAACCTGTTTCATCATTTGCAAGATGAGGATGCTGGTAGCCTCACAGAGCGGTTGTGGGGATGGATTCAGATACAGTTGTCCCTCAGTATCTATGGGGATTGGTTCCAGGACACCCACCACACTCCCCCACACCCTTACCCGACAGATACCAAAATCTGCAGATGTTCAAATCCCTTATGTAAAATGGTGGAGTATTTGCATATAACCTATGCCCTTCCTTCCATATACTTAAAATCGTCTCTAGGTTACTTATAATGGCTAATACAATGTAAATGCTATGTAAGTAGCTGTCAGTGTGTGGCAAATTCAAGTTTTACTTTTTGGAATATTCTGGAATTTTTTCCAGAATATTTTTGATCCACAGTTGGTTAAGTCTGCGGATGTGGAACCTGTGGATACAGAGGGTTAACTGTAATGTGAATGAAGGATTCAGCACAGGGTCAGGCATCCATAGGTGCTTGGTGCAAGGCACCTGGTTATTTTACTCATCACCTGGCCTTGCTATGAAAGGGTTCACCCAGGACTCCTCTCTGACTTCCCTGTTTTGTGGTCAGGCTTCTGCCAGCTCTACCTGAGTGAGAAGGACTACCCGCATGGCTATGCCTTCGACGTGGAGGACACGAACTTTCCAACCAGTGGCCTGTGCTTTGCGGGACTCGTATCCATGATAGACCCACCCCGGGCCACTGTTCCTGATGCTGTGCTCAAGTGCCGCACAGCAGGCATCCGGGTATGCCCCTGGGGAGAGGACCAGGCAGGGGTGAGAACAGAGGGTGGCAGTATTTGGGGATGAGGGACCCTGTGACAGAAACCCGCCTGAAAATGGCTTGAACCACAAAAGAATATATTGGTTCAAGAACTGAAAAGTTCTGGGGAATGAAGCTTCAGGTATAGCTGGATCCCGGAGTTCAATGTCTTTAGGAACTTGCCTTTCTCCACGTCTCAGCTCTGCTTTTCTCTCTGCTGGCTTTATTCTCAAGCGGTTCTCCATTGTGGTGGACAAAGATGACCACCCTCCAGCAGCTCCAACTAACGTCCCACCTGTTTAGCCACCCCATCGAAAAAAGAATGCCTCTCTGACAGTTGTACCAGATTGGGTCACATGTTCATCTCTGAACCAATCACTGTGGCTGTGGCTGGGGGATGTCCACTGGGGAGGACAGGGAGAGTGGGTTAATCTGAAGGGGTCAAGGGTCTGCTGGTTCCCCTTACAGGTGATCATGGTGACAGGTGACCACCCCATCACAGCCAAGGCCATTGCAGCCAGTGTGGGCATCATCTCGGAAGGCAGTGAGACAGTGGAGGACATTGCTTCCCGCCTCCGTGTGCCCGTGGACCAGGTTAACCGGAAGTAAGCCCCCTTCAGCCTTCCTTGTGGTTCTTCCCACACCCCACACAGACTGAGGCCCCAGCGATGCCCTCCCACCTCCCTCTCTAGGGATGCCCGCGCCTGTGTGATCAATGGCATGCAGCTGAAGGACATGGACCCATCAGAGCTGGTCGAGGCACTGCGTACCCACCCTGAGATGGTGTTTGCTCGTACCAGCCCCCAGCAGAAGCTGGTGATTGTGGAGAGCTGCCAGCGACTGGTGCGACCCTACTGATGAAGGCAGGCAGGTGGGCTTGGCTGGCCCTGGGCTGCCCTCTCACTGACCAACCTCCCACCTGTACCCACTGGCTGCAGGGTGCAATCGTGGCTGTGACGGGGGATGGTGTGAATGACTCCCCAGCCCTGAAGAAGGCAGACATTGGCGTGGCCATGGGCATTGCCGGCTCAGATGCTGCTAAAAATGCAGCCGACATGATCCTGCTGGATGACAACTTTGCCTCCATTGTGACAGGCGTGGAGCAGGGTCCGGTCTGGGTCAGAGATGGGGGCAGGCAGTGTGGGCACAGGAGGAAATGGGCTCTGAGGAGACTGAGGTGCCTGCTGTACTCCCACAGGCCGACTGATCTTTGACAACCTGAAAAAGTCCATCGCCTACACACTGACCAAGAACATCCCTGAACTGACGCCGTACCTTATTTACATCACCGTCAGCGTGCCCCTGCCCCTCGGGTGCATCACCATCCTCTTCATAGAACTCTGTACCGACATCGTGAGTCTACATGATGCCCCAGTGCCCCCCACCCACACAGTGCCCACATATGAGACATATGCCCACAGACAGGTGTGATGGACAGAGACCACCACGGAAAGTCTTGAACTCAGAGTGATACAGATGTGTGTATACCAGACAGCCAGATGTGGACACACAGGCAGGCAGGAAGGTAGCCACGGACAGAATTACAGACAGGGACACACAGGTGGACACTCAGATAGGCATGGACAGATTCATGGACACACATGGACTCAGATATGGACACTCAGACAAACAGAGATTTTACAGACACGGATATCTGGCCAAACTTGGATCACAGACAGACATCCCTCAACAGACATGGACAGATAAACAGCATCAGATAGACTCCAAGGCAGAGAGACAGAAAAGATCCTCAGATCCAGCCACAAATGCAGCCAGATGCATGGCCATGACACATCTTTATTCAACAGCACTTACATAATGTCTGCTCTGGGCCAGGCACACATTAATTACTTAATTTTGTCCTCATAACTACTCTATGAGATGAGCTTTATTTCTTTATCATACCCATTTTACTGATGAGCTAATTGAGGCTTAGACAGCTTGAGCGGCTTGCCCCAGGTCACACAGCTAATAAGTGGCCCAGCAGGGATTCAAGCCCAAGTATTCAGTTACCCCAGAACCTCTGCCCTCAGTCAGTACACTCTGCTGCCACTCTGTGTCCACAAACAGATGCGGTGGGGGACAGGGAGGAGGACACATGTACACAGAGAGACAGAAGAGATTCAGAGATAGAGAGTGACAAAGAGAGATATAGAGACAGGAACACAGAGACAAGAAAAGCAGAGGCACAGTCACAGAGAAAGAGACAGGAGATGGGGACGAAGAAATGAAGAAAGTAAGGACCAGAAAGTGAGAAAGAGCATGCAACAGGGAAACAGGCCAAGACCAGAGGACCCCAGAGAAGCAACAGACAGAGAGGAGGAGGACGGAGAGGAGGGGGGCCAAGAAAGGCAGAGACAGAGAACACCCAATAGCAGAGATAATGCAGATGCTCTGATGGAGACAGATACCAAGACAGATGGGCTCACACATGTGGACTGGATATGCTGACATTCCTGACAAGGGCCAGCTGGACCCAGGCTGTCCAGGCAGGTGTGGCTGTGTGGTCACCGTGGGTCCTGCCTCCTAACCTCACTTCTCTCCCTGCCCACTGCAGCGGGGAGGGCGGCTCCAGAGAGTCAGGGACAGGGGCCCAGGCGGGCCATCAACCCCAGTTCCTTCCACTCCTGGCCAGTTCCCCTCTGTGTCCCTGGCGTACGAGAAGGCCGAGAGTGACATCATGCACCTGCGTCCACGGAACCCGAAGCGTGACCGATTGGTCAACGAGCCCCTGGCTGCCTACTCCTACTTCCAGATTGGTGCGCGCCCTGGGGTGGGGTGCGGGCTCCCCTGCAGGGCTGCTCGCCTGCCGTGGAGTCTCTAACGGGGGCTCTGCCTTGTTCTGGATCTTGGTGTCTGCATTTGACCCTGGGTCTCTGTCATTCTCTGAGTCCTTGTCTGCACACAGTGGTCTCTATGGTCCCCAGTGTCCCTTCTCTGTCCCAGGCCTCATTCTCCATGATCCTGTCTCTGGGTCACTGCCTCCTGTCTTTTTCGGGTTCTCTGGGTGTGTCTCTGTTCCTGCCTCTCTCTGTGTCCCGTCTCTTGTGTCCCTGTCAATCTCTCTTGGAGTCCTTGTCTCTGTGTCTGTCTCTCCATGTCTGTCACTGTGTTCTTGTCTGTCTCCATGCCACTGTTCCTGTGTTCCTGTCTCTGTGTGTGTGTCCCTGACCCTGTCTCTCTGTGTCTCCGTCTGTGTCTCCCTGTGCCTCCTTGCCTCTCTCCCAGGTGCCATCCAGTCATTTGCTGGCTTCACTGACTACTTTACGGCCATGGCCCAGGAGGGCTGGTTCCCTTTGCTGTGTGTGGGGCTCCGGCCACACTGGGAGAACCACCACCTACAAGATCTGCAGGACAGCTATGGCCAGGAGTGGGTGAGCCCCTGCCCCATCCCATGAGTCCCGTGACCCATGGGATGCCACCTACCTTGAGTGTGGCCCACACTCATTCCTCCACGTGTGACTGAGCTCAGCCAGAGCCTCCCAGACGCCCAGGCTCTCTGCCAGTTCTGGGGTGAGGGGCCTTTCCCACCACTGTCCTGAGCTCTGAACTCCTGCTTCTGATGACCCCAGCTGCAGATGGGTCCTCTGCCCTGACAGCAGCACATCGTCTCAGGTGTGGAGCCAGTACCACCCCCCCACCCCCACCCCCATTCTGTTATTCTCCCCACAGCATCACTTACACAGAGTATTTGCATGTGTGGCTGACTTGAGTGAAAGTCTGGAGCACAGAGAGGCTAGATCTGGCTAGCGGGTGTGTTTAGTTTGCTCTACAGAGCGACAGATCAGGATATTCCCCTTAAACATTTACTGTCGTGGTTAAGAATATAGATCTTAGAGCCAAACTGCGTGGATTCATTGTCTGCCACTGCTCCTCGCAGCTGTGTGACCCTGGGCAAGGTATTTTGCCTCTCTGTGCCTCTGTTTGCCCCCCTCTAAAGTGGGGAGCATACTAATATACTGATATTATCTCAGTGATTTTCACCGCGGTGATTTTCACAGTGTGGTCCCCAGATCAGCAGCATCACCTGGGAACTTGTTTGAAATGTAGATTCTCAGTTTCCCCCTCAGACCTCTGGGATCAGAGACTCTGGGGGTGGGGCTTGTGTTTTAACCAGTTCTTCTGGGGATTCTGATGTATGTTGAAGTTTGAATACCACCAATCCACCTCTTAGGATTATTAGGAGGATTAAATGAGATAATACATGTGAAACACTTGGGACCTGGAGCATAGTAAGTGTTCCTTACACAATTAACTGATATGTATAAAAATAGTTATACTGAATAAGTGGACTGAATAGTGGCTACCCCCTTTGAAAGGGCATGTGTCGTGTTCCTCAGAGGCCCACCTGGCCCACTTTGGTCATTTTTGCCATCTGCCCGGGTCCTGGAGTCACTGGACTTTGAAAATCCTGCCCCAGGATTCGAACTCCCTTTTCCCAGGTGCCTCCTTTCGGGTGCCCGGCACATTCTACATCACTCTTTTCATTATGAAAGCAACTGGCCTGGCCTACCGCTTGCCCAGGCAGTGACGGCCAAGCTGCACTAGACCAGGTTTCTAGGTCCTGCACTCTGGGGCCCTGCAAACGTGGCAGATCCTGCATCTCTCCTCTGCCCCCACCCCAGCCTCTGACGCAAGGAAAGGAGCATTTAGGGGTTCGTGGCCCTAGGTCCCGCATGCCTGGCTGCCTGCAGAGGCTCTCCGCCCGGGTTCAGGCTGCTCGTGTTCTCTCCTGGCCCACAGACGTTCGGGCAGCGCCTGTACCAGCAGTACACCTGTTACACCGTGTTCTTCATCAGCATCGAGATGTGCCAGATTGCCGACGTCCTCATCCGCAAGACACGCCGCCTCTCTGCCTTCCAGCAGGGCTTCTTCAGGTGTCCCCAGCTGGCCCCGGCCCCGCCCCGACCCTGCCCTCCGAGCCCTGGTTGCAGCTCCCAGCAGGTCCTGACCAGGGCTTACTGCAGCCAGCAAACCCCAGCACTGGATGTGCTGATGTGCCGGTGCAGGTGCTAGCGTTCCTTATCAACAGCTGGCCAATAGCTCCCACCTCATGGCTCTCAACTGGCCCGTCTATGTTTTATCAGCTAACGGGGTGATGCTGACAGGGTTGGTGTCCACTGCTGGAGAGGTGCGGGCCATGCCAGTGTTCGATGTTTAGAACATCTCCCTGCTGCCGCTGTCTGACCTCCTCTGACCCAGTACCCTGCTTCCCATCCGGTCCCCAACTCCTCATGGCCTGTCTTTGTCCTGTGTCCGCCAGTCTGAGCCTCTCCCATCCTGCCCCGCCTGCAGGAACAGGATCCTGGTGATCGCCATCGTGTTCCAGGTCTGCATCGGCTGCTTCCTGTGCTACTGCCCCGGAATGCCCAACATCTTCAACTTCATGCCCATTCGGTGAGGGGGTTGTGAGCTCCATCGGGGTGGGCCTGCAGGACACAGACCTGGGGATAGCCTTGACCCTGCCATCTTGCCCGTGCCTCAGGTACCAGTGGTGGCTGGTCCCCATGCCCTTTGGCCTCCTCATCTTCGTCTATGATGAGATCCGGAAACTTGGAGTTCGCTGCTGCCCAGGGAGTGAGTGTGGAGACTGGGGACCTGGGGATGGAGGGCTGAAACTTTCTCAGAGCAGCGGCCCTGACCTTTGATTTCCAATACTTGACCTCCAAGCCCTTGACCCTGCATATCAAACCACCACTGAGCTATAACCTCTGAGCCCCTGGCTCCACCACCCCCCCAGCCCCGCCCCGAATCCCCCCAGCACTGAGTCTCCTTTCTCTCTCTCTCCCAGGCTGGTGGGACCAGGAACTCTACTATTAGAAGGACTGCTGCCTTCAAGCCATCCTCGAATCCACCACAGTAGGGGTGGGGGTGGGGGACACATGGGACCCTCCAGACAGCCACCAAAACATCTGGGCAGTCAAGAGTCCCAGCCCCACCTGTGTCTGCTCTTGTGGCCCACAGCAACTCAACCTTGGGGAGACCCTCCCCACTCCCCTTCCCCATCCACCCTCCCAGAGGAGCAGTCCCTAGGCCCAGTCCTCTGAGCTGGCCTCGGGGAAGCCCCCTCCTGAATGGTGGGGGGACTTTGAAGGGGAGTGGGAACTAGCAGCTCCCGTGACGTGGCTCTGTCCTTAGGACTCCAGGCCAGCAAGAGGGCTGCTTGGGGGGTCTTCTTTAAAAGCACACTCATGTCTGCACGATAGCAATAAACCAGCTCACGTCCACCGTGTTTTTATTCAGTGCTGGGCATCGTCTTATTAAGTGTTTTTTCACGAGCCCCTTTGATCTCCCACAGCCCTACAACTTAGGGGCTATTTGTTCCCGGCTGTATCTCCAGTTTCTAGAACACAGCCTGGCACATGGTAGGTACTCAGTAAATGCTGCTTGGGGGAGTGAATTCCCATCTCTCTGCCTAGGTTACAGCATTTCTAGGCGAGCTGGAGGTGGCCACGGGCCCTCTCCAGAGAGGTGCCTTTAACCGCCCCACTAGCTGAACACCACCTCTGGGCTCTCCTTTCTCAGCACCCACTCTCCCTCTCTGGTCAGAATCCTTTCCACCTCAAGCATCCCCTCCCTGCTTCACAGGAGTTTCCTAATTCCACTTATGCCTTTGCAGCTGCAATGGGCGCCCTATCACTGGTTAGTCCCAACCAACTCCTGGAGGCCACATCACAGGTCCCCTCCTCACACCCCTCACCTGAAGTTAGCCCTCCAACTCCCCTGTTGGAGACTCCCCTGTCCACAGCACCCGCCCACCCACCCACCTTTGCCACTGCTTTTCCCAGTCCCCTTTCTTGCCTCTCTTCCCCTTTCTTTGACGAGTCTCTCTGGCTGGACCCCAGGCTTCTCCTTCCTCATCGGCACAGTACCCCCCCCCCCACTGGCCTCAGTTCTGTCTGCAGTGGTGCCCACATCTGTCTCCAGCCTGCCCCCAGCGTGTTCAAGGGGACCCGCACTGGCCTCTGCATCATCCTCCAGACCTGATCCCACCCACTGTCCCATCATTGTAGCTCCTTCTCCCTGGGAAATGTAATGAGCCCTCGGGGAGCTTACAAACCCCAAACTTGTGTTACCCTGGACTCCTTCACTCTTTCCTTTCTCACTGGTCGTCTCCCTACTCCCCCCTCACCTGGCCAAATAAGCTGGTCACCGCCTGTCTACTCTGCTTCTAGCCACTCCTCCTACCCCTGCCGGCCCTGCCCTGGTCCAGGCCGGCCTTCTGCCTTGAGTCTCCCCATCCACGCAGCAGCCATGAGCTCTTCCTAAAGCCAAAACTGACCGTCCTTCGCCTGCCTAGAACTCTCCGTGGCTCCCCACTGCCCAGGCTCACAGCCTTCTGTGATCCGGCCCCTGCCGACTTCTGCAGTCTCACAAGCTCCCGGCCCCCGAACTCATTCCTACCGGCTCTAGTTTCACTGGAAAGGCCAGGCCCTCTCTCTGACTTCAAGGCCTTTACACGGGCCTTGGTACCTGCTTTCTTCTCTTTGCTCCACTAACATCCTCTTGGTCTCAGCTCACACATCCTCTCCTCCAGGACAGACACAGCCCTGTTTTCCCATCACAGCCCTGATCACTGTAGTCTAGCTAATCAGGCCCACCACTCCCACCAGGCTTCACCCAGCACAGCCCTGATCCCTCTGGCCTGTGCTCCCTGATTGTCCCTGAGCCCCATGAAAGCTGGGACTATTTCACAGACAGGTGGCCACCAGTAAGGGGCCTGGATCAGAGTGCCTGCTCAGCAAATAGTTGTTTAACAGTCATTTCTGCAAACTTCACTGTCCCAATATGTGCAAAAGGCTAGGTGGGGCATAGGATGGCGGTATGGGAGAAAGCAATGCCACTACATATCCACCCACGTGGGCTGGGGGAGCGCCCCATCTACTCCCTTTTCATATCAAACTGAGGGTGACCTCTCACCTCCCCACCCAAGACCCCTGTGGACCCTGTCTTGACTAGGAGCGATGAGGAGGAGGTGGGGCTAGATGGTGGTTGCCCCACCTTAGGGTCAATGCTCCCTCTGAAAACACCAAGACTCACAGCAGAGCTGAACAGAGCTGTGCTTGGTGCCTTCCTAGGCCCAGGGTCAAATAACATTATCACAGGACCTGGACAGCCTTGTGGAGGGAGGGAGGGGGCACTTGCCCTATCCCATGCCCTGGGGGATCCCACTGGGAACACCAGGACTGGGGAGCATCTTCCCAGGTGGGCAGGACTTGCCTCCAGGTGGAGCTTAAGCATGACATTCAAAGCCCTGCTTCTAATCCATCCCCCCCAGGGATGGGGAGAGAAAGGGGCAGGAAGCTGGCCCTACTAGACCAGGGAAGGGCTGGGATGAGAAGGGTGGCATTCAGGACAACATCCAAATTGGTGGGCTCAGCAGCTCTACTACTGGGCTGCAGCTGTCTCTACTCCACCCTAAGAAGATTCAGGCCAGGATTTAATCTGAGGATCTCAGAATCACAAAATAGGCCCTCAAGGGCAAAACCAAGAGTCAAGTCACTGGACTGCTCCTGTGCAAGGAGGAGCCCCAGATGGCTGTAAGCAGGGAAGGGTGAGCTAGTAAGACTGAGGTTTCAGAGAGATCCCCTTGGCTGCCGTATAAAAGGTGCATGGGGGGAATTTCCTGGCAGCGGTCCAGTGGTTAGGACTCCACACTCCCATTGCTGAGGGCCCGGGGTTCGATCCCTGGTCAGGGAACTAAAATCCCACAAGCTCTGTGGTGTGCCAAAAAAAAAAAAAAAAAAAGTGGATGGGGGTTTGGTTTGGGGGCTGGGAACCTAGGAGGTGACCAGCCAGGGAAGGGCCATGTGGGAGAGGGCCAGGTTAAGGCTGTGAGGAGAAGCCCCCAAGAACCATCTCATGGATTCTAGCTCCCCTCTATCACCTGTTCCCTGAGGGCCCTGGTCTCTGCCACTGCTTAAAGACTGTCTGCTTCAAGCCCTCAGTCTTCCTGCGGAAGACAGGAAGCAAAGGAACTGGTCCAGGAACACAGGACAGATGAGTGCTGGCTAGTCTCCCAGCTTGTCTACCTGGCTCCAAAACAAGGGCCTCTGGGACCCAGGAGAGCACACTGTTGGTAGATAGTTCCAGACAGAGAGAAAGAGGCAGAAACAATTTTCCAAATACTCTTTACTTCACTGAAACCTGGAGACAGGGAAAAGGTACGTGAAAGTCTGGGCCACCAAGCCTAGGAGTGCACGTTGACAACAGCGACATATAGGGCCAGGGTGCTGAGGGCCAGCAGCCCCGTCACCACCGCTCGGGCCAGAAGTGCCGTCCAGCTGCCCAGGGAACACAGGTGGACGAAGGTCCTGTGGGGAAACATCACAATGAAGAAGGGAGAAGAGATAATCCAACCCATTTGGGCCCATCCTCGAGCCCCACCCAGCTCACTCCATGACGAAGGCCTTGTAGACGCTAAGGAACATCAGTAGGAGGACTGCTGGCCGGAAAGTGTGGTACAGGTCGTAGCGTGTTATCATCCACACCTGGGCAGATGCGACGATGTAATGGACCTGGAGGGAAGCGGGAAGTCAGGGCCAGGCCTCAGGAGGAGTAGAGTCACCAGCAAAAAGGCGTGTGTGTGGGAAAGCAGGACTGCGTACCAGACTGATGTTGGAGTCAATGCTCATCTGGATGTATTTCCAGTCAAACTCAATGCCCCGAGCTCCAACCCAGAGAGGGATGCAGCTGAAGAAGGCAAAGGGAGGGATTCTCCAGTATCCAGATACCCTCAGCACCCAGAGTCTGAGCCCCCACCCTCCGGCACCCCCCTGGAACCCAGGTGTCCTTTCTCAGGAATCTGGGCTCCAGGCTGCTGCACACACCGGGACATAATGAGCTCGGCGGTGGCCCAGCCCAGGGCAGCAACCATGATCTTGTATTCCCCCTTGCCGGCATTCCGGGACATGACAAGGTTTAGGCCTATCAGGTCTGCCACATCCACGCTGGCCTTCATGAACTCCTGTGGGTCAGGTTGAGGCTTGAGTAAGCACAGGTGCCAGGGGGCCCCACTCCTGCACTCCCTCCCCCTCCCTTGCCCCACTCACCCCAATGAAGTCATAGATGCCGCCTTCCCAGGTGGGAAAGAAAGTGGCCAGGAACAGCATCTGCAACCAGAAAACAGAGAGGTCACCTCAAGGTGAGGGAGACCAACCACGTGGGTTTGGTGGGAAGTTAGTGTGTTATGTGGAGGGCAGTACACTGGGGTTCTGGGGGCCCACGAGGAGAGGGACCACCAGATGGAGGCAAGAAGGCAGGAGCAGGGGAGATTGAGGGCAGGGGCTTGGAAGTCTGGGTTCTGTGGTGATCACAAGGGATCGGGGTCAGGCCTGAAGGTGCTGGGGCTGGTTACCCACCAGGGCAGTGGTAGCAGTGCCGGTGGGACCTTGGGGGTTAGTTAGAGGCTCTTAGCAGTATCCAAACCCCTCTTAGTCATACAACTGAATGTTCTCAATGCTACTAAAAGTGCTATACAAAAGTTGCTTGCGGACCTCTCCTCAGATTCCAGCCCAGCCAAGCCCGGCTCCTCCCCGGGAGGTCTGGGCGGGGTGGGCGGGGAGGGGGCGAAGCCCTCGCGCGGCACAGCTGGCGCCCTCACCTTGCACAACTGCACGAAGAGGTAGGTGACCCCGGCCTGGACGCACTTCCAGAAGGCGTTGTACTCGGACCTGCGGGACCGGGCGGTGAGGGGTCGGCCCGGCCCGCGCCCCCCTGCCCCGCGGCCGCCCCGCAGCTGCCCCGCACTCACAGGCCGCTGCACTTGTAGGTGATGAAGTAGGGGAAATAGGCCAGGGCGAAACAGTTCCCGAAGTGGAACAGCGTCATGGCGCCTGCCGCCCGGCTCGCCGGAGCGCGCCTCTCTGCCTCGGCTGCCTGGCGCCCGAACCCGGGCCTGGCGCCCACCGGCCTCTGCCGCGGCGCGCGCGGCCTTCTGGGAGCCGGAGTCCGCGGCGCGGTGCGCTAACGTCACCAGGCTCCGCCGCGGTGCTCGGGCGACACGCGGGAGGCCGAGACGGTGCCTGCGCGATCCCGACCCCGCGGGAGCCGCTCTCGGGGTCAGGGCGCGGGGCCTAGAGAGCGCGTGCGGGGTGGGCCTGGATCCCGGACCCGACCCCGCTGTGACCGGCGCAGAGACACAGGGCGCAGCTGTGAGCACTCTGGGTTTTTATTTCGCCGTTGGCCCAGCGGCGCGGGCCCCTCGCGCGGGACGCCCTCTTTCTCCCGGGGGGCCGAGGGCGGGGACGGGAGAGACGGGTACCGGCCGGGAGCACTGGGAAACTGAGGCGGGCCAGCCTGCTTCACTTGTCTCGGCTGAACATGTAGCGGAGGAGGTCCACCACTCGGTAACTGTAGCCATATTCGTTGTCGTACCCGGGGAGGGAGGGATGGCGGGGATTCAGGGGATCCCTCCCGACCACCCCCAGCCTCCCCTCACGTTCTCTGACCCCTTTCTTCCCCCTTACCAGGAAATGAGCTTCACAAAGTTGTAGTTGAGCGCGATGCCAGCCTTAGCATCAAAGATAGACAAATGGGTATCGCCAACAAAGTCCGTGGACACGACCCGGCCATCAGAATTTCAAAGATAAGCGTGGGTCGTAGAGCAGGGACCTCCAGCAGCTCAGGCTTGTGGGCACACTGTCCATCCATTCATCTACAGTATTTGATGGAGCCCCCCTCTGTCCAGCTTCTGGGGACAGAGTATGAGGAAGACAAATGGGGGCTTTTCAGGTAGGGGACTGGCCAAAGGATACAGACTGCAAACAGCCTCTGATGCTGCACCAACAGACATCTCTTCCGGGGAAAAATGCACGTGGAATGTGTCAGCGAGAGGCCCTCCCTGAGGGGAGGCAGTGAGTCTGGCTCTGGATGATTAGGAGGATCTGGTCAACTCCAGCCCTCAGCAGGGTCTCAGGTGGAAGGAACTGCAGCACAGAGGCCCTGGGGGTTTGGCCCTAGCGTGGTGGAAGGCCACAGGAAGGTTTTCAGCTCTGGGGGTGATGTGATCTGATTTCTTTAAGAGATCCTGGCAGCTGTGTGAGGGTGGACCTTCAGGAGCTAAAGCAGGGAGACAGCACCAAGGTAGATGCACAGAACTGGCAGTACTGGGAGCAGGGAGATGTGATACCCATTCCTCACGGGGAAGGCATTTGGCTGTGGCCAGCCCCGAGCAAGTGCTGAGAAATGGGAGCCCTTGTCTTGTTCACTAAGCATATATCGAGCACCTGCTATGTGCCAGGCCCTGGGAAGATGGCTGGAGCTGTGGAAGTGAAAAACGAGGGCCAAAGTCTCTGCTGTCTTGGAGTGTACATGCTAGCAGGGCCAACAGTGACTGTGAAATGACATTTCGGGTGAGGAAAAGGGCCACAAAAAGAACATCTCTCTGAGATGAGAGGTTGAAGTAGTGACTTGGGGAAGGTGAGGACAGACTGTGGCCACCTGAGCAAAAAGCTTTCCAGACCAAAGGGGCGGCAAGTGCAAAGACCCTGAGGTAGGGGAGAGCTGACCTTCCCAGCCCTGCAGTTCCCATCTGGATACGCTGCAAAAAGCTCCTTGGCAAATGGAAAATCACGTTCCCTTCCCAGAGGGCTCTTCCCAGGGTCCCTTCTGCTCAGCCCCTACCTCTTCCTCAGTGTAGGCAAGGATGCCAGCCATGGGCCCCTTGGCTGCTGCTGTTATGGCCTCCTTGATGTCTGAGTACAGGGTAGGCTGGGCCAGGTGGCAGGTCAGGTCCACAACAGACACGACTGGGGTTGGCGCTCGGAACGCCATTCCAGTCAGCTTCCTGGAGACTCCCACATCGGGGCGGGAGTCAGGACCCAGGGACTTCTCCATCATTTCCGCCTTGTCTCTGCTTTCCGCTCAGTAGACACCTCAAGGACTGGGGGCTAGTCCAGTCCTCCTGGGCTGCACCCCCCACCCTGGTTGCAGCTTCATGCCCTCATACCCTTGGAGGTCTTGGATGACTTTGCCCACGGCCTTGGCAGCCCCTGTAGGGGCCGGCATGATGCTTTGGTGGCACCGCGCCCGTCTCGCCAGGCCTTCATCGATGGCCCGTCCACTGGCTTCTGGGTGGCAGTGTGGGAATGGGCTGTGGTCCTGGGGAAGAAGAGGGCCGAGGTGGGGCCTTCTTGCCCCCAAGCTCCCACGCCTCTTTTTCCCAGGCCCGGGGTGGTGACCCAGGTGTGGAGGCTGGCAGGGCCTCCACCACCGTCACAGGAGGGGCACGTGCAGGCAGCGTCCGGACTTCACCACTGGTGGGCTTCTCCTCCCCAAACCAGCCTCTCCCTGTTAACCCCACACGCTAAGCGAGTACGGGAGGAAGAGGTACAGTTCCCCAGCCGTGCCTCCTGCCCCAGCCCCTCTCCCCAACTCACCATCAGCCCTTCCACAATCCCGAATCGCTCATGGATGACCTTGGCGAGGGGGGCCAGGCAGTTGGTGGTGCAGGATGCGTTGCTGAAACGGCCCGGGTGTGCAAGGCTCTGCGAGGTGAGTCGCAGAGCCACCCTTCCACCCTTACCTCCTTTCAGGGTTTGGTTTTGTGAAAAGTCGGGCTGGGGATGAGGGGGCATCGGGGATGCCGTCAGACCGAAGGAGGCACCAGAGGTGCAGCTGGGGGAAGCTCCCCAAGCATGTTCTCCAGAAGTCGTACAGTTCTAACAGATGGTTTTAGGGTAACATTAACAAGATGGCTGTTAAGACTTTGGGGAGGAGAAGTGGACTGATGTGAAAAGAGCACCAGGGCCGAGTGGGGGTGGGGGTGGGGGTGGGGAGGGGGAGTCGGATTCCTCCCCACCGCAGGCTGGCTTGTCCTCCAGGCACACACTTCAGAACGTTGCTGCCCATTGCCTGACAGTCTTCATGGAGCCGGGGTTATAGTCCTTTTCGTTCACCCCATGACAAACATGGGTGCATCTGGAGAGGGCGCGCAGATGACCGCACGCAGGGCACCTGCCTCATTGTGGGCCTAGGGAAGGCTCACAGGTGTCATGAGGTGCTTCAAGTGCCACACCCCCTGGGCGGCCCTGGGCACCTGTCCCCGACTGACTGTAGTTTCCTCTAAGGACAGGTGCATGCCTGTGGCCTCCACCACAAAGGGGCTCCCGACAGACTTCCAGGGGATTTCTTTGGGCTGCTTGCTGTGGAGGGGCGGTAGCACCGTGAGTCAGTCTCTCGCCTTCCTAGTCCGTGGCCTTCACCATTTGAAAGGCTGACCAGACACCTCCCTGCCTGGCCGTCTGTTCCCCTCACCCCACACGCCCCTAGCTGCCCCAGATGGGTCCGACCCTGCTGGCCTTGCCTCTCATCGCTAACCCCCCTAGTGGGCCACTTTTCTCGACTGTACCTGCTATGCCTGGGTACAAGCCGCCACCTCCCCGACTCAGGCCTCAAGCCCCGCCTGGGGGACCATCTAGACTACTCCCAGCCAGGTCAGGCCCTTACTACATATGCTGCCCAGGATGTAGACCCTGGGAGGGTGAGGCCTGCCCTACTGCTTCTGGCTTCAGCCCTGGCAACTTCATCACAGCCCTCCTAGCCCTTCTTCTCTTGACTACTCAGCTCCTGCAACAGGGATCCTGCTGCCAGAGGCCAGGCAAGTCCCTGAAAACACACAGCACATCCAGAGAGCAGCTCCCAGGGGTCTGAAGCCTTGAGGCGGCCCTGGGGCTAGCAGTGGCTAGTGGTTTATATTGGAAAGGTAAAGGAGATTTTCTGTTTCTTGTTTTATCAATATACATTTTCCACTCGATATCAAACATTTGTGTCTGAAATATATTAAACATCTACTATTGCTGTTTTCTACTTGGCTTTGGCAAACAAACAATGCCTGGGTAAACTCTATACTAATCTTTTCCCTCAGCTCTTATCACAGCTGCAGCATTTGCTTTTGTGATTGTTAGTGTCTGTCTCATCCTCTGGAGCACTCCATGGCAGCAAGGCTGGGTCTGCTCCCTCCAGAGGGTTCAGTCAATGTGTGTGTGGGTTTTTTTATTAGCCATTCTACACATGTTTACTGAACACCTGCCATGTGCCTGTGTGCTGAGTGCTTTACCTGTACTGAACTCCTTTAACCCTGATGACCTGAGGTAAGTACTGTTATTACTGGCATTTTTCAGAAGAGCCAGGACAGAGGTGAAAAGAGTAGAGGCAGAGCTGCCTGGGAGCACAGGCAGGCTGGCCCTAGGGATGAATGAATGAGCAGCTTCCTCTCGTCTCCCTGGGCCACCACACATGGTTCTTCATGCTCCCTGGTCCAATGTCAGGTCACACTTCATCATCTGACCCAACTAGCTCTTCTCTGATGCCCCCCTCATTTCCTGCCTTCCAAGTTGGGGGAAGGGCACTTCAACAAATTCCTTTGTAGCAGTTGTTGAGCTGGCGTGGGGCAGAGACTCGGTGCCCCTGGAGACCCCAGCCCCTTCCCCTAGGCTGTCATGGGCCCTGCCCTCCTGCCCAGGGGCTTCTTTTGAGGATTCTGTTCATTCTTCGAGGAAGCACTGAGTCTACCCCGGGCCAGGGCCTGCGCCTGCGGGTGCCAGAGCAGCAGGGGCGCCACAGGCCGACAGGGCCCTCCTTGCCAGGAAGCTGCGTGAGCCCTTCCCGGTGCTCCCCACACGCCTCTGGCCGTGCTCCCTGCTATGGCTGTGGTGGGTATGCTCAGCATCCCTATCAGATACATGAGGAAACTGAGGCTTGGGGAAGTTCATTGCCTTGCCCAGGGTCACCCGACTGGAAAGGGTGGAGCGGGGCAAAGTACACACGCAAGCAACGCAGCTCGTGCTGACGGCCTGGCCTGGAGGATATCCGCAGTGGCGTGATGGAGAGCAGTGGGGAAGGGGGAAGACGCGCTGCAGTCACCAGGGAAGGTGGCACCTGAGCCGGGGCACACACTGAGGGGGCGGCTGTGTGGGGACGGGGCAGCGCTGGGAAAATACCCCAGGTGGCGGCAACGATGGTGCCCAGGCTGAGGAAGGAAAGGACACAGTATGTCTGAGTAATGACTGCTCTGCTGGAATTTGGAATTGTTTTTGCTGTCATGATTTCAAATTTGGGTCAAGCAGCTTCTCCCATTCTCACTGACTCTCCAGTCCCCGCCTCCACCCACCCCTGACCACCTGACCACAAATAAACAGCGGGGCTGAGAGTGGACCTGCTGGGAGGAGTGCTGGGCAGGCTGCAGATCTTGCCTGGGGCTGGAGAGAGCTCACGAGTGTGTGTGTGCAAGTGTGTGTGAAATTGGAAATGGGAGGCAGCCACAGGGCCGGCAGTGGCTGGTAATTTACATTAGAAAGACAAAGTAGGTTTACTGTTTCCCATTTTATAAATTTTTAATTTTTTTTTGGTATTTTGAAAATGTGCTTGAAGCTTATTAAACATCCAGTGTTACTGCTTTTGACTTACAGATTCTAAACGTATCTTTCAGTGAAGGAGTATTTGTATCAGTGAGAGCTATGTGAAGTGGGTTTTAAGAAGAGGTGCTGGTGCAGGGTCCTGGGAGGTTGGTGGCCAGTGTCGCTGAGGTGAAAAAGGAAGGCTGGGGAGCAGGGCATATAACTATATGGGAGGCCCCACCAGCAGCTGCGATTTCATTTGTGGGGTGATGGGAAGCCACTGGAGGGTTTAAGTGGGGGAGTAATCGGGTCCAGTTGATGTTTTGAAAAGGTCTCTGTGGCTCCTATGTAGGAACTGAGTGGGAGCAGTTGGCTAGATGGTGATGCCATTTCCTGGGCAGGGAGATGAATAGATGTGAGGGTTGAAGGATAATCAAGAGTTGAGTTTTAGACAGGTTGAGCGGATATGCCTGAGAGAAAACACACACATGTGCGTTAAATAAAAAAGTATTTTGAGTACAGTGGGCCCCCTCTCCAAACCAGTACCCAGAGGCATGTGCACACACAATTTGGGGGATTATGAACCCCATGTGAGAGTCTGGAATCCCCTTCTAGTCACCTCTACACGCCCTGCATTAGTATGTTGCAGGCTTGCTTAAGACAGCCACCCTTACCACTGGAAGACGCTGATCTCATTGTTACCGACGACCAGCCGTCCATTCCTGTATTCCATGCTCCCCTTGTATCGGCCGTGGGTGGAGTCATACTTAAACATGTACACCTGCAGGAGACAGAATGGCTCCTAGTCTTGGCCTGGACGAGGAGCGAGCATTGCCAGGGAGTCCCCACTTCAGTGACGGTTCCACATGGCAGCTGAGCGCCTTCCACAGAGCTCCCCTGAACCCCTTCCCAACCCTGGTCCCACTCTCCCCAGTCCTGCCCTTTGTCTGCTGCTCACCATGTATTCTGGGTCGATGAACGGATCGTTCACTGCTACCACCTTAACACCCTTCTCCATGCAGGCACGCAGCACCAGGCGACCAATGCGTCCAAATCTGTCCAGGAACGAAAGCTGAGGGGGTTGTCCTCAGAATCCTCAGCCAGCACGCAGAGGAGGGGACGAGGGGAAGGGGGTGACAGAGGAGAGTCCCGCTCGAGGGGACTGGGTGGGGAAGAAGGCAGCCGTCCCTGTGTGGGCCAGTGTTGTCGCGCCCAGATGGCCTCACCAGCCTGTTCACTGCTTTCTGCGCTTCCTCTGCCCCTCTGTCCTGTACCCCTATTCCCAACCTTGTAGCTGGGTGGATCTCGTAGAACTAAAGGTCAGATTATCTCTCTTGACCTGGAAACCTCCACCACTCTCAAACAGTAAAGCCAGGTCCAGACTCCTTACGGTGGTCCGCCAGGGCCCTGCCAGCTTCCCGCTGCCCTCCCTCTTCTCCCTTGCTTGTGCCACACCAGCCACGCTGAATTCCTGCCCGTCCTTATTACACTGAGCTGCCACCTACGCCCCACAGCCATTGCTTGCTGCACATTTGTCACTCAGGCCTCACTCCAGTGTCGCCTCCCAGCGGCCTTCCCTGTGTTTCCCCGGCTTAACACTGCCCTCTTCAGTGTACTTCCTGCCAGAATGTGAGCTCTCTGAAGGTGGAGCCCTGTTTACCTTATCCCTGTGTTTTTCCCGGAGGGGCAGAATGAAAGCATTGCTGAGACATGAAGAAATGCTCCAGTTAGTTACTGAGGAGAGGCCGGGCCCTAAAGCTTCAGGAGTGGCTCAGGGGCCGGGGCGACTCACCCATTGATGCCAACAGTCAGCTCCCGAACCACAGAAACCTTCTTAGGTGCAGGAGGCGGAGGTGGTGGGGCTGGCTCTTTGATTGGCTGGGGCTCCGGGGGTGGTGGTGCTCTGGTCACTGTTGGGAGTTGGGGAGGGGCAGTGAGCCGCACCATCACTGCGACAGAACGATCCATCTTTGCCACCCAGAACCTGCTGCTGGCTCCTGGCCCTGAGTGGCCAACCATATAGCCCAGTGCTTCCTAAGCCAACCTGATCAACAGAATGAGCAGGGGGTGGGCTTGTTTTAAAATATCCATGCCAGGGCCTCTTCCCTGGAGATTCTAACTCAGCGGGCATGTATTTTTAACAATTGCTTGGGGGTGATAGTCTCTGTGCCTCAGTTTTCTCTTCTGTAAAATGGAGACGATAATAGTACTTCTCTCAGAGGGTCACTGTGAGCATTAAATGAGTGATACGTGTAGTGCTTATGATAGAGTCTAGGAAACATTCCACGTACGTTAGTATTTCAAAGATCATTTCCCAAACTTGCCTGATAATTGGTCTAGTCCAGTGGTCCCCAAACTGTTCTGATAAGAGTCACCGGGAGGCTGATTCCTAGGGAAATCTGAGTCTGGGTTTGCACTGAGGCCCAGGAATCCTGTTTCCAACAAGGTGATTCTTACCCTCAGAGAAGTTTAGGAAACACAGGTCTATCGTAATAGATGAAACAAACGGAAACCCATATCAGCTTCTGCCTCTCCGGACACACAGATCTACACCCATGCCGCATTGAGAACACCTGTGCTTGAAGCTGTTGCTACCTGAGCTACAAGATGAGGGCTTCAGGTAGGGAGGAGAAGCGTGGTGGAGACAGCAGTCAGGGGCCTATAGCTGGGAGAGAGTTTCAAGCCGGGGGTCAGGCCTGGGTGTCAGCTCTGGCTCAGCCACCTGCCAGCCGAGTTGTCTTCAGCAAGTTAATGGAACTCCGGCCTGTTTCTTGATGTCACATCTGACCCTCCACCTGGGGGCTACTGTAAGGACTCAGTGAGATCTCAAGGCCCAGTAGGTGCTGATTTTAATAGAGGGGAGAAAGTCTGACGTGAAGTGTATTCGTGAGGAAAGGGAGAGGGAAGGGGTTGGAGAGAGCCTGGAGCATGAAGGTAGGAGTTGCGCTTGGCACCAGAATCAAAGGCACCTTGGAGGGGGTGGGGTTAGGAGCTGGGGGTCAGCCGACCTGTCTCTCTCCCTGGTCTCTCCAGGCTGCCACAGGCCTTGTGGCGTGAGGCTGGGCTGTGTGTGTCTCCAGTAGCACTGCAAGTTCATAAAGGTATTAGTCAGTGTTTATTGGTGACCTTAAGAATGTTTGTCTTCCTGGCGGTTCTGTTTCTGCTCTCATGAAAAGGGGAGATTTGTCCATATGGGTGAAGGGTGGGGATCTGAGCCCACTGAGTGACCTTTCAAAAGAAAACCCAGGTGGTCCTTCTCTCACAACTTCCCCCAGCCTTCCCGTCTCCCTTTGCTCCAGGGTGGGGTACATGGGCTGGAGGAGAGCTGCTGCGCTGGGAAGGAAGAGCCCGCAGGAACTTCAGTGATGAAGCATCATCCGGAAGGTGAAACACTGGATCGGGTGTGCCCTCTACCAATTACAACGTCGCTCCCATTTCCCGGGTGCCACCAAGGGCTAGGTGCGGTGCTGAGCTCTTCACATGCATCAGCTCACTGAATCCTGTGAGGTATGTGCTATATACCCACTTTACAGAGGGGAAACCGAGGCCCGAGATCACTGAGCGAGTGATAAGCAGGGAGGGTTTTCAAGGCCCACAGCTGTTAACCTGCCTGCTGCTGCGTCTAGCAGTGTCTCCAGGACCCTGGAGCCCCGCCCAAGCCCCGCCCTACGTCGGCCACGCCCACCCCTGCGGTGCTGAGGCCGCCGAGGCCAGGCAGGAGGCCGGGAGCGAACGGGGTGGCCCTCCGGAAGGCCTGGATTCGTCTGGCTGGAGCGAGTGCGCGCACCTCTGGCCGGGGGAGGTAGGGCGAGCACGGACTCTGAGTCCCAACTGCACTATTCCCGTGCTGAGACCCAGAAACGTGCTTTGTGTCCTCTTCCATCTGGTGGCCGCTCTGTAAAATGGGGACACTAAACACTGAACTCAAAGGCAGTTGTGAGGCTTCACTGAGCGCACACCTGTAAAGTGCTCGGCACCTGGCGGGCTCAAGTGTCCTCGCTTTGTGCGATCCAGGGAGGACAAAGTCCACCGATCCCCAAGCGGCTCTTTCGCAGCAGCGTCAATTTTATGTGAAACCTCGCTCGCCCAGGTACTTCAGCAACCAGCGGCTGTCCTCAGAGGTGTCCCCTCGTAAACCCGGCTCCGGCCTCCCTCCTGGCCCCTGTTTCTACCCTTCCACCGCGCTATTGGTGCAAAACCCAACCTGGGGGCGGGGGTCTTCGTCCCCTCCACCATCGCCGTAGAAACCACTTTGCCGGCAAACCCGGTGGTGAGGAGGGTGGGGCTGGAGGGAGCAGGGGCAGCGGCTCCGGATGGAAGGGCCCCGGCAGGCAAGGCCACCCCGCACCTCCTGCCCGGCTCCCGGTGGACACTATTGGTGCGCCGCTCGCCCGCAGGTACCCAGACCCGGCTACAGGAGCTCCCCGACCGCCCTTTCCTCCCCTCCCCGGGGTCACTCCCCCGCCTCCCTCACCTGGGCACGGCTGTCGCAGGAGCTGGACCACGGTGACATTGGTGAGGGTGACGTCGCGTTTCGACATGGCCTCCTAAGGTTTCATGGCCCAGCCAGCTGCCACCGGCACCCGCCGCGATGTTACTGCGAGACGGGGGCTCGGGGGCTGGAGGAGCTGGAGCGTCTTTCCATGACGTCACAGTCCTGTGACGTCACAAGAGGAGGCGGCGCGAAGGCCCCCTCCCAGTCGAGGCCTGTGGCCAGTGTACCACCGCTCCAAGCCCACCCCTGGCGTCTAGAATGGGATCCAACATCTTACACTGGTCTTCAAAGCCCTTTCTCTGCTGTCTTCTTTCTTCTTTCTTCTCCTTGGGCACACTGGCTCCATGCCGTTCTGGACCCTCTTCTGGAGTTACCCTAGCTATTTCTTTGTGCCTGGAAGTCCTACCCAGGTCTTCCCTTGGCTGCCTCTTGGTTAGCCTCAGGTGCCACCCTTTAAGAGAGGCCCTCCTAACTCCACATCTAAAGTTCTCTCCTTTCTCAGTCACTATCTGCCATCACCCCCACTCCCTCCGTCTGCCCGTCGTCCGGGAAGCCTTGTCTGACTTCCCATCCTGGGTTAAATATTCCAATGTGCAAAACTGCTCTAGGGTTACACCCTTTGTTTTCCACGCAGCGTATGTCTCTCTAAAAATCATCCTGTTTATTCGTTACCTTGCCAGTTGTCTCTGCCCAGTAGAGAGTGCTTGTCTGCCTTCCTCACTATTTTTCTTTTAGAAAATCAGTTTTTGTCTTTTAATTAATTGTTTTAATTTATTCATTTTATTTACTTTTGGCTGCATTGGGTCTTTGTTGCTGCACATGGGCTTTCTCTAGTTGCATCGAGCGGGGGCTATTCATTCTGGTGGCTTGTTGCAGAGCACAGGCTCTAAGCACGTGGGCTTCAGTAGTTGTGGTGCACGGGCTTAGTTGCTCCGCGGCACGTGGGATCTTCCTGGACCAGGGCTCAAACCCATGTACCCTGCATTGACAGGCAGATTCTTAACCACTGCACCACCAGGGAAGCCCATGCCTTCCTCACTTTTATACCTGTTGACTAGAAGAATGTTTGGCACTTGAAAGGTACTCCCTCAATAACTAGCACCAGAATGAATGAATAAATGTCACCTCCTGAGGTTTCTTCTGGTCTCCAATCTTAGAGCAACCCCCAAGTCCTATCCTCTCACAGCACTCTGTTCTTTTCCTTATGGTTTTTCATGTAGTTTTCCATGATCTAGTTACTGACTGACTTGTTCATTGTCTCCCTGTTGGGCCCACTCTTTTCTGTTTTGTTCACCACTGGTCCTCCAGCTCCTAGAACTGTGCCTGACACAAATCAGGCTTTCAGTAAACATTAGCGGAAGAACAAATAGACAGATGGCTCCCGTCCCCCAAAGCATGGGAGGTGGGGGCTTGCTTGCATATCTGTGACACTCAGGCAGGCACCTTCACCTGCAGGGCCAGTTGGCGTACAGCTGTGACCAAGATTTAGGGGCTGTGGGGTTTAGGCCAGGAAGGAGTTATCATCCCAGAGAGAGGTGTGGAAGCAAGAAGGGGCAGAATGACATAACCTCTTCTTTCCCCAGACCTCCATGAGAGCTGAGTTTGTTAAGCACCTGCCATGGCACAGAGTAAGGGTGAAGCCCTCCTGCTTGGATGGCCCGGGAAAGGTGGAACTGAAAATGAATTGAGTGTACAACTGGGGAGATTTCAATGGACCAAGACCCAAAAACAGAACAAAGGGGGACAAATTTAACATGTATAATCAAGATGGGGGAAAAGCATACACAAATAAAACCAGGACTGAAAAGGGACCAATTTGGTACGGCTTTACAAGAATAGATATGAAAAGCCAGATGCAATTAAAATTTTCTTAGAAAATATGAGGGATCAAAACTGGTACAAAAAGAAATGGCAAATCTGAGTAGGCCAATAACAAGAGAAGAACCAAGGAGTTAAGATGTATCTTCCCAAAGGCTGATTCAGATCCCGATGATTTTATGGGCAAGATTTGCTGAAGCATGGGGAACAAATATTTGCCGTTCTACAGGACCTGCTGCAGAGCTTAAGCAGGGCTGGGAAGCCAAGTAGCAGCTCCTGTGCTGAGAGGCTGTGGGTAGGGCACGTGCTCTGAGGCCCCGTGGAGCGGCAAGCACACTGTGTATGAGCACATCGCATATTGCATGCTTTGTGGGGGTGCTTTGTGGGCGCTGTGGTGGCTCAGCTACTGAAACCTCCTCTATTCACTCTAGGAAACAGCACAGCCACGTTACTAAAACCAGCAGAGAAAGGACAACTCCAGGCTAATCTCACGTACGGAGATAGATGCCAAAGTCCTGAATCAAATAGTGGCAAATGGGAATGAAGCACTGAGGACAGGGACGGAGGCTGACAGAAGATGGTAGGGTGGGGCAGAGAGAAAGGTGGAAAAGAGACATGGAGTACATTTCGAAGGAAAAAATCCCACCTCTCAGTCTCGGGGCGGATTAGAATTCTGAAGCTCACCAGCAATCTCCTGGCATGGGACACTCCCTCATTCAGGTGCTGGACAAGGGCAGGAAAGTCACACCTAAGGTTGCCCAGAGATTTGACTTTGTCCCTGGACCGTGAAACTGGGAAACAGATTTGGTGAGCTCAAGCTTGGAGAGGTGGCACAATTAGTCACCCTCTGGAGGCAGAACCTAGAGATGGCAGAAGCTTCTGGGTCTCTGGGTCTGGGAGGCCTGGCCTGGAGCCAAGTGTCCAGGATCTGGGATGGAACCTTGGGTCCTCCAAGGGGAGTGGGCCTTGTCACCCTTGTTTGAGCAAAGCCTGAAAACATGTGCAGCTTCTCGTCACACCTGGGCACCCACACATATAACTCTGCCAACCCCACTTGCTCACACCCTACACATCCCTTTGTGCCTGGCCTTCCCACCAGTAATCCCACCTCCACCCCCTCTCCCAGGCTCTCCTCTTGGCACCCAAACCCAAATATCTTGTACCCCTGCACCCAACTGTACCTACGCACTGGCCCCTATCCTTCTGGTCTCAGGCTTCCTCTGAACTCTAGCTCTACAGACCTACCAACGACAGACCTACCAACCACCCCCTGCCCTTCCCTCTGATGTCCCTCCCCACACCTAGGCCACACTCTCAGCTGTTTCCCTCTCCAACCCTTGCCAATATGTCAACACTTGAGGCTTCAGTTGGGACTTAGGAGGCCTCAGGGGGAGGAGGGCAGGAGGGATGAGCTCCTGGCCCTCAGCCCAGCTTCTGGCTGACAGTCTTCTGCTGCCCTGGGTCTTCAGCCCCTCCCCACGACTGCCTCAACTGGCTTTTCAGGAGACACTGCGTCCTGCCCCTGCTCATGGCAGTCAGCCCCCTGCCCTTGCCCAAGGGCTGGGAGGTAGGACAAGAATGTGATCCTGGCTCCAAAATCTGCAACCCTCAACAAGGGACCTTATGCTGCTCTGGGGATACAGGCAACCTTCCCTCCAGCACCCTCTGAGACTCAGGCTCAGGCCTGGACTCTCTTCCCCCCGGCATCTTCTAATCCATCCATTTGTTCAAATATTTACTGAACCCCAGGCAAGGTTCTTGAAGCTGGGGACGTGACAATGATCAATACAGACAAAGGCCCTCTGGAAGTTTACTATATGATAGGTGAGACAGACAATAAAATAAGATGATTTCAGATTTTGGTAGGAGCTATAAAAACTAAAGGATGATATTACAGAGTATAGCTGTGGGACGGCCAGGGAAGGGTCTTTTTGGGAAGGTGACATTTGAGCCAAGAAGAGAGTGAGGAGGAAACCACCTTGTGAAGATCTGACTTCTGCATTCCAGGCAGAGACAACAGCAAGTGCAAAGGCCATGAGGCAGGAGTGAGCTTGGTGTGTTTGAGGACCAGGGAGAAGACCCGTGTGGCCAGAGCATAAGAAGTGTGGGCGTTGGGGGTCAACAAGAACAACAAACAACAAGAACAAGGTCTGATGATTCCCTCAACTCCCCGGGGTTGCTCCCCACCCCCTGACTGTGCCTCCCACCTTTCCAGAATCTTGCTGCTGGGGAAACTGGATCCTGAGGTCCCCCGAGAGGAGTGCAGATGCTGAAGAACCAGGCCTGGGTCCCAGGGATGGAGGGTGCCTGAAGGTGCTGTTGGGAGAAAGGAGGCCTGGAGAGTGGGTGAGGAATAGAAAGGGGAAGTGATTGGAAGGGCAGACATCTGGGCTCTGGGGTGGAGGGCCTGAGCTGGGCAAGGAGCAAAGATGCCATGTGAGTTTTCTCCATCCATGACTCACCCACTCTTCCTCCCCCTCTTCATTGCTCAACCCCAAGTCTCCCTGGGAATTACCTCACTGACTGGAGATCAAGTCAGTGCCTCACAGGGTAATTGAGTCATGAGGGGTGGAGCAGAGGAAAGGATGCAGAGGATAAATAGTAGCTTTGCCTCCCTGGCCCCTCTCTGCATCCTCCCCACTTCCCCAACAATATGTATCTTGCCAGTTTGCTCAGCTCCTGCTTCCTCCTGCTGCTGTTAGGGCCCTTGCCTGGATGGGCGGCCGGTGCTGACCCCGTTAAGAAGGTCACTGAAGGGATCAGCAAAGGGCTGAGCAATACAGAGAGAGAGGTGGGCAAGGCCTTGGAAGGCGTCAATAATGGAATCCCTCAAGCTGGAAGGGAGAAAGATTTTAGTGGACTCAACAGTGTGGGGAGACAGGCTGGTAAGGAGCTGGACAAGGGCGTCCAGGGGCTCAACCACAACTTGGACAAGGTAACCCATGGAATCAACAATGTCGCCGGACAAGCAGGAAAGGGAGCAGAGAAGTTTGTCCATGGGGTCAACAGTGCTACTAGGCAGGTTGAGAAGGAGGCAAACAAAGTGATTCAGGGGGTCCACGATGGGGTCAAGCAGGCAGGAAGTGAGGCAGGGAGGTTTGGCCAGGGGGTCCACCATGCCGGGAAAGAGGGAGAAAAAATAGTCCAGGGGGTCCATCATGGAGTTGATCAGGCTGGAAAGGAGGTGGGAAAGTTTGGTCAGGGGGTCAGCCATGCTGCAGGGCAGGCTGGGAAACAGGGAGAAAAAATAGTCCAAGGGGTCCACGATGGGGTCAACCAGGCCGGAAAGGAGGCAGAGAAATTTGGCCACGGGGTCAGCCACGCTGCTGGTCAGGCTGGAAAGGATGTGGAGAAACTTGGCCAAGGTGTCCACCATGCTGCTGGCCAGGCTGGGAAGGAGGAGGACAGGTTGCATCAGACTGTTCATGATGGGACCGACCAAGCCGGCAAGGAAGCCAACCAGCTGCTGAATGTAGGTGAACAGGGGTGGGGAAATGGGGAGAAGGGTGTTGGGGGAGGGAGAAGTTAAACCCTTGGGACATTTGGGGCGCCCAGGTCCCTATCATTTGGTGAAAGAAGCTTGGGCAGCTCTGTAACCGTGTCCTCCTCCTCCCTTACAAAAGAGCTGGTGGTCAGCTGGTCAGAAGGATTAAGCCATCTTATCTGCAAAGCCCTGTATCAAGAGAATGGGAGTGGGACCCAGCCTCACCTTCAGGGGGCTGCCTCCTAGTTAAGGAGATCTAAAGGGAGGAACATGAAGCCTCTCCTGGGGAACAGGAAGCAGTTACTGAGGCCAAGATCTATTACAGTGCGAAGAGAATGAGTGTTGAGAAAACCCAGAGCATCAGCTTGAGCTTGAGGAATAGTTTTGGGAGAAGAGCCCTACTCTGTTTAATGTTCATAACAAGCCTCCGAGGTAGTCAGGGTGAGGACTCCCTGATTCTCAGGTAAGGAAACGGAGGCTCAGCGAGGTTTAAGGGATTTGCCAAGGTCATGTGGCTAGCACACAGCTCTGGCGAATCACAAGTCGGGGTTCCTCCTCTTCCTCCACACCGCCCCACCAGAGGAGGCCTTCTGAAGGATATCTGATCCCCACTTACATAGGGGGAATAGATACCGGAGCCCAGGAGAGGCAAGCAGCAGCACGCACAGCATAACAGGCTCCGAGGAGGAACAGGAGAAGGCTGACTCCCACCTGCCCCAGGTCCCCACTCCCCAGTCTCCACGAGGACTCTCTGGGACACCATCTTGAGGACCGGCCCAGGCCTCAAAGCCCATAGCTACAGGGGCTACCAGCCATGGAACCAGAGATGCGTGGGGTGGGGAGGAAGAAACTATGTAGCAAGTGTGCAGGGTGAAGGAGGGGCTCTGAGTCAGATGCCAGGATTCACCAAACAGAGACCAAGAGAGGGCTGTTTGTTTGGGGATTTGAAGCTGGCAGCAGCAGTGCAGCAGGGGAGACACTGCTGAGTGGGGAGAGGATTAAGGACAGGGATCCCCGAGTTAGGGATCAGGTTAGCGTGTGTGTAGAAGGGGGAGCTTTGAAGTCAGGGCTGGGGTTAAACTATGGTCCTGGTATTTGCGTGGCTTCTCTGGGTTCCCTTTCCAGTTGGGCCCCTTCTCAGTGGCTGAGAACATCTCATTAACTGAAAGAAAAGGGAATTGAGGGAAGACTAACCAGTAGGGGCAGACGTTCTTCCTGGCTTCTCCCATCTCTCACAGAATTCCCACAGCAACATGGGTTTCCTTTCTGGATAGCGAGGGGCAGGGGGTTAGCCTATGCCTTCTGCTCCAGCCCCAGTCGCCCTAGGGGAAGCTGGCCACTGGGGAAAAGGAACTTGGGAGACCCTTAGGGTCTGGGGGGTTGTAATGACAGCCTGGGCTTCATCCACAGGGCAGTCCTCAAGGCAGATTCACTCACCAGAACGGAGGGGCTGCAACCACAACCTTAACATCTGGAGTAAGTCTCGCGAGCACAGGGTGGGTGGGGGGCGGTGGCGTGGAGGCTCTCCTAGGAGGGCTGGTGGGACAGATGCTGGGGACTAACCTTCCTGTCCTTGAATTTCAGGCTTCGGTCAACAAGCCCTTCGTTGGCCTCTCAGTTCTGTGGAAGGTGAGTGCCCACGTGGTTTCTACTTCCTACTTGGGAGATGCTCTTACATCCTCCTCCCGTTGCCTGTTCCCTGACAACTGCACTGTGGACAGACACTCAGCCTCTGCAGACACCATCCAACCCATTTTCCAGCTCTGGTTTTCCTTTCCTCACATCCTGCTTTCATCTTTCGGGCGCTTTCCGTTCCCACTGAGGCAGAAAAGTCCTCCAGGGGCCTGTGTACATCTCGGAGCCAGGAAGGGGGTGGGGGCTGCTGAAACCCTCCCCTCTGTGTGCCTGTCCCCTCTCCGCGGCATCTCCCGTCAGACTCCCTCCCTGTTCTGTGCATCCTTCCGCTGCCCTGTCCCTGCTGCCTTGTGGCAACGTGCTGGGTGGTGGGAACCTGTAGCTCTGTCCTCTCCCTGGTTGACAGCAACCTACCTGCCCGGCCAGCCCAGGAGAAAGGTTCCTGTGGGATGCTGATCCTCCCTCTGGGCCCAAAGGAAAGTCCTAGCTCTTCTCTTTGCATTTAGTACATTCAGATGCCTGAGCCTGGGGCAAAAGGGTGAGGGTGTGTAACAGCCCTAATACTGTGCCGGGAACCCAAAGGCACACCGTTGTTTATTCCCGGGCTGTGGAGGTGGCAGGGGATCCTCTCAGGCAAAACACACGAGGCTTCTCTGTCCCTACAGAGGCCCCTGGCACCTCTGCCTGGGAGGACTGTCTCCCTATTCTTCCTGAATCTAGGTGCCGCCTTCCGTATGTTATTCCCCAGAACGTAAGCAATTCCGGAGCTAGAGTAGTCAGTCTCCCTCCCATCTCTCTAGGGTGCATGAGGGTAGAGGTCTTGCGACTGTGTGCCCTGCATCCACCCCCTCTCTCCTTCTCTCTTCCAGAGCCTCACCAACATCATTCCCTAAACTGATGAACTGGCCTTGTTGAACAGACTGACATTCCTGTTGTCATATCAGCTGAAATGACCTGAAGGAGCGGGGGGAAAGTAGGATAGATTTCTGGAGTCCCTTAGGGGGCTGTACTGAGATTTGTGGATAAATACAACACACTGTACTCTCATCATGGTTCACTGTGCTCCCTCAGGAGGGATCCGTGGAGGGGAGGCTTGTCTTTTCTCCTCTTGCATCTTCACCGGAGAAGCTGGGGGGTCCGATGCACAGGATGGGTTGAGCTGGAGATTTCAGGCTGATCCGATGGAAGAGGGCCGTTACAGGGACGAGCCATGCTTCACTAGTGCAAAATTCATGCTCAGCACTGGGAGGAAATTCGTGCAGGGAAAGCCCCTCCAGGCCAGTAGCGGGGGCAGAAGCACCAGGGAAAAAGTGGCAGGAACCCTGGTGAAGCCCAAGGGGGTAGCATCCTCATTCAGGAGTGTGGCACCAAAGGAATATCAGTAGTAATTTGTGTGTATTGCGCAATCAAGGCATGCGAGGCTCCCTGCGCTTTACCTGCATGACCTCACTGAATCCTCCCAACCATCCAGTTAGGTAAGAGGTACTGCTATTGCCCCGTGTTATAGAAGATCACATGGAGGCTCACGCAAGTTAAGAAACATGACTAAGGACGCACAATAAGTGGAGGGAGAAACAGCCTAAGAGCTACCGAGGATACTCTGAAAACGAAGAGGTCTCTCTCCTGTTTAGTATCAGTAAGGAGGAGGCTCAGTGAATAGGAGAGAGGAAAAAGGTACATGTGGGAGATCCTCTCTTGGGGGCGAGGGCCAAAGGCTCAGGGGGGAAGCCACTGATGACAGGAGGCCTCTTTACAAGGACAGGAATAGTGACACAGAAGGCCCGGCTCAAAGCCCGGACCAGTAATGATAGCAGCTACTACATACTGAGCACTTCGTAGCTTCCAGGTACTGTGTGAAGGGCTGTTCATACTCTGTAACCATTTAAGCCTCCCACAACCCAAAGGCAGAAGTTCCCTTATGATCCCCATTGTATGGATGAGGAAACTAAGGCTCAGAGGGGCCAGGGCCCTTGCCGGGGGGCAACCCAGGAGAAAGCAGCAGGCCTGTCTATTGCCAGAACCTGACCTTTCACAGTCGCCTATAACGTCTCTAGAACACTTGCCAAGCACGGGCCTGAGCGCTGGGAGACCTACATTCCAGTCAGAACCCGTGCGCCTGTAGGCCGCATCCTTCCCCTCCAGGGACCACCATTTCCTCCCATATAAAAGGGGGGTGGGTGTCCGCAGGAGAGGACTGCAAACATGGCTTCCAGCTCCAAAATTCCATCAACCGTGGGACCAGAAATAAGAGACAGTGCTCTTGCCCTTTGGGGAATTTACAGGCTTCGTGGGGAGACGAGGTATATAAACAGAACATGAAAACAAATACAAAGCGATGCATCAATAAGGACTAAATGACACACCAGGGAGGGGAGGGGCCTGATGTGCACAGTAAAGGTGATGCTCCTGGCACTTTATGTTCTCCTTGTTTTTCCTTATCTGTAGAATACCACCATTTTTTTTTTAAGTTTTATTTTTTACTTTATTTTTTACTTTATTTTTTTTCTTTTTGGCTGCGCTGTGTGGCTTGCGGGGTCTTAGTTCCCTGA
Organism: Lipotes vexillifer; assembly: GCF_000442215.2. Lineage (NCBI taxonomy): Eukaryota > Metazoa > Chordata > Mammalia > Artiodactyla > Lipotidae > Lipotes > Lipotes vexillifer. The sequence goes on along the minus strand of NW_006798798.1, from coordinate 5,678,895 downwards.
CCAGGGATGGAACCCGTGCCCCCTGCAGTGGAAGCGCTGAGTCCTAACCACTGGACCGCCAGGGATACCACCCAGAGTACCACTATTTTAATCACATATGTTGCTTCTCTCCCCTGGCAATATTTTACTGCAAAGATGAAAGAATTTTACAGTGGATACCTGCATACCCGCCACTTAGATTCCACCACTAGCACATGACCACGCTTGCTTTATCGCACTTCCACTCATCGCACACCTAGCCGTCTAGCCACGTACCGATACATTTTTGATGTATTTCCTAGTAAATCGACGACCTTTGTTTCATGCATTTCAAGAAACAGAAGCGTTCATTCCTACCACACATTTCCTGAGGGTCTACTCTGTGCTGGACATCTTTTCACCTGGACTGGAGGAGTCCCTTCCGAGAAGGGAATTCTTCTTTCAGAAAGTAAAAGCTTTCATTGATTTTATTTGTATGCCCATTTTCTTGCTTGGTTGGGGGTCCTGAAAGTGCCAAAGAGATATAGGATAATCAGTATGTGCCGGGGGGTCAATCCTGGGAGGCTTCTGGAAGAGAAGGGCTGAGCCAGAACTTAAAGGTGAAAGCGGCACGGCTCAGTCCTGCCTTCAGGCCTGGTGGGCTGCTTCCTCTGCTAAGAGCGTCCTCCCTGCCTCTATGCCTCTATGTGCCCCACCTCCCCGAACCTCACCCAACCTGAACCTAGGGACGCCTCTGTTACTCTCTCATGGCACGCTGATACCGGTCTTCACAGTGCTGTGACAAGCTGTAATTATATACTTACCTGTTTCATGTCCATTCTCCCCCTAGACTAAGAGGTTCCAGAGGAGGGGTCGAGGCCGGGTACACTTGTCTGGCAACTAGTAGAGGGGAGCCTATTGGCTTGAGCGGACTTGGGAAAGGCCTTGGAATAAGTGTGAGCAAGGACCTGGCACCTGGGCCAGGCAGGGAGAGCCAGGCGAGGGCGTGAGAGAGAGAGGAGGGCAGTTTCTGCAGTTGTGCAAGAACAGGGAGAGGAGTCTGGGCGGGACCCTCACAACCATCTTTTATTGGGTGTTCACTCTGGGCTAAGCACTTACAGACATGATTCATTCACCCTCACGACCTCCCCCGAGGTAGGTCCCACGATTACCCCCTTAGACATGGTGAAGCTGAGGCTCAGAGAAGGGAGAGAGTTGAGGGAGGCCACCCAGCTAGTAAGCACTGATGACCAGCTCCTCGTCCAGAGGAGCTACCACCTACCTGTTGGGGACCTCTGCTGGAGGGGCAGCAGGCTTCCCCGCGACCCTGGGGTGGGGGAGGGGCTACTTCAAAATAAGTCCCCTTTACCAAGTTCAATCTGACCCCTTTACCTGGGTCAGATTCTGACAGCCCCATTTTTTTTTTTTTTTACCATTTTTATTTATTTATTAATTTATTTTTGGCTGCGTTGGGTCTTTGTTGCTGCACGCGGGCTTTCTCTAGTTGCGGCGAGCGGGGGCTACTCTTCGCTGCGGTGCGCGGGCTTCTCATTGCGGTGGCTTCTCTTGTTGCGGAGCATGGGCTCCAGGCGCGTGGGCTTCAGTAGTTGTGGCACGTGGGCTCAGTAGTTGTGGCGCACGGGCTTAGTTGCTCCACGGCATGTGGGATCTTCCCGGACCAGGGCTCAAACCCATGTCCCCTGCAATGGCAGGCGGATTCTTAACCACTGTGCCACCAGGGAAGCCCTGACAGCTCCATTTTACCATGATCTTGTATATGATTTTGTATGTTTGTTTAACAGCTCTAGGCCTCAGTTACCTTATCTGTAACATGGGAATAATATTTATCTCTCGAGGTTATAGTGAGGACTACGTGAGATCATGCATGTGAAAGCACCTAGACTTCTGTCTGGTTCACAACAGGTATTTAATAAATATGCCTTAAGACTGATTTGAGGTGACCCCTCAGGTCCAGGGATGTCTGAGGGTAGTTTTTCCCAGAAGGTAGAACATGGGACTGCTGGTGGCATGGGAGAATTTAGGTGGTTCGTGAATATGGCTTTGAATAAGTCTGAATCACACAGTGAGAAATTTACTCTTTTCTTAATTCTCTTTGAAGCTTTCTGATTAGGTAAAGAGGAAGACTCCATTTCTGTGCTGGTGTGCCTGGAACACCTCTCTCATACTTGCTAATCTCCCTTTTTAACAAAGAGGGTACAGGAGCTGCCGCCAGCTATAATGTAATACTATTGTTTGCTTCTCACTTTGTTTTTCTGGTTCTTTCTATTTATGGGCCAGTGAGCCTGGCTTTCCACTTAAGAGTGGCGATATAAAGTATTCTCTTAAAATATACTTAAGAAAGTAAGCTGGCTTAAAGAAAAATCTTAGTAACAGAGAAGGGAGAGGGCAGCTCCACACCATGGTAAGGGTGTCCCGTGAAGGAAGTGTGGGAAGGAGTCTTGGAGTCAGTGAGCATGCACACCACCTCCTGCCCTGCGGTCCTGCCCTGTGGGAATGGGAAGCAGCAGGCTCAGGGGGCTGGGATGTCCATCGCCAACCCCGGAGGCCTCAGGTTTCCTCCTGCTCTCTGCCCCTTACATGGCCCCAGAGCAAAATCCAAACTAATTCTATCCAGAGAAGAATGAGGGCTTCGAAAAGCAGGGGAAGGTCTGAGACACGGAGATGACAGAATATGCTGGAAGCCAGGCTCAGGAATGAACAGGTTGGGCTTAGCTTTACCTCTACCGCCTACTCACCATGTCCCCTCCGAGCCCCAAGTTCTCTGCCCCTAAATGTGGTGCCTGCTTCTCCACTCCCAGGAACCCCAGGTCCTCCCACTTGGCACTGCCTTGGGTCACTGGGACTCATCGCCGAGTCATCCCACGGAGAGGCAACAGGCTCTGGAGTCAGGGAGGCCATGGGCCCCGGGCGTGGGGGACGCTCTCGCCCGTGGGGCTGAGGAAGCGGGCCAGGCTCTTGGAAACACTGGGAGTGAGGCTGGCAGACAGGCTGAGAATAAGAACGATTCTCCCAGGGCTGTCTGAGCCTTAAAGTGCTTAGTCCAGTGCTGGGTACACAGAAAGCCCTGGATAAACGGCAGCTACAACGATGATGATGATTTTTATTGTTATTACCCCCACCACTATTATCGTCATTAAAGAGTCAGCGATGGAATAACAAGGAGCTAGGAAGGAGCAGCGGAGGACAGACAGGGATTGTGTTTACATCGTGAGAGGTGATGGATGTTACAAGTTGGGGTGAAGGTGTTGGGGTGGAGAGAGAGAGTGACGGAGAGACGCTGAGAAAGGCGGATAGAAACCGGCCCCTCCTAACTCGGCGATGAGTCCCAGCGACACAAGGCAGTGCCAAGTGGGAGGACCTGGGGTTCCCGGGAGTGGAGAAGCAGGCTCGCTCGCTGAGCAGCGACGAGACCTCGTGAGGCTGCCCGAGTTCTGCATCCTGAGCTGGGCCCAGGGGAGAGGGCCACTGGCTGACCCGGGGCTCCTGCCCCTGTGCTGACCCCTCCTCCCTTGCCAGTGCCACTCTGGCCCCTCTGGGAGGGGCTGGGAGCAGCAGTGGGATGCGCTGGTGTAGTCCCAGCCCTCACGGCAGGCCGTGAGCTCACACACGTGCCCCCACCAGGCCAGGTAAACAGGATGGGTGCCTGGGTCAGCAGCTCCCTCCCTAGGTCTTCCCCCGCCCCCTCATTCCCCGGGGGTGGCCCGCCTGCCCAGCTCCCCAGCTCCACACCCAGCTTTCTCAGCCCAGAGCAGCCGGGATGCTAACTGAGACGCCCCGATGACCCCTCTCAGCGTCGCAGCCACGTCCTTCCCCGACAGATGCCTGGCGTTCCCACTGAGGGCCGTCTCCCGGGTCCCAGGCTCTCTGCGGCTGGAAGGTGTGGAAGTGTGAGGCAGCCACCTTTAGGTGGCAGTATGGGAGGGGAGAGAGGTGGGAGAGACAAAGGCCGATGGGAAAGGAGACGAAGGCTGAGGAAGGGCACCTGCAGCGGCAGGTGGCGTCCTGCCATTCTGGCATCCCCGACCCTGGCTGGCTTACACCTAGGGTGGGTCCTATCCCGCTGGCTTCCCTACCCTTGCCCCCCTGATGAGGTCCTGCCTGGTTCCTCTCTCCTAAGTCCCCCCCATCCCACCACCTCTAGGAGACACTGCCAGCCTATCTCCTCAGATGCGCCCCCCTACCCTGCACCCCAGACTCCTGGGGTTGGGAAATGGGAACACTTTAAGGGCGGGGAAAGAGAAAGGGCAAGCGAGTAAACTTGGGTGGGAAGAAAACACTCAGGCGAGAAGGACGAGGCGGAGATGAAGCTACAGGGGCGTCTGGCCTGCCTCCTGCTGCTCCTGTGCCTGGGCAGTGGGGAGGCTGGCCTACTGCTGAGTGGAGGGGAGAGCTCTGGAGCAGGGGCCATGGAGGCCACTGGACACGGGGTGGGAGAGGCCATTGGACAAGAAGCGGGAGAGGCCATCAAGCACGGAGTTGGGGAGGCCGCTGATGGAGGGGCTGGAGAGGCAGCGGGTTCTGGAGTCAAGGAGGCCATGGGCCCCGGCGTGGGGGACACTCTCGCCCGTGGAGCTGAGGAAGCGGCCCTTGCTCTTGGAAACACTGGGAGTGAGGCTGGCAGACAGGCTGAGAATGTCATTCAGCATGGAGTGGATGCTGCCCACAGCTCCTGGCAGGGGATGCCTGGTGTCAACGGTGCTTTGGTGAGTGGCTGGAAGCCAGGTGTGGAAATGGGAGGCTGTGGGCAGCTGGGTTGAGAGTCCTGGGAGCGGTTAATAGGAGGAATGGCTCCCTTATTGGTGGCTGTCTGGGCCAGTTTCCTTCTATGTTAGGCATCCCTCCCCCACCACCCTGAGGTCTCTCTCCACCTGCTTCTCCCTGTGGCTCCTCTATCTGATTTGCTCTGCCTGTCCTACCCCATCCCAGAGTGAGGTGGCCACACACACTCAGTGCAGCCATGTTGTTCTTGCAGGGAACCAATGGCCAGCCTCCATCTGGAGGCCATGGCACCTCTGGCTCTCCAGGCAATCCTGGAGGTCCAGGGATTCCCTGAGACCATGTGTATTCTGGAGGCTCAGGTGGCAGCTTTGGGACCAACTCTCAGGGAGGCTCGAAGGCTATGGAGGGGCATTCAACCTAGGGACCAACACTCAGGTACATCAGGACATCAGGACATCACCCTGGCCCTGATGCCTGCCGCCTCCCTCCCTTCAAGCCCACACTTTTGGCGTTTCCCCCGTGTCCTTCCCGATCCCATGCTCAGTCTCACCCTCCCTGCAGGCAGCTGTGGACCAACCTCCTTACGGCTCAAGGAGAGGCAGCGACAACCCAAATGCAGAGGTGAGAGGAAGAGTCTGTCTGGATGCGTGTGATAGAAAGTGGGAGAGACGAAGAGGAAAGAAAGATGGGCAGGGGAGGGCCTGAGGGAAGAGGCAGATTGGACAGGGGAGAGATAGGTGTGGGGAGGAGGCTTGGAAGAGTGAGATGGGCATGGAAGAGAGACGCGATGGGATAGAAAGCCAAGCCAAGGAAGCAGGAGAGCCTGGCCTGTGGGGCTGGCTTTGACTGAAGTCTCAAACCTCACCCGTCCCCTTCCCTCTGCAATGCACCAACCGCCCGCCATCTGGCTCAGGTGGAAGCTCTAGCAACTCTGGGGTAAGAGGACAGGACAAACTGGGGCATTCTGCAGAAATTCTGCTCTCCTCAGACTGGGCGGGAAATATTCCTGAGCAAGGGAGGCCGGGGAGGGAGGAAAGCAATCTTGGTGTCCTCATCTTTAGACCTCACTCTGGTCTCTTCCTGACCCTCAGGGAAGCAGCAGCAATGGCAGGAACAGCGGTGGCAGCATCAGTGGTGGCAGCAGCGGCAGCAGCAGTGGTGGCAGCAGCGGTGGCAGTTCTGGGCCCCACTGGGTAAGTTCTCCTTTGTTGAAGGCAGAGGTGGGGCCCCTGGTGGTCCCTGCTGAGGAAACCCACTCCGAGGTCTTCCTGAAAGCTGCCAGCCCCAGGGTAGGTGGCGTCACTGGAGTTGTCATCCTGGGCTCCCTCAGCTTCTGTTCCCCACCTTCCCAGCCTCACCAGGAAGTGTTGCTTACATGTGCCCTCTAATTTCCAGAAGAGGTGCCCTGCCTACCGTGCTCACTCTAGCCCCTCGTCATCCACTCCCTGATGCCGGGGATGCCCTGTCTCCTGTCTGACCTCTAGTTCTGCCGGCATGTCCACTTGGCGAATCGGACTAGAGCTGGGGTAGTGGATGGAGCAAGAGAGGTGGGCACAGGGAAACATGACACTTGTTTGGGAGGCTCCCAGGAGGATGGGGGCAGGACCGCACGTGGAAACTTAAGGACATTTACAGAGCTGAGGTGTAGATGCTAACAAATACAGTGTCCCTTCGTGAGGGGTGAGAGGGCCAGGGGGGGACCACTACCTGGCAGCCGGATTGGGGTGGAACTCCCATCAGGGGTCCTGCAGAGAGGGGGCACAGCCGGCTTCCTTGGGGGTCTGGGAAAGGCCTCAGGCAAGAGGAGGGTCTCAGGCAAGAACAAGCCAAGTGTTAATTTACTGCTCCCTGTACTACCTGCTTTTCCCCCTGTACCTACAACTGACCCTTCGAAAACTCTAGAAATTTTGATCAAGGCGGCTACTCCCAGGTAAGGATTCTAGGGGTCCCTTCCCCTTTCTAGGTTCCAGGAGAGGGTGACGGGTGAGGAGAGGCAGGAGGAGGACCGAAGGAGCCCCAGGGTGCCAGGGTCACGGCTCTTATGAAGTTGGTCTCCAGTGGCTTTTCCACCCCTGGCATGAAGTGGAGGTTGGACGGCAGCAGCTCAGAATCCCCCAATTACCCCACATTTCCAAATACACGTGGCCACACCTACCCTTCTCCGTGCCCCGAATAACTTCCCTCCGTGACTGACGGGCTGAAGATGGGAGAGTGTGGAGCTTGGGCAGGGCGTTAAGATATCATAGTGCCTATTATGGGATGACTTCCTATTTTGGGAACGATTTGGGCCCTTCCAAGCCCTTTGGAGACCCCACATGGACTCTCGCTTTCCCTTGCTGGGATACAATACCAGCTCCTCCTCGGGTAGCAGGGGTGGAAGTGGTGGGAACAAACCCGAGGTGAGCGTCTGGCGAGGGCGTGCCTGTGCAGATCTGCCCCGAACCGTGGGAAGGAAAACAAGAGGCGTTGAGGGATGGGCGGGGAATGCGCTGACTGCCGCCGGGTCGGCCAGCCACGGGGTTAAAATGCTGCAGTCTGGGGGCTGGACTAGGTGTCTTCGTGGGAAATGAGAGTTTCTCTTTCTCTCTCCCACCGTGCGACAATCCACGCAGTGAAGTCCACGTGTCCGGGGAATCTGGGGGTCAGGTGAGAGGCGAACTTGCAGTGACGGCAGTTCATCACGGCAGCTGTGCGCCCTCCTCAAGGCAACTGCGCTCCGCCCCCGCCCCTAAGGCTAGCTCTGGTCCCAACCCCCTCTCTGGGGAATTTACAATCTAGAGGGAAGAAACCAAACACATGCTCCTAAAAAGACTAATCAGCTCCGAAGTAATAATTAATTGCAGATCATTACATGATATACCTCACTTTATACCACAGATGGGGCTGTGAAAAATCGTATGAAAACCAGTCCTTTTGGAAACATGATTGTTTCAAATGTCCTATACCCTGCGGGTAAACAGTATCCGGTGACTTCTTTGAAGGACTTTGGAAACAGTGTTTCGAGAGGGTACACTTCCCTCCTAGTTATTCTGGAAATCTGCCTCTAGGTCAGCAACTGCTGTGCTGACAGAGGAAATGTTGGCTAAGGCTCACAGGAATCGCCTAGAGGTCTTGTGAAAATGCAGATTCTGATTCAGCAGGGCTGTGGTGGGGCTGAGATTCTGGTTTCTAACAGGCATCCTGGCCAGGCTGCCAGCCTGTGCCCCGGGGGTGAGTGGGGCCCACAGGGTGAGGAGCACGCCTAACGGGGAGGAGGAGGCGTGGGGTGGTGGTGCCACCCTGGAAGGCTGTCGGGAGAGCTCCTGGCATATCAGGGATACTAACCTTTCATGGGTAGACAGGTTTTAAGAAAGCCTCTCCCAGTTTGTAATTCTGTTTCTAGTTTTATACTACCAAAGTCTTCAATACATAGTGAGGTGGAAAAACAGACAAAAATGACAGAATAGTCAAGGGGATATTTTTTTAAACCATATTTAAGAAGGCAGGGTTGACAAGTGGAAAGGCAGTGAACTTTGATTCAGAAGATGGGGGTTCAAACGCCAGCTGTGTAACCTGTCATCTGTGTGTCATCAGGCAAGTCGATTGACCTCTCTGAGCCCAGGCTCCCTCTTGGGTAAAATGGGGACAGCAAAGCCTAACTTGTTCACCCCCCCCCCCTCAGTTACTGCAGAGCTTTCTGCATCGTAGTCACATCAAGGTGGTTCAGAGTCCCAACACTGGAGCCTGACACGGAGACAGATGCTGAGAAAAGCTGTTGGACAGCTCTACGTTTCAGTTTCTCCATCTGTGAAGTGGAGGCATCTCCACGTGGGAAAGTGGCGGGTGGAGGCGCAGTGCCCTGCGCACAGTGGGACTACATATTGGCTACTAGCAGTGTTTGGGGGGGCAGGGCATGGGGGGGGAGCAGGAATATGGATATGATTCAAGGGACTGGGTGGGGTTATTCTGCTGAGCAAGTAGCGAGTCAGTCCAGGAAGGCTTTCTGGAGGTGGGACTCAGGTACTGTGTTGAGAAGAGGAGAAGGTGGCTTGACCAGAGGCGGAGATGGGTGGCGCGCACGACAGGATGTAAAGCCTTGAGCATCAGTTCCCTCTTCCCCACGCAGGGGCAAGGGTCTAGCGGGGGAGGGGAAGCTGTCAATAGAACCAACACCTTGGTGAGTGAGGACGTCACTCCTCCTTGGGCTGGGACCGTGGTGTCAGGCAACCCCTGCCTCCCCCCGACACCCATATCTCCTGCCCCTGCCTTGTGCTCACAGCATGGGTTCTTACTCTCATCCCATTTCTCATCGGTCCCTTAGAACTCTCAGATGTCTCCTGGGCTCTTCAGCTTTGATACTTTCTGGAAGGTGAGTTCGACAAGAGTGCTCTGCTCGCTCTCAAACCTCTGTCCCTTGGTCCCACAGGCTGAAGTCTTCTTTCTATAATGACTGTCAGCAGTGGCCCTTGACCTCTCTTGTCCTGGGGCCCTGAGCCAATTACATTATGACCCAATCTGGTCATTCTCCTTCTTTTTCTCTGCAGAATTTAAAATCCAAGCTGGGTTTCATGAACTGGGACGCCATCAACAAGGTAAGGGCTGGAAGGCCGTTCATTCTGATCTTTGTGGGAGAAGGGATATAGAGAAGAAAGCTAAACCCTTGCTTGGTGAGCCGGGGAGCAATGATGATGGTCACGGAGACAGCATTCCAGCCAGTGCTTTAAAAAGAAAAGATGAAAACAAGGAGGAAGGACAGCAGAGACCTGAAAAGAGATGGGGAATTTGCAAGCAGCTGGGAGTGGGGGGGACGAGGAGGGAATGGGCCTCTTTCATGTCTCAACATGCAGACCTGAACTGGTCTGAACCTCAGTTTCCCCTTTGACACCAGAAGGTTAAGGGGAGAGTCAGTAGGCCTAATCCTCAGGAACCAGAGGCAGAGGTAGGGGATGGACCAAATCATCAGGTGAAGCTAAAAGACCACCTGAGGACTTATGCGCAGAGAGATGGGAAAAGGAAGCGAACACGCCGAGAGCCTGGTGGTGCCATCAGTCCGGGCCCTGCACATGTGTAATGTTAGGAGTCGCTTGGGGCCCAGAACCTGCTTCTCCTTCGTCCCCGCCCACCCCTTCCTCTCGCAGCGGAAGCCCTGGCCAGGCTGATTTGACACCAGAATAGCAGATGTACCTCCAGAGCAGAGGGTGTGGACTGAGAGGGGAGGTGAAGGACAAACGAACAATCCAGATACCAAAGGCAGAAGCTGCAATCCGCGGCCCACTGATTGTTTGATTCATTTTTAAAGAACAGTATAGCAACACCGGGCCCCTCTTTCTACGGCCTACGAGAGCCTAGAGCCGAGAGGCAGCTCCTTCTTGCCGTGGGCACTTGCTCCCCCGTGGTCAGACTCCCACCGCCCACCACAGTTCTTCTAGCCACCCGCCTGGCTCCTGTGAGCAGTGTAGTTTCTGACCCTTCACGTAAAAGAAGGCAGACTAGGACCCCTGCCCTCCAGAACTTGTGAGGGAGGGGGTTGGTGGCAGGCGGGGAGGCAAAGGGACAGCCCTCAGGAACGTCACTTTCTGGCAGTAAAGTGGGGAGTGAAAGACAGGAGATGCAGAAGCTTCCAGCTACAGCGGAGTCCTGTTTTGGATGAACATTTTGTTCTGTTTCGTAGAGAACTGTCTCTGGTAGGGGTGAGACTCCCTACCATGGACCACGGGGAGACCAGGCCCCTGAGCAGGGGGCACTTAGGGTCTGATGGGAGAACCAGGGCACACACAGATACGTCCCAGAGGGCCAGAGGACTGACAGCCAAACGTTTTTGCACATCCAGGGGGGCAGTAAGGGGAGTGCTTGCAGTCAGGCGGCATTCATTTGGGGTGGCTCCCCCGAGGATCGGACCTCCTAGGGAGGGGGCAGGACAGAGGTGGGCAAAGGAGAGGATGGAGCGTCCCCAGCTCCTTCACGGCGGAGGGAGGGGCGGCGAGGCAGCCGAGGACTTCACTTCAGCCAGGGTGAGGAGTAAGGACGGGGGACCAAACGTTCCTGGCAAGTATGGGGGTGGGGTGGGTTTCGAGCCCAAGCTGGACTCTCTGGATTTGCCCCGATGACAGCCGTGGGCCAAAAGGTCCCTGCGGATTTCCGGAGCAGGGGTCCAATCAACCCTTGGCTTGGTCCACTGGTCCCTGAATTCCTAGTCATTGACCTCCCCCTTAGAACTTATTTCTTTGCCCAGGACCAGAGGACTTTTCGCACCCCCTGACCTCCAGATGGATGGGGGCCCCACCCATTCTCTTTTTAAAAAAGTTTTAATTTACTTTTTATTTTTATTTTTGGCTGCGTTGAGTTTTCGTTGCTGCGCGCGGGCTTTTCTCTAGTTGCGGAGAGCGGGGGCTACTCTTCGTTGCGGTGCGCAGGCTTCTCATTGCGGTAGCTTCTCTTCTGGCAGAGCACGGGCTCTAGGTGCGCGGGCTTCAGTAGTTGTGGCACGCGGGCTCAGTAGTTGTGGCTCATGGGCTCTAGAGCACAGGCTCAGTAGTTGTGGCGCACAGGCTTAGTTGCTCCGCAGCATGTGGGATCTTCCCGGACCAGGGCTCGAACCCATGTCCCCTGCATTGGCAGGCGGATTCTTAACCACTGCACCACCAGGGAAGTCCCCCTGACCAGGGAAGCCCCCCCGCCCATTCTTAAAACACCACTATCTCCCCACTGATCTCAACCCTTGTCCTTGAAATAATATCAGCTGTCCCACGCTCCTGGTATCTTCTCCTTTCTTACATCTCCACTGTTGTTCCAGGAGGGGTTAGGAAGGGGAGACTTCAGCCCTACAGCTTTGGGAGATGGGCTGGAGGTGGCGTGACAGGTGAAAAGGTGGGAATGTCAGGGGCAGGTTCTGGTCCTGCGGTTTTGCCGCAGCTGTGTTCTGCCTGAGGCCGGTGGGGGGCGGGGGGAAACAGGGCTAGAGAAGAACGGTGTCGTGTGCTGTGTATGTGGCGGAGGGGTGGTTAGTGGCTCCAGAGACCTAGCTTCTCTCTCCTTGTTTCCAGAAACAGTTTTCTGGTGTCCCTAAAGACACCCAGCTCCCCCCTGGACCTTAGTCACAGTGAATCCTGTATGTAGGCTGAGGAATGGTGGTCGCAGGAGCAGAGGGGCTTAGGTGAGCAGGGGTCAGACTCCCTGCTCACCTGTTCCCCACTTTCATCCCCAGAACCAAGTCCCAAACCTCAGCACTCGCATCCTCCTGTACTTCCGTCAACTCTGGGAGGTAGGAGAATTCTCCGTCTTTGAAGAACTGAGGATCCTGTTCATCCTGTCCCTGTCCCCTCCCTCCCTCCAGGCAGCTACCCCTCCCTCCAGCCTACCTGTCACAAAATTCCCCCTCTTCTCACTTTTGAGATAGGTAATCTCACCCAAGTCTTATCACCAATGCCATCAGAAATGCTGACTCCCTCAGTCTCCTGTAGGCTTATCTTTATCTAACCCCAAACTACACCCAGCGCCAAACTTGCCCAACCAGCGGCCCCCCTCCACCCTTGGAATTCTCTTTCCTCGTGGCCCACTCGCCTCGCCTTCTCTCTCCAGAAGTTCAAACACAACACTCCTTTCTTGAACTGGAAAGCAATTGCTGAGGTAAGGGCAGTGGGACCCCTCATTTCAGGGTCGGGAAGCTCAGCTCTGAGGGTGCGGGGTTCTGGGCCCTGGGCAGTGGCTTGCAGGTTCTGTTCCGGTTCCTCCCCGTCCCTGCTCGGGGTGGGGGGGGGTGCCTCCCTCCCTTCCCACTGTCCTCCCTTTGCGCAGAGCCTCACCAGCGGAGGTGGGATGGGAGAGGGGGGCTGTGAGTCACTGAAGAAGGAACAGAGTGGGAGGTCCTCCCGGGGATAAAAGCCGAGGTCCGGGGTTAGGGCCTCCACAGGCACAAGATCTCCGCCTGATGCTGTTCCGGCTGGGCGTGGCCTAGCTTGGGGGAAGCCGCATCTGCGTGGGTACCGCAGGGTGAGCAGGTGGAGGGGACCATGGGGTGGGGGAGACGGAGGGACCTGGGACTGGGGCCAGCTCTCAGGGCTGGAAAGGGGTCACTAGGGAGGAAAGTTGAAGGGCGGCGTGAGGGCACTGTGCATGGGGGGAGGACGGAGGGTCATGGTCGAGTGCGGGCAGGTGCAGGGGGTCTGATTATCTGGGTTCTGGGAAGGATGGGCAGGGCCTCTGGGTCCCGTCAAAGGCCACACGTCTGTTCCGCGTGGCCAGTGGCCTTCGGGAATCAGGACGCTTGGGCACTGAGGCAAGGGCTGCCCACTCACTTGTCCATGTGGGCACGTGAGGCTGGACAGATGGGGCCACATTGTCTGATTTTTCAAGAAAAGCTAGAAATCTGGTTTTCAACTAATTTAATTTAAACGTGTGGACCAAGCAAAAAAATGTCTGGAAGCCTGCGGTCTACCAGTTTGTGCTCATGGTGTAAGGCCTAATAGTGGGGTTAGAGTTCAGGTATGGATAAGGCAGACAGTTAAGCCAGACTTGGGAAGAACATTCTGACCCTGAGAGAGAGAGAGAGAGGAGAGAGAGAGAGTGTGTGAGTGAGTGTGTGTGAGTGTGTGTATGTGTGTGTGTGTGTTTCTAGTAGAGAAGTGACAATGGCAGGAACTAACCCTCCCTCCTACTGAGGAGATTTTCCCCTTGCCTCGATCGGGGGCAGGGCAGGTGGCCAGCGCATCTGCAGTGGTTCTTAAGGGGGTTCCATCTGCTTTCTTGTATTTCTCCCCTTCCTTTCTCTCCTTTGACCCAGAGCTTCACTTCGCCTCTATGAATAACAGACCATCCTTCCAAGGACCGTATAGAGAACAGCATTTGGGAACAGGGATTAAAAGGCCTATGAGGGGAGCAGGGTTTGCTGCAGGCAGAAGGTGGGCTGGGGCTGAGCTGCCCAGCTCTGCCCCGGGAGCTTGTGCGGGTACCGCTCATTTGTTATTCTAGCTCCGGCTCCAGGTGCCTGGGTGGCGGAGGTGTTGCCAACCTGTTCTCTACCCTGGTTGCCCAATGCTGAGTGTAGAAATCTGTCCTGTGTCTATCTGGGCCATCAGTTTCCTCCAGGCCTTCTCTGTAGGCGCACTTATCACAGACCACTGAGAGGGGTGGGGTGGGCCGGGCGGGATGCTGGGGCTCTAAAGGGAGGGCAGAGCCTGGGTGGTGGGATGCTGGAGCCCGAGAGTCTGGCAAGGCCTGAAGCACCACGGAGCCACCCTCACCCTGGCGCCCTCTCCCTTTGCATCCGTGCGTCATCGGAACAGAGGAGGGTAGGCGGTGCTGGTCAGGTGAGCCCCTCCCCGGGAGGCCCTAGAAGGTCCCTGGTTCCTCTCAGCCTTGCTCCCGGGTCTGATCAATCTGCAGTTCTCTCTCCTCATGCCCCGTTCTGTAATTTTCTCAGCCTGGCACAGGATGCCAAGACGCGGCAGCTGTAACTTCTAAGGTAACTGCCACCCGACCACCTGATTCAGACTTCACTTCTTTCCTTGGTCTCCTCGCCTCACCTCCCTAAAACACATGACACAAGGAGGGGAGGAGGCAGGGGCTTTGAGAAAGGTCCAGCCAGGGCCGGGATGTGGGAGCAAAATGCCTTCATCCCTTCTCTCCCGCGCCCTGCTTCCTTCCGCAGAACTACGATTATAACCAGCAGACATACCCTACTGCCAATGGGGGGCAGGACTCAGCCAAGATCCCCACTAAGGTAAGGCTTGCAACCTTCCGGACTCCCACTGCATGGGGTCTGCCTGGGGGTGAAGGGGGAGGCCTTCACTGCCAAGGTCCTCTGGGTAGGCTAGCTGAGGCCGAATCCTGTTCACTTTGATAGTCATGTCTCCCCACCCCTGTGCAGGGTGACTCCAGCTCCCTGAGAGCAGTTTGGAAGAGAAGGGTAGAAGGTTCACACCCACTCACTCAGAAAAGGTTCTAGGGGAGCCGTGGGTGCATCACCTGCCATGGAGAAAACTGGGACCCAAGATCCTCTCAGTGAGGAATATAAGGCTCAAAAAAGAAAAAGAAAAAGAAAAATCACACGACACACGGCAAAACCGACAGACAGAACAAAACAGACAAACTCCACCTCTTTAACTGCTGACCTTTCTTGGGGAGAGGAGGCCAGCCCAGAAACTCTTGGTTGGTGGGAAAATAAATGCTTCCTTTCACAAAGGAGATAACAGGAAAAACAATTTGACGAGTTTGTTTTATTCGGGTGCAAAGAAAACAATCTGATAAATTCAGTAAATGAATGTGCTACATACTAATTAGGCTGGTTAAAAACAAACAAGCAAACAGGCAGTATTTCCCTCCATCTCTCAGAGTAATAAGACCCCTGTCCTTGGGGAGAGGACTTCTACTGAGAGATCAGAAACTAGCTGCTGACTGAAAGGAGGTGAAGATATGGTTAACACTACCTGTGGGTATCCACTTCTGCCCATTGCTCGTGGCCAAGTTTTATCCCCCTAGCAGGCAGAGGGAGACCTACCTTTCCTCTTTTCACTCCCCTTGGTCAGTGTGTGCTCAGGGACCATATTCAATATCATCTTGGGTAAAATGCACTCAGGGTGAGAAATCTGCCATGGCTGAAGGGCCACAATCAGACCAAAGGACCTTTGGGGTGATCCTGATCTGAGCCTGTCCCCGCCATGGGCCCTTCCTGAGCCCTAAGGACGTGGTCGAGTACAGGGAGGGCACTGAGGTCCTCACCTCACCTCCTCTGGTCTTCTCTTTACAGGGGGGAGTCACGATTTCTTCCTCGGTAAGTACTGGGGCAGAGAAAATCCGGCTGGCGAGAGAAGGGGTCTGAGGCCAGAGGGTGTGCCGGGGACGGTGCTCTGTCCACTCAGACATTCTCCTCGTCCTGCAGGCTTCCCGGGCGCGACCTGACCTGCTGCAGTGGGTGAAGTTTTGGTAGGTGAGTGTCAGTGAGCTGTGCAAGGCTGCAGCCAGGAGCTGAGGCACGCCGCCCCGGGGGTGGGCAGGGGGAGGGAGGGCTGGGGGCTTGGCACTCCCTTTGCTCTGGGTGGACACACTAAAGGTATTAAGGAGGAGACCCCAGCGTGGGGTGTGGAGAAAGACTCATGAGAAGATGACCTAGAACACTCGGAACACCCTGTGAGTGCTGGGTGGTGGCCTGACAGAGGCAGGGCCAGGCAGGGCCAGAGAACAGCAAGGCAGGCTCGGTTAAGCAGCGGGAACAGGATAGGCATTGTAGGGGGGCGCGGGGGGGGACTGTAGTGAGGTGAGCCTTTCGGGTTTAAAGGCTCAGAGGCAGAAAGATGTGAGTCACCGGTGGGGAAGAGGTAATATTTGTTTTAGGGAGGAGTGAAAGTGAGGAGACCGCAGGTGACATAGGCAGGACACGAGGGAACTGTGGGCGCAGAAGCTGGGTGAGAGGATGCCTGGTTTCAGCAGCTCTAGGAGTGGCCGTGTTCTACCATTTTCTCTTTTCTTGTCGTCTAGAAAATCACTTCCAACTGCGACTGAAGCCCTGAAAACCATCAGTCATCGAGGGACCTGACTGTGCCCCTCCCCCAGCTCTTGGTATGGGTGCTAACACCTGCTTTTTCTAGGTTGGGTACCTATCTGTCTGTCCCTTGTTTCCTCCCACCCACTGTGGTGTCTCCTTGACCGTCAGCCTCAGTGGATACACCAGCCCTTTCTTTACCTGCTCCGTTTTGTGACCTGAAGTTACCGTGACAGAAATTCAGGAGGCACGTCCTACTTTAGAGTTTCTCTGTGGAAATAAAACATGAGTCTTGTTTCCCTAAGACTTTGGCAATTTTTTTTTTTTTTTTTTTTTTTTTTTTTTTTT
>NW_006798798.1:5635444-5662384 GCF_000442215.2 Lipotes vexillifer | reverse complement strand
TACACGGGCCTCTCACTGTCGTGGCCTCTCCCGTTGCGGAGCACAGGCTCCGGACGCGCAGGCCCAGCGGCCACGGCTCACGGGCCCAGCCGCTCCGCGGCACGTGGGATCTTCCCGGACCAGGGCACGAACCCGCGTCCCCTGCATCGGCAGGCCGACTCTCAACCACTGCGCCACCAGGGAAGCCCAACTTTGGCAAATTTTATTCTTTAATACTACACTGATGGCCTGGATCAGGGAGGAGGGAAGAGGGAGGTTCAGGGGCAGGTGACTCGCCTTCGTCCTGAGAGGGGTATACAGGGTGGGCCGAGGGAGAGAAGACTGGGGCGTCCTGACAAGAAGTAGCAGATCTCACCGGGCCTGGGTTTCTCCATCTGTGAAAAATCATCTTTGCCCAACGTACATGTGACTAGCAGGCTTACTGCAGTTGGAGCAGTCACGGATGTTCCGCTGGCCTGAAAAAGCCACAGGGGAGCTACTGAAATCAGGAGGTGGGAGTTAAGGGGTTCTTCCAAGAGAGGAGACCTGTCCTGGAGGGTCAGGGCGGGGCAGAAGGAAAAGCGCAGGGCCGGCAGAGAACACGCCTCAGCCTCGTGCACACACCCAGGTGTGGACAAGGGTGAGTCTGGGTTGACGTGTTTAGGAAGCTGGGGGGAGTGGCGAGTACCCAGTCCCTTGTCACGTGCCGTAGAGGGTCTCCAGGAGACAGAGGGGTGGTGAAAAGCTTCTACTCCATTCATGCACCAAGGAAACAGCCAGAAGCTGGGGCGCAGGCTGAGCCCGGGCTGATCACCAGCCGAGGAGCCCTGGGCACGGGGCGGGGGCTCTGTGCTTAGAGTCTCTGAGCAAAGTCCCGCCAAGCCCACACAGTGAGCTTAAACTAAGGGGCCCCACCGCTCTCTGACACCTCGGAGGTCCTTGACCCCCTCTCGCGGACCCAGGAAATGAAAGGAGGACAGGGAGCACCCTGCCAGCCTAAGTGACGCCCTCAGAGAATGCAAGTTCCCCGAGGGCACGACCGCTGTCTGCCTTGATCATTGTTGCATTCCCAGGGCTTAGCACAGGGGCTGGCACAGGGTGGGCCTCAAACAGTTGATGAACAAATGAAAGAAGTCGGGCCCAAAAAGGACTTGGGGGAACCAACTTGACGTGCATCCTCTTCTCACTTCTGTCCTTAAACTGCGGCTCCTGCCTTCTATTCATCTTGGGTTTCACCTGGGAAGGGAGGGCCTTGCAGTATCTCCTCGCAGCCACAGGGAAGAGAGCGCGGCCCGTCCTGGGGCTGAGGCTCAGTCCTTCCCGCTGACTGACAGCGGACTTCCTGCGGTGTGGGGTGAGGGCTACAGACTGCTGGACCTCGGGTCGCCTCGTGCCGGTCCCCGAGGGACTGAGGGAGAAGCTGAAGTGGTCAACATGTTTCTGGACTTGGGGCGTTCCTGGTCCAAAAGGCAGAAAGCCACCGTCTGAAGTTTAAAGCACCAGCTGAAGCAGGCTAAGGCCCTCAGGTGTAAAGGACTCTCATACAATGGCAGGCCACCCCTTTGTCCTGCCAGAGCCTCTGAAGCAGCCTCATGGCAGAGCCTCCGACTTTCGATTTTCCCCTAACGTCCGTTCTCCCATGGCAGCCGGGGAGTTTCCCCTGCTCAGAATCCCCCACAAGCTCCATTAGTTGTAGAATAACATCCCCTCGGCATGGCTCAGCACCGTTTGGCTCTGGCTTCCCTGTCCAATGTCAACCTGGACCTGCTGGGAAAGGCTCCCAAGGAACACTGCTGCTACCTGTCCCTGGAACCCAAGATCTTCAGAAGGTTGAAACTTTAACGACTTTTGGTCTAAATTCAAAACCCCAAGCCAGCTTAGCCAAGGACACCTACCCAATCGCTATCACATCACCTTGTTTTATTTTCTTCACAGAACTTGTCATGTTCTCGAAATGATCTTGCTTCCTAATTTTTTGTTAGGTTATAATCTGTCTCTCTTTAACTGGAACACAAGCTTCACAGGACAGGTACCCTGTCCATCTCGAATCCTCAGCACCAGGAGTCAAAATGGCTGTTTAATAAATATTTGGGTTAGAGGATGGAAGGAGAGATCAGAATTAAGTGGGCTCAATCCAAGAGGTCTTCCTGGGAGTAGTTCAAGCAAAGCGTGCACAGGGCAGAGGGTGGGCGGTGAAGGAAGGAACCAGACCTGCTGGGCAACATGATTGCTTTCTTGGGTGTGACCCTAACCCTGGCAGAGGGAGGACAGGACGGGACGGGGATGTCCTGGGCTCTGCCCCCCCAGTAGCCCACACCCCAGCCCCCTTTCTCTCCAATGATTCTAGGCTTTTCACCTAGATATTCGCCAAGACCCTGAGGCCCCAGTGTGCATCCCTTCAAATCCCCCATTCCTTCCCTGAACCCAGGAGGCTGGCTCCCCGCCCCTAGGTGTGTCTGTAATGTGGCAATCAAGGCTGGGCCTGGCCTCCTACCCACACTCAAGTTCTGGCAGATTTGGGGTGGGGTGGGCGAAGGCCTTTAGGAAAACAGGGGTTTACTGGTATTCTCGGAGTGGGAACTAGATCAAGCAGACTTGGAGCTGGGGTGACGCAGAGCCAGGCTCGGTGCCTCTGTCCGACTCTACTAACCCTCTGTGATGCAGCCGACGCTGAATCCCAGGTAGATTCTCCTGCCACCCATTACTCCAACCGCTGGGACCCTCTGCCAGTGAGGATCCCCCTACCCTCTCTTCCCCAGCCTGCCCAACCACTGGACACTGGACACTCGGGGAACACAAACTGGACACTCGGGGAACACTCACTGAGGCAGTTTAGGTGGGGGAAGGGGAGGGAACTGGGAGAGACACACTAGACTCTAGATTAGCATTTACAGCATAAACCATGTAAAGCCAAAATTACCCTTGAAAGTCCATCAGGATGGTGCCAAATGGAGATTGATCATAAGTCTAGCACAGCCAGTTTTTTTCCTCCAGAAAAAGAACAGAATTCCTTTGGTTGTGCACATGAAGTGATAGGCTTGTATTTAGAGGCATTATATAGAAGAACCCATCTTTAAACACTAGAACTTCAAACACTATAGCTAGAAGACTTTTAAGCACACACTTGCTGTGACAAGATGCTCATACTATAAGAGGCATCTGGAATCTGAGGCAATCACAGGTTCACCCTGAGACGTATGCTCATTGAGTACCATTAATCTCTCAGTTCTCGGTTTTCATTTGGCAAGAGCATAGTTTAACCCACTGAAATTAATGCATGTCTGCTCAGAGCTGCCACCTATGGCTGTGCAGGCTGCACACCACAAAAGGACACCTGGTCGAGAGGACAAAAGGGGGTTAACCGCAGCCTTGCCCCCCGACTCTCAGGGCGTGGGTCTAATTCATACAGGGCGCTAGGTGGGCTGGCCGAGGCCCTTGGTAGGACACAGTACAGCAAAGGGGCAATACAGGTGCAGCCTCAGGAACTCTGGGGTTCTAACACTGGCCTTGCCACACCCTGGCTGTGTGACCTAGGGTGAGTTATTTAACGTCTATGTGCTGTGGCTCCCCTGCCTACAGAATGTGGATAATTGTTAATACCTGCCTCACAGAAGCACTGTGCTATTTCAGTGAGATCATGCATTTAGAAGACCCAGCACAAGGCCTGCCACAGAGTACGACATCAATAAATTGGCCAACATTATTATTAGCAGCATTAGCATGAGGCGGAAGGGGGAACAGGGAAATGAGTTTGTTGGAAGAGAAAGCTGGAGCCCAGCAGATGACGGCGTTGGGCTCATCTGTTGCTCTGGAGTTACCCAGAACTCCTGAAGTGCTCCTCCACTAGCAGGTCTGACTGGACTTCATCACTGAAAATCAGCTCTCCTTTGCTGATCTTTCATTCCGCTCATTCTTCATTCCACTTCATTCACGGCTGACGCTACGCTGACAGAACGGTGGTTAATGAGCTCTTTCAGTCCCTGTTAATGAACTGGTGAGAATTCATTACACATAAAAACTCGTGTCCTCCAGGAAAACCTTTTGGGGAGGCGCTCCACCCATCTGTCATTTCCTCACTCGTCCCCTCTAGGAACACCAGCCTTGCGTGACATCTGCGTGACATGGTCATCTGTGCTTGGCGAGTTTTCCTCAAGCACCGCCTCCTCAGGTGGCTCTGTGAAAGGGGAGGTGCCGTTCGAAAAACGGAGGAGGCTTCCTGAGGCTAAAGAGGACCAGGATGTCGGGGACCGGGGAGTGGGGGCAGGAGAAGAATCGAGCTGAAGTGCCAGCTTCTGGGGTTCGTGAAGACTGTTGGTGGATAAGATCCAGCCCGCTACGCCTCCAGGACTGTTATCTCTGTGTATCGCATCAGGATGGGGTAAAGGGCACACGTTGACATGAGGTCTTGCTTTGTCCTGGCAGCACCCGTCTATGTTCCAGCACCTCCCTATTACACCAGGAACCGGTTGGGCCACCTGAGCCTCAGTTGTGGAGAACGCTACTCGATTAGGGTGTTTTGTCACTTTGAGGTGATACAACTGCCAAGCTGGGGGAGTGGGGTGGGGAGCAGAATAAGCCCAACGAAATGGTGTAGGTGCTCAAAGTTCAGGACCTAGAGCCCAACTGGGTAGCTCTAAGACCTATTTTTGCTTTTCTGTGTTTCTCTATTCTTTTTTTAAATTTTTGGCTGCGTTGGGTCTTCATTGCTGCACAGGCTTTCTCTAGTTGCGGCACATGGGCTCAGCAGTTGTGGTTTGGGGGCTCATAGAGCTCAGGCTCGGTGGTTGTGGTGCACGGGCGTAGCTGCTTTGCGGCATGTGGGATCTTCCCTGACCAGGGATCGAACCCGTGTCCCTTGCGTTGGCGGGCAGATTCTTAACCACTGCACCACCAGGGAAGTCCCCGTGTTTCTCTATTCTTTGTCTTCTTAGCTCAAGACAGTTACCTCTCTGAAGACCCAAGAGTATAAGATGGGCAGCTGGATAATGGGTCCGGCCCCAAAGGAAGAAAGCGCACAGCTCGGTGGAAGGATGCTTGAATTCTAAGATATCCAACGTAGCGTATGTTGAATCCACCTCCACTGTGTAAGGGCATGGTGCTAGGGCATGGTGATGTAAAGGTGATTAAGACATAGTTCCTGACCTCAAGAACTTGATATTCTAAGAGGGAAGAACACAAGTTACTCTAGGTACAATGCCAGAGAGATACAAATGAATCGCTATGGCAATTACGAGAAGGGAAAAGTGTGGGAAGCGGGATGACAGATGATGGGAGACATCCGGGAAGCTTAATCCAGGATGGATGTTGGGTCCTGAGAACAAGAGATGAGAGAAGGGCATTTTAGGCATAAGGGGTAGCATGGGCAGCTGCTTGGAGGAGGAAAAAGAAGGATATCTTTGGTAAGGAGTCCAGTTTGGCCAGAATGTGAAATATGTGCAAAGGGAATGAAAGAAGGAAAAGTTAGAAGGGTGGGTTGAGGTCAGAGTATGGAAGGCCTTCAATGCCAGTATAGGGAGATTATTTTATTTGATTTTATTTTTTGCGGCACGCAGGCCTCTCACTGCTGTGGCCTCTCCTGTCGCGGAGCACAGGCTCCGGACGCGCAGGCTCAGCGGCCATGGCTCACGGGCCCAGCCGCTCCGCGGCATGTGGGATCCTCCCAGACCGGGGCACGAACCCGTGTCCCCTGCGTCGGCAGGCAGACTCTCAACCACTGCGCCACCAGGGAAGCCCCAGTATAGGGAGTTTAGACAGAATTGGATAGGGTGGGGAAAAGCCTGAATTATAAGAGAGGAACGAAGAGATATAAGGAAAAGTGACAAAGACAAAAGGAGAGGTTGCTTGGGTGCCATGGCCAGTCCCTGGGAGGGACAGGCCCAACCTGTCTTCATCTCAGCTCCATTTGCATGAAGAACCCCATTGCCAGCCTACCTTCCAAGTGCCCAGGGCAGAATGTGAATTGAGAAATCCAAGGTAAGTGGGAAACAGTCCACACCTCCCCTTCCCAGAGCCCCAGGGGTGGGCGACAGGATCTGGGGGTGAGTCAGTAGGGTGGGGACCCCAGTTCTGTTCAGATCTGCCTCCCTGGGAATATAAAGGGCAAGCCTTGCCTTGCCTCAGAACACCCCAAACTTGACACCATGAAGATCCCAGTTCTTGCTGCTGTGGTTCTTCTCTCTCTCCTGGCGTTCCACTCTGCTCAGGGGGCTGCCCTGGGCAGTTCTGAGGTGAGCACGTCACCTGGGTTCTCTTTCTCTTATACCTATTAGCTGACTCAATCAGTCACTGGATAAGTGGCTCTTATCTTTGGCTATTACCAGGGGCTGAATGAGAAGCTGGGGCTCTGAGGAAGGGAAGAAAGGAGGAAGGAGACAAAGCATTCCTGGGAAGGGGCAGAGAGGCTTATATTTCTGGAAAGGATGGTAAAGTGTCGGGTAGAGGCTGGACATCCTGAGAGGAGACAGGGCCTGAAGTTGGTCGTCTGGGTTCAGCCCCACATCTGTTTTGTTTGTATCCCTGGGAGTGGCTCTCAGGTGGCTAGAAGCGCCCTCCTACCTCTGGAGCTTAGGCCATATCAAGAATCCTTAGGAGCCAGTCTCCAGCCAGGAAAAATCCTGAGGTCCCTCTCTCCCCACCTTATCTCTCCCCACCTTATCGCACTGTGAGGGGGATGGGGAAATGCCCATGCTGGATTCGCAAGTCTACGATAGGGGTCACAGACTCCACTGCTTAGTATCCCAGCAAGTGATGTCGGTGTGCAAGAGGGCTGGTGGGGCCTCAGGGGAGGTGGAGTGAATTTGCCCAACCTGGAAGGGGACAGTCTCTATGCCACCTGACTGCTGCTAAGTGGGAAAATGTACCCAGTGTGGCCGGAGTTTAAAAATTTTCAAGAGAACCTGGAAATCGGATTTCTGAATTCTTACTAATTAAAAACCTTTAATTCAAATTGAAAAACAAACAAACCAAATTGCGATGAGATCTAAACATTTGGGTCTAGGCTGTAGGCTACCTGTTTGTGACCTCTGTTGTGGGAAGGAAGAAATGAGGGGCAATGAGGCTGGGCAGCTGAGGTCGGGACGGCAACAGATCGGAGGCACTGAAGTCCGGGGGTGGGAGGTGGGCTTCCCAGCTGGAGCAGGGAGACGGAGACTCAGACTTTGGTGGCAATTCAAGTCACAAAGCAAACCGACCTCCAGCAAGTAAAGGCAGACAGGGCACCTCAGAAACTTGGCCCCCACCTGCCTTCCAATCTCCCGCGCCCAGCTCCGTGGGCTGAGCGTGGGTGTCTCGGGAACACCCCGAGTCCACGGCAGAACCGCACTAGCTCGTTTTTCTTGGGAGGAATCCTCTTTCTCCGCCCTCTCCTCCTGCTGCCAACGGTGGATGTGGGCCTGGGCTCCGACTTCTCTGTCTCCCCCGTGCCACTCTCCCATCCCTTCTCGACACGTGCACATCTGTCAATCATCCGCCACACTGGGACACAGTGGGTTAACGGAGGCCCCGTGGTGGACAATGGGATTGGCCTGTGGAGGGAAGCAGAGCTGGCAGAGAGGGTTTGGGGAAGGGGATTTGCCATCATGTGATCGATCATTTGTCCCCTTTCTCCCCTTCGCTTTCCAGGAAGGGATCACCATGGGTAATGATGCGACAGGACTCAAGGAGGTAACCCACCTGTTTTCCCACCATCTGATTACGAGTTCGTCCCCCATCTGTTCATGTTCCTAAATAACTTTCTGAACACCCTGTTTCTTTGCCTAGACCACTTATGCCCAGTTTCCAAACATTGACAAATTGCGATCTGTAAGTTTAATTCTTTAATTCGGCCCCCATAAATATCCATATCCTAAAAGAGATCGATGCCTGGGTAGAGAGCTTGCAGAGCTGTCATGGTCCTTCACCTTTCCCAGAGGGCTAGGGGCTAAGCTCTGTCCTTCCCTGGAACTGATCCTCTTTTGGTCTCTTTCTCTCTCTGCAAAGGTTCCTGAGGCTGATGATTTCCTGAACTGGCACGCCATCCTCCAGGTAAGCACTTGGGCACCCTATTTCTCCTGACGGTTTGTCCGGGTAGTGGCAACGCATTCTAGTCTAGCCCTTTTGGTTCTTTCCTGGGCTCTAGGAGGGAGTAACTGTTCCACTTAGATGCTGCCCAACTGAAGAAAACTTCCCGGGGAGGCTGTCGTGGCCAGACCTTATTTTCCTAACGTGGCCCACAAAGACAATCTCTGAGAAGGAAGATCTTAATCAGTCAAGAGCTTATTCGAATCCCCTCATCCTCCAGGAAGAAACTGAGGTTCTAAGTTGGCTAACTTACCCAAGCTTAGAAGGCTAAGTCAGTGGTAGCGCTGGAATTAGAGCCTGTAAGTGCGTGACCCGCACATACTCGCTACATGCCCTCTTGCAAATGTCTTCACTTCTCTGAGCCACGGTTGCCTCCTCTGTGATGTGGGGACGACGACAGTACCAACATCAAAAGACTGCTCTGAAGACCAAATGAAATCATGCCTGTAAAGCAGTCAGTATAAGGCAGGCACAGAAGAGCTCAGGAAATATTAATGCTTTTACTGTAATTATAGAACAATGACACCGTCACCGCTACCGAGAGCTCTTCAGCAAGCGCTTACGGATCCATGCTCACCTGACCTGTAACACATCACTCTCATTCTCTTTTTCTGTTTTAGTCTGTCAAAAGGAAACTTCCTTTCTTCAACTGGGATGCTTTTCCTAAGGTAAGAGGCAGTGGGCATTAGGAGAGAAAGGAGGCTGGGGGTGAGGGGAAAAGCAGAGGATCTCAGTGGGAGAGTGGGGAAAGTGAAAGGAGGATAAACCTTCTGATCAAAGCTAAGTAAATCACACAGAGAAAGACCAATATCATATGATATCACTTATATGTGGGATCTAAAAAAAGGCTACAAGTGAACTTACCTACAAAACAGAAATAGAGTTACAGATGTAGAAAATAAACTTATGGTTACCCGGGGCAGGGGTAAAGGTATGGAGGGATAAATTGGGAGATCGGGATTGACATATACATACACACTACTATATATAAAATAGATAACTAATACAGACCTACTGTATAGCACAGGGAATTCTACTCAACACTCTGTAATGGCCTATATGGGAAAAGAATCTAAAAAAAGAGTGGGTATATGTATATGTATAACTGATTCACTTTGCTGTACACCTGAAACTAACACAACATTGTAAATCAACTATACTCCAATAAAGATTAAGAAAAACAAAGCTAAGGGAAATCGCAACTACGATAACTCAGAGGAGAACAGGAACTTAGACTGGGGCAGAGATCCCTTTCCACCAGGCCCCCACCCTATCCTGGGCTTTCTTAGGACTCCGGCTCCCCGCATCCAAGGGTCTCCAAACTGACCGTACCCTCTCTCCCCACAGCTGAGAGGAATGACGGGCGCAGCTGCCGATGCCCAATGACCAACCCCTTCGAGACCCAGCACTGTTGATACCACTGAAAGAGGGGGCCAGTGTGGGATCTGATCACCATCCTGTCTATGATCACTCTTTGCTGCCTCAGTAACTCCAATAAAATGTTTTCCAAACAGACGGCTCCTGTATCTGCATCTCTGTCCTTATCCTACTGGGCTCTAGAAAGGAATTAAGATGGAGTGGGCTCCAAGGCTGATAGGCAGAAATCTTGACTTCTGAGAGGGTAGTAAGTAGTGAGACAGGAGAAAGTGGGAAGGGCAGGTATATCAGGCTGGCAAGAGACCCCTTGTGTCTTAGCACCTTAGTACTAGTTGATATCCTTGAGAAGCATGAAGCTGTGAGTGGTTTGGTAACATCCCCAAGGAAGCAGTCCTGCCCCCTGAACTCCTGGCACCCTCCTGACCAGCCTTCTGGGAACCTGATTCCTTTGATGGTGGCAATTTGGTATAACAGAGCTATCTGGAATCCAAGGCTCAGGACCCAGCTTAAATCATAAGAGCTCATCTGAAATCGTTTTTTTAAAATTAGGTAGGTTATAAATAAAGAAAACTGGTGGTGTGACCCTGGGTCTTTCTAAGCCTCCTTTCTTTATCTGTGAAATGAGTGTGGAAATAAACAAGAATGATAATAACTGCCTTGAAGTTTTGTCATGAAAGTCAAATGAGATAAGGTATATAAAGCCCTTTGCACAGGGCCAGGCGTAGAGTAGCTACTCAACAATTGCTTGTTTTCTCCACTAACCGCCCCCCTCTCCCAGAGCTACCACTCATTATTCACTCACTCACTCACCAATCCATCCATCCATCCATCCATCCATCCATCCATCCATCCATCCATTTACCGGAAAGGTCTAGAAACGTGGAATGGATTCAGTTTCAGTTCCTGCAGGTGTACTGTGTCTTGGAAATTGTGTTCTGTGTGCCTCTCTGTGTACTTAAAATTTTGAATTAGTTGGGATTATTTCTGGTTCCTCTTGAAAACTGGGAAAATGAGAAAACAAGGGGCCCGCGATTGGCTTAAATCCAAGTAATAGCTGCCCTCTTTACATAGGATGTGGTCTCCAGATCAGCAAAGTTCCACTTGTCAAGTTTCATTTATTTAATTGTCTTTTGGCTCTTAAAAGCAACTGAATTTGCAAATTATGGCCTGTAGCCTACTTGAAGTGGTAGACTACATAGGGAAATTAAACTTGTGTAGGGGGAGGAAAAACTTCCTTCTACCCTCTTACATTCTGCAGCTGGCCTAATAATTAAACTGACATGAGACAGATGAACAGGAGAAAAGCATACAAATTTAATTTTTTTTTTTTTTTTACATATACACAGGTGTCTTCACAGAAGGAAAATGAAGACCCAAAGAAGTTGTTAGGTCCAGAAGCCTGTAAGGTATATACCTTTTTACAAAAAGAATGATAAATTGTGGGGATGTGACAAAGCAAAGGCCCTTGGACTAGGGGCAATAAATCGTGGCTCAGTGACTAGGAGGTATGTGAGGGAAACTAATGGAAGGTAAGGGTTATTGTAGTAAGTTTGCTTATACAGACCGGAGTCAACTCCCAGTCTCTGATGATAAGAATGTTCTCTTCCTGGTACAGGGAGGGCACCTTTCTCAAGGAAAAATTTACATCCTGCTCTTACATAGAAAGGGGGAGAGCCCTTCCTGTATCTGCTGTTTCACAAGTGTCTTCAGCTCAAAATGATCAGTAATCAATAATTAAAGATGAATATTTTGGGGTGGCATGTTCTGAATCCCTTCACTTGGTTCCAGCTTTCAAGGAGCTTAAAGTCTAGATGAATAAGACATGTAAGTGTTGTTTATACCCATCCTTCTAGTTAACTTACAAGAGACACACACACACTAACGAGAAGCAACTTATAAATGGGCTCATTAACGGAAAAGAAAAAAATGGAAAGTGGTCAAATGTCACAATCAATTAAAATATTTAGCAAAGACTGAGTGCTCATAAACTGGGTGATAGGAAATGGAGTAGAGGAAGGAGGGGAAGTCCTTAAGCTACATTTATTGAGTGGCTAGGTTTTAGGGGAGGATACAAGTCATCACAGAGAAGGCAAGAGTACCTTTGAGATAAAGCAGTTCTCAAAGTGTAGTCCTGGCATCAGCAGCAACAGAACCACAGGAGAATTTCGGAGAAGCACAAATTCTTGGGCTCTACCCCAGATCTACTAAAGCAGAAACTGGGCGCGGGGCCCAGCAATCCATGTCTTAACAAGCTCTCTAGGTGAGGCTAACGGCTTGAGAACCACCAAGAAAGGAAAGCAAGAGAATGATTAATGTAAAATTCAGGATAGTGGTTTCCTCGTAGGTGGAGAGACCATCAGGTGACAGGGAAGGGGCACGGGGAGGCGGATGGAAGTGACAGAAGGCTTCTATTATTAATGTTTTAATTTTTTCCTTAAACATATCAGAGGGAAGGAAAAAATATCTTTTCCTTCTACCCTTCGAGGTTCTTGGCTGGGTCTCTGTGACGAAAGACAGGTTAACAGGAGCAAAGCATACAAATTTATCTAGTATAAGTTTTACGTGACATGGGAGCAATCGTAAGTAAACGCAGACCCGAAGAAGCTGTCAAACCTGTACGTTTGGGCTTCCCTGGTGGCGCCGTGGTTGAGAGTCCGCCTGCCGATGCAGGGGACACGGGTTCGTGCCCTTCCCGGTCCGGGAAGATCCCACATGCCGCGGAGCGGCTGGGCCCGTGAGCCATGGCCGCTGAGCCTGCGCGTCCGGAGCCTGTGGTCCGCAACGGGAGAGGCCACAACAGTGAGAGGCCTGCGTACCGCAAAAAAAAAGAAAAAAAAACCCTGTACGTTTTTGTGCTAGGTTTGATGGAGAGTGGGGAGTCATGGGAAAACGTGATAGGACAAAAGGGATATGAGCTCAGTGTAGGAAACTGGGGAAACTTAGCAAGGTATGTTCACTAAGATTCCTCTTGGGGGGGGTCCCTCTATCTTCGAGACAAGGATGATCCTTTCCCCTGGGAAGAGGGAGGGCCCTTCTCACATGAGGGTCTTATGACTTGCTTCTAGGGAACGTCAGTGAGCCCTTCCTGCACCTATTTTCTCGAATTCCTTCAGCTTGAAATATTCAATACGCTAAGGCACCATATTTTGGGGTAGGGTGTCCTGAACCCCGCCAATACGCATTTTATACATACTTATGTATGCAGCATTCCACACCAATATATTACCAAAACAGGAAAATGTCTTTGAGTAATTTGTGAGTGCTGAAGGGATGCAGAGTAAAGAAACAGTTGGAGTCTAGGAAGACTGGAATCTGGAGGAAAAGAACTTGCAGACATGCTTGTGTAAGCGGGTTATGGATGTACTCTAGATCAAATGAAACGGACAAAAATGTACCAACATGGGTGAGATAGCTCAGAGGATTCAAAGAACAGAAGACAAGATACCTGTTCTCTCTGGGGAATGTGTAGGATGAGAAAGAAGCCAAGAAGTAGCCATATTTCACTCTACATTTTATAAAAACAACCAACGCATTCTGTGTGGACATTATGCCACTCATTAAATAGGATGTAGAGATATATGTTGAAATATGGAACAATCTCGAAGATATAGTAGAAGGAAAAAAAAAAGGGGGGCAGAGCAGTGTGAATAGTATGTTAGAAAAAAAGATGGTACAAATATATGCTCTTATATGCATAAAGTATCTCTAGAATAAAACTCAGCAAGTAACAGTGATCACCTCTGTGGACTCATGTACTCGCACTCTGTGCCCTTTTGGATTTTATGAAAAGAATTCTTTTTACCATGTGTACATATTCAAAAGGATAAAGTAAAAAAACACAAAACCTTAATAAAAGAAACGCACCAAAAAACCTTCTACATTTTAAGGTGTCAGGGCCTAGCCCGTGAACTGGTCCTGAGTAGGCACTTCTTACTGAGTGAATGATATGGATTTCCCATACATTTACTACACCCTTCTGCTACTCAGAGTGTGGTCCTTGGACCAGAAGCATTAGCACCACTTGGGCTTGTGAGAAAGCAGAATCTCAGCCCACCCCAGAGCCAATGAATCAGAATATGCATTTTTATTTTTATTTATTTATTTATTTATTTTTTTGCGGTAGGCGGGCCTCTCACTGTTGTGGTCTCTCCCATTGCGGAGCACAGGCTCCGGACGCGCAGGCTCAGCGACCATGGCTCACGGGCCCAACCACTCCGCGGCATGTGGGATATTCCCGGACCGGGGCACGAACCCGTGTCCCCCGCATCGGCAGGCAGACTCTCAACCACTGCGCCACCAGGGAAGCCCCAGAGTATGCATTTTAAAAAGACCTTCCCTGCCCACCCCCATAGGATTCAAATGCACAGTGAAGTCTGAGAAATACTGACTGCCTGAGGCATTATGTTAAGTGCTGTGCAGAATGCCTTCAAGGAGCTTCTGATCCAGCTGCAGTTAAAGGAAGTGCATAGGTAGAAAGCGCGGGATACAACTAGAAAAGATGCATTTAGATTCAGCAGAAGGGAGAAATTCTTTTGGAGTCAGGGTAAAAATACTAGGGGAGGGACTTCTCTGGCGGTCCAGTGGTTAAGACTCTGCGCTTCCACTGCAGGGGGCGTGGGTTCATATCTGGTCAGTATGAACTAAGATCTGAGATCTTAGTTTGAACTAAGATCCCACATGCTGTGCTGCGCGGCCAAAAACAAACGAACAAACAAAACCCCTCCAAAAACTAGGGGAAGTAACTTTTGAGCTGGGCATTGAAGAATATTTGAAAAATATTTTTTTAAAAAGTGTGCTTTTGTTCTTTTGGAGCAAGGGGGAGGACGGTGGAGGGTCCCCCCCAGCAGGCAGAGCATAAATGCGGAACTGGTAGTGCAGCATACTGAATTGGGGACATTGTAATTCAGCCTGGCTACGCGGGGTAGGGGCGGCTGGAAATGCAGGTTGGGTCTGATGATGGAGGGCCATGGATACAAGGCTGAGAAATTTCCACCCCATCCCTCGGTCAGTGAAGAGATTCCTGCGGGTGGCAACAATCACAGCAACGGTAGCCACTCTTATTTGGCTCTTATCACAAGCCAGGCTTCATGCCAAGTGCTTTGCGTGTATTATCTCAGTTGATCCACATAACAACGTTATTAGGTTGGCATCAATATCCCCATCTCACAAGTGAAGAAACTGAATCTCAGAGAGATGAAATACTTTGTTCAGGCTCACACAGCCTAAACAGAGCCAGAACTAAGCCCTCATGGGCCTAGGACATTACCCCCACTTTAACTGGAGTTGTACAACATTCATTTGCTTTATGAATGTAAGATTCTATGTAAGATTTTGCTGGACAAAATGCTTCCGTTTCATAAAAAGTTTGGAAATCACTGCTGAGAATGATGGGCAGCTGCTGAAGGCATTTAAGGCACTATAGCCTGGTGGTTAGAACACAAGTTTTAAAATCAGTCAGATCTGGTTTCAAATTCTGTTCCTACCACTTTACTAGCTATGTGACCTCTGGGTGGCCACTCTGTTGGGGCCTCAGTTTTATCAACTGTAAAGTGGGAATAATATCACTACTTTATAGGAGTTAAGAAACACTCAATAAATGTTAACCTAACATTCATATTAACAAAGGGTAACTGTTATTAGTACTCTCTGTAACTCCAGTCAGATCATGACCCAGATAGATTCACACTGAGAGAGCTAATATTCACAACTGCATGCATTTGCTCTCTCCTAACAGATGAGGAAACGGAAGCTCAGACGGGTGAAGTGACTTTCCCAACGGCATCCAGAGAGGAAGCAGCTGACCCAGGTTTTGAACCCAGGTTCTGTTAAGACTCCAAAGCCTTAGAGCTTTTAATAATTCTAATTTCCTGTCCATAACACACAAAAAGAGCACCTACCATGCGTAAGATATTGTGTTAGTACTTTACATTTGTGATCTTATTTAATTCTTACAACTTTATGAAGTCAGTACTATAATCAAGTCTGTCTTATACAAAGGAAAATAAAACTCAAAGGGGCAAACCATGGCTCGGTTTAACTCTCTGTCAATGAAGTTTCTCGTCAAATTTCTGAACGATAAAACCAGGACTGAAGTACAGAGTTGTGCATACGTGCACCCCAGCAACTGCCACCCAAGGGATACGCTAGAAACTTGCACATACATGCAAAGAGGCAGGTACCCGGATTCTCACAGCAGCAATGCTTGCAATAGGTCGATGGTGGAAACCACCTATATGTCCATCAACAAGAGAATGGGTAAATAAAATGTGGTATGTCCATCTGGTGGAATGGTAGGTATCTGAAAATGAAATAGAGTTACATGTATCAATCGGGCTGAGGTTAAAAAATGTTAATTGAAAAATGCAAGTTGCAAAATAATACCTGCAGTGTGAAACCATTAATACGAAGCCTAAAAACATGCAAAGCGATACTATGTGTTTATGGGTACATCTACCTGCCGTAAAAGTGTAAATACCAGTGGGAAGGATTTTCACTAACTTGAGGATTGTGTTCCCTCTGGGAATGGAAGAAAATAGGTTCAAGAAAGGTACCATCAGGCTTCAGCTCTATCTATAACATTTTAGTTCTTAAAGCAAGTCTGAAGCAAATAGGTCAAAATGTTAAGATGGATAAAGCTGAGGGATATGTACGCCAGGCTTTGTGAATATGGTTTCTCCTATTTTTATGTATGTTTGAAATATTTCATGTTAAAATATTTTAAAGCAACAACAATAAAGACACCCTAATTTCAACCTGCCCAAAGCCCTTCAGCCATGGAGGGGTTCTGTGGCTGACACCGCACTCCTCACGCCACCTCCTAAGTACAGTGGGTCCTGAGAGCCTGGTTTCCTTCGTTACAAATGCCCATGACACTGGCACTGTGGAGGCAGCCCAAGAACTTCGACAGATGAAATGTCCTCAGATGCTTCTGAGAAGAGAGCACAGCGTGCTACCCTTGACAACTAGCATCCTATTAAGACCTCCCACTGCATTTCTCGACACGCAACAGATAAACCTACAGCAGAATTCCTGGGTGCTCCTCCCTAAAGCCAATGACAACCCAAACAAACAAAAAGCCCCCAGTCCTCTCCCACTAACAGGCCCCTCCCATTCCTCATATGAACCTGAGTCTCCCAGACCGGGACTGGAGTACTGGTCCTCAGTGCCTCCTACTGCAGCTGACCTCTTTCACATCTGCCGTCCCACCAGACCCTCCATCACCCGTGGATACACGGTCACTTCCCAGGAGCCCTGAAAACTCCTTCTTTTATGTTAAATCAGATCATGCCGTCTTTCCACTCTTGACTCTCCGATCATTTCCCGTTACTTTCAGAATAAACCCTACCAACTTTACGATGGGCCTCTTCTCCTATCTCCCCGACTTCCCTGCTCACTCTGGTCCAGCCACCCAGCCTCTCTGGGGCTCCTCCAACAGGCCCAGCTTTCCCCCTCCCTACATGACTCATTCCCCACTGCCCTTGCTGCCTCACTTCATTCAGTTCTCTTGAGACGACAGCTCCTCTGTGAGACCTTTGCAGTCTGACTACACTACCTAAAGAATCACCTGCCCTTGTGATCTTCTAATTCTGCTTGATTTCTTGTTATAGCATTTATCACTACCAGAAACATTTCTACTAACTTGTTTTCTTTAGGGTCCTCAAGAGCTGCACTCTCCAGTGCAGCTATCTACTGTCCACATGTGGCTATGGAGCAGTTGAAATGGGACTAGTCCTAATTGAGATATGGGGCAACTGTAAAACATGTACAGTGGATTTTAAAGACATTACAAAAAAGAGTATAAATATCTCACTAGTATTTTTATATTATATGTTGGAATAACATTTTGGACATATTGGGTTACAGAAAATATATTAAAATTTACTTCACTGGTCTTTTCTTACTTTTTCAAAATCTGGCTATTGGAAACTTTTAAATTATGTATACGGCTCACATTCTATATTTTAGATAGAGCTAATCTAGAAGAAGTTCAGTGCTATGAAGATAGGAACTCTTTCGCTGCCCACTGTATCCCTAGCACACAGTAGGCACTCAATAAACACTTGTGAATTGAATGAAGGACCAATCCCCTCGTCCATGCCTAAGCTTACATGCACAATCAAACACCGTTCTTTCACTCCCTCTCCTACAGACGAGGAGCCCTACCTTAAAATCCCCCAGCGCCTCTCATGTGATTCCCTGCATTCCTGATACAATGTGTCCTCACAGGGTCACTGTGATCATCTCAACCAGAAACCCTCCCCCACCACGACAAACCTCACTCCCTACATACAGCACCCTCATCACTCGTTCTCAGCGTAGCATCAGGAATCAACGTCCACCTAGCATTGGTGCCCTGATGAAAAGATCCCTCAAGACTTCTGATGATCACAGATTCCCCCTTATGGCTTATGGCCACGATAGCCCTCCTCACTAATTCCCAACAGAACCTCTGGGGCTCCTCCCCTAAGGAAGCAGGAACCAGAAAACTAACTTTTGACTCCCTAAATTATCTACAGATCAGATTAGTCAGAGTTACAGAGGCAGGCTGACTGGATTGAGAAACCAAGGTCTCATCCACCGTAAACTTAAAAATTGTGTCCTGGCAATTTCCTGGCAGTCCAGCGGTTTGGACTCCGCGTTCTCATTGCTGAGGGCCGGGTCGGGGAACTAATATAATCCCACAAGCCACGTGGTGTGGCCAAAAAAAAAAAAAAAAGTGTCCTATTACCAGGCCACCTTGTTATTTCTTGTAAATCAAATCGTCTGCACCATGATATTGCCCTGGATATATTTTTGTATAATTCATTCAGTGTAAACCTTTACGACATGGCATGATATTTGTAACACGTTTTACTTTGGCTTTGATTCATTTCTCAATATACTGCAGAGAAACCTCCCAAGGTCTCTCCTGATCTGAGAGAAGCCCTGTCCAGCTCCCTCCCCACAAAGACACTGCCCAGGAATAAATCCTCCTCCCCTTGAACCCCAAACTTATTTCCATCTTTTAAAATTGATTGCTTGTTGAGATAATATACTTTGAACATGTTGGGTTAAATAAAATATATTAACGTTAATTTTATGTTTCTTTTTACTTCTTATAATGTAGCTGTTAAAAAATTAAAAACGGCTTACATTGTATTTCCATTGGAGAGTGCCGGGGGTTGATAGAAGGATACAACGCAAAGCTCTTAGCCCAGTGACTGACACATAATAAATGTCTGATAAATTCTCTAAATGCATTTTTTTACAGATTGCTTCCACGTGAAAAGTTTTTTTGCTGGTTATTGAGGATGCAGCCATGAAAAAAATTGAACTGCCCTGTGGCGCTCAGCTCTAACTGAGGAGTGAACACAGAACAAGGCACTTTGAGATCATGATAAATACTCTATGAAAACGAAACGAAACGGGCAGTGGAACAGCAAGAATTGGCAGTGTCTCTTTAATTAAGGTATCAGGGAGCGTCTCTATGAGCTGGTAGCATTTGAGCTGAGACGTGGATGACTAACAAAGTAGCTGGCCCTAAAAGGCTTGGCGGCAGGAGTTCCAGGCAGAGGGAAGAGACTGTAAAAGCCTTGAAGTAAGAATGAAGGTTCTATAATCAGGAACGGAAAAGAGCTCTTGTGTTCAGGAAAAAGTTAGTAGGAAATGAACCTGCAGGGGTGGAGGTGTGGTGGCAGGCTGCTCACAAGGGCCCAGCAGGCTGTGGTCATTGATATTTGAAGTGTGATAGGAAACTTGTGTAGCCATCTCCACCCAGTTCTTGCAGAGAATGAAGCCCTAACACTCTAAGGCATCCATTGCATGTCATGAATTAGGTCATCTCCTATTGTATTAGCAAGAGAATGGTACTAGCCAGTATCATCCTTTGGAAAATTGAGTAAACACTCACTCATACCATTCTCTGCAGGGCTTAGTTCTCTCCCAAAACCCTGAGAAAGGCTGCAAGAGAGGATATTTAGCAAGAGATTTGAAAAAAGATCACTTTGACTACAGCGTAGTGAGTGGAGGGCCTAGGGGCCAAGAGGCAGGAATGGGAGCATGGCGATCTGTGAGGAGTCCTCCACTGTGGCTCAGATGAGAGATGGCAGTGCCTTCCACTGGTGCTGCAGCTGGTTAGTGAGAAATGAGTATGTATTTTGGAAGCTGGAACCAACTGGACCCAATGGATTAGACATGGAGAGGAAAAGGAGAGAGAGAGAAGAAGGAGTCAAGGATAACTACTGAGTTTTTGGTTTAAGCAACTGGGTGGATGCCAGTGCCATGAATGGTGATTTGGATTCTAGTTCTGCTGGGGGACCCTGGGCAGATAAGTGACTTACTCTCTGCTGAGCCTCAGTTTTCTCATCTGTAAAATGGGGGTTGCCATGGAGGTTTGATGAGATCATGCACGGAAAGCACAGGTCTGGCACACGGTAAGCACTTAAACTGCTCTTATTATCATCGTGATCATTCCTGTACAACTAGCACACTGCAGCAGTTAAAAGCAAGGGCTCTGAAACCAGTCGGACCTCAGTTGAGTCCCTGCATTGTTATGTGACCTTGGCAAGGTCAATTCATATCTCTGAGCCTTAGGTTCTTCTTCTGTAAAGGGGATTAACGACAATATCCTCCCTTCAGATCCAGTTGTGAGGATTCAGTGAGTCTTGAATATGAAATGCTTAGCACTGGGCATAGTACATAGTAATTGCACAGTAAACAGGGCCTAAGTGCTAGAGTAATTTGACTTTTCTTCTGTGTGTGTTTGGGGGCAGAATTATTACTTAAAATAAGGCTTTTTTAGAAAAACATCTTTATTGGTAAAATAAGTATATATATATATTTTTTTTTAAGGGAACTTTACTTTTATTTATTTATTTATTTATTTTTGGCTGCATTGGGTCTTCGTTGTTGCACGCAGGCTTTCTCTAGTTGCGGCAAGCTCTAGTGGCGGCTACTCTTCATTGTGGTGCGCGGGCTTCTCACTGCGGTGGCTTCTCTTGTTGTGGAGCATGGGCTCTAGCCACGCAGGCTTCAGTAGTTGTGGCATGCGGGCTCAGTAGTTGTGGCTCACGGGCTCTAGAGTGCAGGCTCAGTAGTTGTGGCACGTGGGCTTAGTTGCTCCACGGCATGTGGGATCTTCCCAGACCAGGGCTCGAACCCATGTCCCCTGCACTGACAGGTGGATCCTTAACCACTGCGCCACCAGGGAAGCCCTAAGCCTTTATATTTCTATTATGAAAAATATGTGCTCACTGGGAAAATGCAAACAGTACAGAATTATGTAAAGTAGCAGGTGAGAGCTGACCTACCTCTCCTTCCCCTAACTCTGTAAGTAACCACTGTTGGCTGCTGCATAGCCTTTCCTGATTTCTCTCTCTCTCTCTCTCTCTCTCTCTCTCTCTCTCTCTCTCTCCCTCTCTCTCTCTCTCTCTCTCTCGCCCCCCGCCACACACACACACCTGTGTGCATGCACGTTCCCCTCTTCTCCTGGAGGGAGAATAAAATGATGGCTGAGAGCTCAAGCTCCAGAGTAACACAGACCCATGTTCTAGTCCTACTGCTGCCACTTTATTTGTCATGAGATATTGGGCAAGTGATTAACAGTCAATCTAAGATTCAGGTTCCCTTCTTGTAAAAAGAGAAGCCGTGGCAGTACCGACGTTGTGGTTTGGTAAGGAATAGTGTGTGCATAGGGATTAGCACTGTGACTGCATGTATGAAGGTCTCGGACACTTAGCTGCTACTATTATATACATAATGGATCATACTGTTTACTTTATGCTTTTATGCAACTCTTTTTTCTTTCGTTTTTTCTTTTACACTTTAGAAAGTTTTAATTCCTATCTTTTTAATGCTCTCTTGCAATCCTTCCTTCCTTCCTTCCTTCCTTCCTTCCTTCCTTCGTTCTTTCTTTCTTTCTTTCTTTCTTTCTTTCTTTCTTTCTCCCTTCCTTCCTTCCTTCCTTCCTTCCTTCCTTCCTTCCTTTCCTCACTTTAGAAAGTTTTAATTTCCCTTTTTTAATTGAGGCAAAATTGGTATACAAATTTCAGGTGTATACTATTGTAATTTGACATCTGTATGCACTACAAAGTGATCACCACCATAGGTCTAGTTACCATGTATCACCACGCGATTGATCTTGCATCTGTTTTTGTAGCTAAGATGTCTTGAGCCTCTTTCCACACCACGACTCATCAAGATTCGACGCGGGGTTAAGGAGTTGGACCCCTTGTCAACTCCTCATCCCTAAGTTTCTGCTTCTGAGAGATTCCTGGCTGCATGTGAGTAACAGAGGCCACAGCCTCTGTGGTGTACGGGCCTCCCAGGATTTGGAGGCAGGTAATAACCTTGTCTACCCAGGAGGTGGCAGGCAGAGTCCAAGAGAGGACAGCAAGTAGCCCAAGGAAAGTGTGGGGCCCTCACAGTCTTTCACCCCTGTGGCCTGTGCCCTTTGCAACTTGCTGTGACTTCTGAAGTTGCACCTTGTCTTCTGCAAGGGGGTCACGGCCCCTGCTTTCACTTTTCCTTGGGGCACCTCAGGCAGACTTCAGACTG
The DNA here is from genome assembly GCF_000442215.2 of Lipotes vexillifer. Lineage (NCBI taxonomy): Eukaryota > Metazoa > Chordata > Mammalia > Artiodactyla > Lipotidae > Lipotes > Lipotes vexillifer. Next base: position 5,640,436 of record NW_006798798.1, on the reverse strand, counting down.
TCCAGAGACCAAGCTAGTCTTAGATCCCAATATACTGATGTCATCGTTTTATAGAACCTGCTGTCTTGAGTATTTTGTAACTGGCTTTATGATTGTAATATGTTTTTTTATTTTCATCTCCCCCCCACCACCCGCCACTGCCATCCGTTTTTGGAGAGCGTCTACTGGTTTTGGTAGATGGTTATTTTCATCCCACTTCTCTCCCACCGTACACGTACTGCTCTTTCGTTCTGGGACTTATTCCCTCTCCTTCAATGATCTAAGCCCCCTCCTAGTACCAACCTCTTCTCTATGCTCTATTAATTCAAACAGTCCTACTTTTCTTCTTTTTCTGCTCCAACCATGTCACAAAACTCAGACATCCTCTTTCATCCTCTTTGCTCAAAGGTCCTTGGATTACTTACCCATGTCTGTACCAGTTTTCCTCTTTATGAGATAGCTCGTCTTGGATTCTTGAGGACCATTTCCTTGAGAGGTGATAAACCTTTAAAGTCTTATTTGCAGAGGAAGTCATGGGAGGGGTCAGACAAATGACAGTGGCATGGGATGAAAGGTCAGGAACAAGGTTGGTGATTTCTTTGGCGCAGGACAGTTCTTGGCAAGGGTCATAACTGAATTAGGGCCAAGAATAATTTGTTTCCTATCTGGCCCATGGGCTGTTGTCAGGATCAGATGAGAGAAGAGTCTGAAAACACTTTGTAACATGTAAAGCATCTTATAACCTGTTAGGTATCATTAGTCCACAAAATCACCCATATCCCACCCATGCTGTGGCAGGAAGACCGTAAGATGGAAAGTCAAGAGACCTGAGTCTGCTATCAACTTGTTGAGAGTGCGGAGGAAGCTTCCTTCTCCAGCAGATTGATTCAGTCATTTGTTGAACACCTGCCTGCGTCATGGATGGTTCTGGGTGCTGGGGATGCACAGGTGAACAAAAAAGGCAGGTTATCCTGGAACCCACATTCAAGGCAGGTTATCCTGGAACCCACATTCAAGAGGGGAAGATAGGCAATAAACAAGTAAACAAGAAAATAACAATAATAAAGAAGAAATACTTGAGGCTAATGATGGTAGATTGAATACCCGTGTCTCCTTTGGGTCCCTTCTGAAATCACTGTCACCATAATGACAGTAAAGAGATCTTTTTGAAAGGCACTAGGCTCATAAGGACGGGGAGAAGAAAAGAGGATACGATGCTACCAAAATTTTGGAAGCACATGAATGAGTGGTAACTGGTAACTGACTTGGCAGACCTATGAAAGTTGAATCCCAAGCCAGTAGTAGGAAAAGCCAAGTCTCAACCAAGCCTCTACTACAGAGCCCACAGAAAGCTCATGAACTGGTGGCAAGAGGTACCTCTGGAAATGGGGGTGAAGTGAAAGCTAACATTAAGGGAGAGTGGTTGAAATTTTATTTGAAAAGAACCCCCAGATCTCTTCCCCAGTTTCCTGATGCAAGGCAATTGTCCCTCACCCAGGAAAAGACTGGAGTTTTATTCTCTGGAGAGGAAAACACAGAGGGTTTTTGGAATGTGGGACACCAGACACACTAGGAAGAGGGAGCAATGTAATGTACATCAGAGATTAAAGGAATGTTACATGTTGAGACCTTCCAGCTGTCTTTTCCATGTGGCTCCTAAATTTCTGGCAGTCCAACTTTCATCCTCCAGGCAGGAGATTAGAAGAATCTTTTCTGGGAACTTTGATCAGCTCAAGAGGAAAACCCCTAAGCATTGACATGGCAGGTTCCCCAACTAAATGACCCAGCTGAATCACCCTCCCGTGAAGCCTAACTCATGTGCTCACAGCTTCCATTCATTATTTAATACCTATGGAAGGCAGCCTCCAAGACAGCCCCAGTGATCCCACCTCCTTGTATTCACCCTCTTGTATAATTCACTCCCCCTTTCAAAATGGGCTGAGTGGGAATTCCCTGGTGGTCCAGTGGTTAAGACTTGGTGCTTTCACTGCCATGGACCTGAGTTTGATCCCTGGTCAGGGAACTAAGATCCTGCAAGGGGCAATGTGCGGCCAAAAAAAAAAAAAAAAAAAAAAATGGGCTGTGAAAAAATGATGGACGATCACTTTGAAGATTAGGTTTTTAAAAAGACTGCCTTCCTTCTTGTCGTCTCTTGCTTTCTTGCTTGCTTGCTCTGCCAGCTGCCCTGCTGAGAGGCCCACATGGTAAGGAACTGAGAGAGGCCTCCAGCCCATAGCCAGCAAGGAACTGAGGCCCTCAGTTCAGAAGCCCTCAAGGAACTTGATTCTGCCAACAACCATATTTTTATGTGAACGTTTTCAAATATGATAAAAAGCAGATGGAGGGCTTCCCTGGTGGCGCAGTGGTTGAGGGTCTGCCTGCTGACGCAGCAGACACGGGTTCGTGCCCCGGTCCGGGAAGATCCCACGGAGCGGAGCGGCTGGGCCCATGATCCATGGCTGCTGAGCCTGCGCGTCCGGAGCCTGTGCTCCGCAACGGGAGGGGCCACAACAGTGAGAGGCCCGCGTACCACAAAAAAAAAAAAAAAAAAAAAAAAAAAAAAAGCAGATGGAATAGTACAATAGAATCTTATCCATCACCCAGATTCAACATTTATGGAGATTTTGCCATATTTTCATTCCTCTTTTTCCCTTCTCTGACTTTAAAGCAAACCCTAGACACCATGTCATATTATTTTTATATACTTTGCATATATCTCAAAAAAGTATTATTCTCCTTCCTTCTTTTCAAGATGAGCAGACAATCAAGGATTCCCAGATGTCTGATGACAACTTCTGACCTAAAGGACAGAGGCCAGGGGACTTCCCTGATGGTCCAGTGGTTAGGAATCCACCTTCCAATGCAGGAGACGCAGGTTTGATCCCTGGTGCGGGAAGTAAGATCCCACATGCTTCAGGGCAACTAAGCCCACGCACCGCAACTAGAGAAAAGCCCACGCACCATGGCGAGGAACCTGCGCACCATGGCAGAGACCCACTGCAGCCAAAAAAAAAAAAAATAGAAGCCAGTACCTAAAAAGGTAACTTGGAACAGGGAGATGAAAATTCCTTAAAGAGATCAGAGTGGATATTATAACCATGAAACAAAGTCAAGAATAAAAGAGAGTACATGGATATGAAAAGTGATAGCAAAAAGGAAAAATTAAACAGAAGGGCTGGAAGATAAACTTGAGGAAATCTCACAGAAAGTAGAGCAAAAAGATGAAGTGATGGAATATGGTAGAGAAGGAAAAATTAGTGGATCAGGCTAGGAGGTCCAATATCCCCCAAATAATAGGAGTTCTAGAAAGAGAAAAGAGAGAAAATGAAGGCAAGGAGATAATCACAAAATGTTTTAAGAGAATATCCCCAAACTGAAGGATACTATTTTGCAGATTGAAAGAGTCCCAGTGCCTAGTGCAATGGATGAAATTTAAGAATACTTGTGAGAAAGGTAAAGGACCCTACAAGTTTCCACTAAGAAAAAGATAGACCATAAACAAGGAATCAGGAATCAGAATGTCTTGGGAGCTTTCAACAAGACCGGGAGCTACATGGCAATATGGCAAAGTCTTGAAAATTCTGAGGGAAAATGATTTCCCATCTAGAATTCCACACATAACCCATATCAATTAAGCATGAAGGTAGAATGAAGACATTTTCTGACATGCAGAGACTCAAAACATTTATTACTTTCTAGAGAAGCTGTTAGAGGACATAAACAAAGGAAGAGAAACAAGAGCAGAGAAGCAAAAGACCGCTCAATTTAAAAACGTCCAGGGGTCAGCTGTACATCTGGCATAAACCACCACCAGTCAAGACTGGAACAGGTCAGAAAGTTCTCGGAGAGATCTCTTCAAGAAGATGAATCTGTCTCCTACTAATAACTCTGAAGGTCTTGAGAGGAGATAAGACAATTGGCAAAGAGTTTGGGTGAAATCAATGATAAGTATGTAAAAAACTGAGGATATGAAAAATAAGGCAGCTATTAATTCTGGGGTGGGGGGAAAGTTGTGCAGGGTATAAAAGTAATCATAGTTTACTATAGAGCTCCATTATTTACATAGTCACAATAATGTAAACATTAAGTATTATTCTAACACAAATTATGATGTAAGTATATTATGAATATCCAAAGTGGGAAGGGTGCATGTGTGTTTATGTATTGGGGAGAGCCAAATCCACATCTGACATTGGGATAAGTTCACAGATAAAACCTTATATTGAAAAATGAGAGAGTATAGTAAAATAAGTAAGTTCCTTACAGACATGAGGGATAAATATTCAGTTGAAGAAAGGTGAAAGCAGTTGCCTCCAGGAAGGGGTAAATGTTTGTGGTGGGGCAAGAGGGTAAGGGATGCTGTTTTTCACAGCAAACTATTTGACTCATTAAACAGTGTGCATGTATACCTTTTATAAAAATAACAAGTAAGACCCCAAAATAGATGATACCAGACAGTGAAAAATGCAGTAAAGTCAGTCACTCAGGATAATGTGAGTGAGTATATCAGAGGGAGGCAGTTTTGGACTGGGTTGAGGAGAAAGTCCCATGAGCAAATGAAATTTAAGTCACAGGCAGCCTGAAAGATGAGGACTCAGCCATGTGAGAATCTAGAGGAAAAGGTCCAAGAAAAGGGGGCAGTTAAGTACAAAGGATCAGAGGGCAAGATCTTAGCAATCTGTTGAAAGCACAAAGGAAGAATAAAGTGAGAAGGATGGGGTGCCGGGCAGGAGTTGGGGGCAGATGAGCTTTGGCAGATGGACAAGTGTCAGATCAGGCAGGGCCTTGCTGGCCATGGGGACACCTTGAGTTTTATTCTGAGAGCCGTGCATGAGCAGCAATTGGAGGCCTCTATGCAGAAAAATAGAATCACAGTTTTAAAATACTGCCATGTATAAATATCTATAGGGTGTGAGATACTGTTCTAAGTGTTTTGTATGTATAATATTAAACTCACTTATCCTCATGATAGCATGAAGATGCGTTACCCCTTTTTTTTTTTTTTTTTTTTTT
>NW_006798798.1:5625490-5635290 GCF_000442215.2 Lipotes vexillifer | reverse complement strand
CCCCTTTTTTTTTTTTTTTTTTTTAGTCAGGAAACTAAAGCACAGAGGAATTGAGTTGCACAGTGTAAGCCAGGATTCAGTCCCAGTTACTGTGACTGCTGCCTCCTGGAAGCCCTTCTGGTTAGTCCAGTGGAGGGGAAGGTCCAGATACGGTGATTCTCAGCCCTCTAAGCTCCCCAACACCTGGGAGCTGTAACAAAATAAAGTGCCCAAATGCACTGGCATTTTTAGAAGCTCCTCAGTGAAGCCAGATCTCAGCGCAGTTGAGAATCTTCAGACTAGAGACTTTTGAAGATTCCCCAGGGTTCCACAACTCTGTCCTCATGCCGCCATTTCTGTTGCAGGCGGCATGGGATGGCTCCTGGTTACCGCCGCGGCCTCCCACCCAGGCTGTCTCAGAGCCCAGGCATCCTGCCTCTCGCCAGTGCCACCACTCCTTCCCAAGAACCTGGCTTCCCGTGCTGGTCTCTGCCCTGGGTACTCAGGTGTCTTGTTCCACCTCTGCTTCCTTTCTTTCCTCGGAGTCTCAGCTGCCAGTCTCCACCTCCCTCCCCGGCGTTCTGTACCAAACTAGCGCACACCACATGAATCATGTTTCCTTCCCTCCTTTCTCTTCTGCAGTGAGGTAACCGATCGAGAGAGTGAGCGTGCCCGTCTATCTAGTTTTGAGAGGGAGTCTGGGGTCTGCACCAGGGGTCAGAAGACCGTATTGATGAGGGTTGGCGCATGTCACTTGACAGCTCTGAGCCTCAGTTTTCCGTGTGGTTAAGCAGGGAGAAGATTATGCACTGTGCTTCCTATCGGAACCTCAAGATCCCCCTATTATCTGATGCTCGCCTATCTTCCAGCCATCACTCAGGCCCAGTCACCCTGGCCTTTCCGGTCCTTGGGCAAATTCATCTTGTTCAAGCCTTGCACTTGCCTTGAACTCTTTGCTCGGAAACTCCCCGCTCCCCCCCCACCCCGGTTCTTGGCCTGCTTGATTCCTTCTTGTCATTCTGGCCGCAGCTCAAAGGGCACCTTCCAGTGGCCTTCCCAAGCCACTCATTCATTCCTCAAAGTCATCCCCTGCCCCAACTCTGTCTTACTGTCTTCACAGTCCTTAGCGTCTTCTCAGAGTGTCTGTTTATTGACTCCCTGTCTTCCTCTCCCACTGGAATGTGAGCTGCATGAGAGCAGGGGTCTTGTCCTTGTTCACTGCCATGTCTTTAGCACCTAGAACAGGGCCTGACGCCTAGTAGGCCTCCATATACCTTTGTGGATGAATGAATACCTGCATATGATGACGTGATGTCTGATGTGGCACTTTAGAAACTCAAGCCTGCTGTACGTGAGTGTGGGCTTTTTATTGAAAACATCTGGATTTGGGAGCAGTATGTTTACTTTCCTAACACTGTTTCCTTGAGGCTGATTGCAGCTTGGGCTGACAGACAGCAGGGGACAACGTTTGGGGAGAGGGAGCCTGAGGTTAGGATAGAGCTGAGGCTCGCCCCTTCTCGGGTGAGCTGCTGCTGGACAGCTGACCGCAGCCTGCCTTGGTTCCCCACTCTTTCACATCCTCTCCCTTATCAGACATTGGAAACTTTGCTAAGTAGGTTACTGGACTACTGCATCTGAGGGCTTAGAGACCTTTGTCCCAATTTCCTGGTTGAATGTGCAACTTGTAGATGAGAGATGTCCTCATTTCCGGTGACTAGAGAAAAACAACGAAAAGGAAAAAAACGGGGCAAAAGTATTTAACCACAGCAGGTAGAGAAAGCTGAAAAGAGAGAGAGAGAGAGAGAGGGAACTAACAGAAACCTAAAGGTAAGGGGCAGGTAAGTTAAAGGGAGTGGAGTTGCAATCTTGGCCGTGTATTTACCTTCAGACTGTCTCCGGGCCCACCCATGCCTGCTGCAGTGATCCCCACAAAACCACGCTACATGTAAGCTCTGTCTGTGTGGTCAGTTGAGAATTTCTGAGGAAGGGACACAACAGCACCTTTTCCAGAAATCCTCAACTGACCACACAGCCCATGCGAAGAGCGTTCTAGAAACAGTAACCACAGGTGCAAAAGCCCTAAGGAGGCAGAAAACCTTAGCATCTCAGAGGCAGAGAGATGCTCCCCCCATCTCAGTGTGGGGACAGAGCAGTGGTCTGCAAACTCAGGCATCTATTAGAACCACAGGGGGCAGATGCTGAAGCATAGATTACAGTCTTCCCTCCCCACAACAGGGACGAGGGACACAACAGCATCTTTTCCCGAAAGGGGAAGTGAAATGGTCAATGCCAGTTTCTCCTTTCCTGCTGGTCAGGCCCCCAGGTCAGGCTCAGCCAGCTCCCTCTACCCCTGTTTCCTGGTAGTGGCTCTAGGCTGCCGTCTGTGTTATTCATTAACCGGGCACTAATATTTCTGTTTACCCATCTGTCATCCTGCAGGGGATTCAGAGGAGTCCCTCAATCTAAGCAGCCACCCAGATGCTCTTGGATCTGGCCCAGTCAGCCACTTTTAGCTAGTGTTTATCGTGTTGAAAGTCCTGCGCCAGAGCCTTGTGTGATATGTAGCCAGGGAGAGAGAAAGTTTTCTCAAGTAGGACGTGACCAGTCTGCCACCTGAGCATATGTGCTGAGCGGTGCATCCAGTGATGTGCTTGAGCTGGCTTGCAAGAGCCGATTATTAGCATCACTTGCCAAACCCATGTTCAGTGTCTTCACATTGGTGGAAACTGGCCCTGGAAGGAGTGTGTGTGCCACAGAAATTGGCAAGTACTGCAAACCAGGGCCTTTGCTACCCTCCAACCCCCGCCCCCTGCACCCTCATCCGAAGAACCAGCATACACTGGGGACATCTATTTATGAAAGGCCTCCTCCTCCTTGGCTCTTGGACGGCCAATTCTAATGAAAGAGGAAACAGCCCCACTTTCAGGGAGCTCCCAGCCTGATGACAGCCCTCCGTGTTTGCTAGAATACTTTATGGTTCTTAACTCCGTCGTATATATTATCTACTTGATCCTAACAGCCATCTCCCTTCAGTGGTAAGCATAGATACCAGAGTGATCATCTTAAAATGGAAATCAGATTATTTCACTGTCTTGCTTAAAACCCTTGAATAGCTTCAAGAGCTGTGGCAATAAACTCATACTTCTATCTGGGGCCTAAAACACTTAGTGTCGTCTGGTCCCCCCTGACTTCCTTGACTTCCTCTTTCACTCTCTCCCCATTTCACAATATTCCAGCATCAACTTCACCTGAGATTGTTAGAAATACAAACTCTTGGGCCCTGTCCCAGACCTACTGATTCTGAAACTGTGGGGAGGGAAGACTGTAATCTATGCTTCAGCATCTGCCCCCTGTGGTTCTAATAGATGCCTGAGTTTGCAGACCACTGCTCTGTCCCCACACTGAGATGGGGGGAGCATCTCTCTGCCTCTGAGATGCTAAGGTTTTCTGCCTCCTTAGGGCTTTTGCACCTGTGGTTACTGTTTCTGGAACGCTCTTCGCATGGGCTGTGTGGTCAGTTGAGGATTTCTGAGGAAGGGACACAACAGCATCTTTTCCCGAAAGGGGAAGTGAAATAGTCAATGGCAACTCCTTCTCATTGTTCAGGTCTCAGCTGACCATCACTGACTCCGGAGAATCTTCTAAACCCTCTCAATCCCTCATTATACTTTCTCCCATGTCCCTATTTTGGTCCATTTGTAAAAACCATTTGCCACATTCTGAAATTCTTCAAAATTCTTGTTGCTTGTTTCCTCGCTTATTAACTATTTTTTCCCACTAGAATGGAAGCCCCAAGAGGGCAGGTACCTTGCCTCTTATATGCTCTGCATCCCCAGCCCCTAGAAAACTATCTGGCTTATAGTAAATATATAAGTAGATAAAAATCAGTACATATTTGGTGAACAAATGAATTACTAATTTCCCAGTAAAGAGATGGGCTTTGTATCAAATGACTTGATGCAGATCAAATACTTGTTAGTGAGTAGCTAAAACTTCACCCTGAAAGTCTCAGACCAGGTCCAGAAATTTTCTTGCACTTTTTAGCAAGAGCGGCCGTGTCCCTAAAACCCTGGGAATCTCTGAGTTGGAAGGAGTCTGGCAGGTAACTGGTTCAGCCCTTATCAGATGTGTGAGTTTCCTCTATGTTCTAAGATGAGTGTCTTCTGCCTCAGAATTCCTGGAGACTGGGGAGTGATTACCTTGGTTAAGTGATTACCCTGACTGTTTAAGATGTAACTCCCTGCATCTTTTGCCCGTGATCTTTGTTCTTTGTGCGGCTACAGAGAATACATCTATAAAATGAACCTAATCTTGGTCCAGCCACATATTCAGCATTCTCTTACTTGTTTCTCATATGTTGGTGAAAAAAGCAGGCACTTCGGAGTCTGGAAGACCTGGATTCAAATTTCTTCTCACTACCGACCTTGGAAAGTTCCCTTAATTGTCTCAGGCTCCTTCTGTAGAACAGTGCCTGGCATTTAATGTGTATTATTATTATTATTATGTTTTAAATCTCCAAAGCATTTGGGTTCATTTTTCTGGGCTTGGTTCCTTGGGTTAATTTCCTTTTTAAAAATGTGCTGCTTAGTACTCAGTATGTTACTGATTAGATCTCAGTGGAGTGGTTGTGTCATCAACTTGTTTAGACTTAGTTTCTTTTAATGCCACCCAAAATCAAATCAGCTCTTTTTTTTTTTTTTTGGAAGGTGTAATATATCACATACGCATAGTAAGCCTACAGTCAGCTGAAAATCCCAGATTTTTTTCTTACACGTTACTGTCAAACCATCCTATATAGTTGACTATATATTATTTCCGTCATTTTAAATGTTCTACTTGCCATGTCTCTTTTAAGTGGGAGAACATCTTGGTTTCACACAGGTTGGTATCTTAGAGCTAAATAACACTGTAACGTTTCTCAGCAGTTTTATCTATGCAGTCTCATTTAACTCCTCAGAATAACCCTGAGAGGCATATGGTATCCTCATTATTGTGCTTTGGAAACTGGCTTGCTCAGGGTTATCCCACTGGTAAGCGGAATCAACACTGAAATCAGAGCTCTTATGACACCAGGCTGGTGTTGTGTTGAGGAAGAAACACAGAAAATGAGCTCCCAGTTCAGTGGGAGTAATAAGGAAAGTCTTTCTGAAGAAAGTGATACGGGGTTGAGGTGAGGGGGACTTATAAGCAGGAAAAGGTCTCTGAAGGATAATTTCTTGGGCCCCTGAGCTAGGCCAGTGGTTCCTGACCTGAGCTGCCCTTCATAATCACCTGGGAAGCTTTTTAAATCTCACTGGCTGCAGCCCCACCCCCAGAGATTCCAAGTCAGTAGATCTGAGGTGGCTATTTGTATTATTTTTATACCTCTACGTGTTATTCTGATGTATAGCCTCTGTTGCAAACCATTAGGTGTCGGAGAGCACAGTCTAGGGGTTCTTGTCGTGGAGAAATGTTAGGCAGGTAGAATTGGGAAGGGAGAGAGGATACAGAGCAGGCAATGGGATGATGAGATATGAGTTCCTAAGAGGAAAATTTCTGATGAAAGGAAAACTCTGCAGGTTTCTAAGCTGGAGGATAACATGCTTTAAGCCCCTGTGATACACCAATAACTTTGAGCTGGGACTCGCCTCAATCCTCTTTCTGAGTCCAATCTCTCTATTCATCAATCTAAACAGGAATCCATCCCTCCCCTCTTATTGTACCTTTAACATATTTCTGTGGTTTCAGATGCACCATCCTCCCCCTTCACTGCTGAGTCTCGTTCTCCATCCTATTTTTGCTCTCCTTGTGCTTGCAGAAATGTTACAAAAATTGTGGACGCTCTCTTCAGAGTTTTATAACCTTTATTTTAATTCTTTTTTTTTTTTTTTGGTCATGCCCCACGGCATGCAAGATCTTAGTTCCCCAGCCAGGGATGGAACCCATGCCCCCTGCAGTGGAAGCACGGAGTCTTAACCACTGGACCGCCAGGGAAATCCCTAATCTTTGTTTTCAATCGGCCAGACCAGGTTTTTTCCTGTGCTCATCAGTGTTGAGCTCTAACTGATGGCTGCCAAGCTGGGTTCTGACCTGCGCCATGGAGAGAGAAGACAAGACCCAGACCTCAGGTGGCTCCCAGTTTATTGGGGGAGACAGGTACACATGTGAAGACGACTGGATCATACTTAAAGAGCAGCAGGCCAGATGGATATTGCCCACACCTAGGTCATTATAGCTCTAAGCCCCAGTCCTCCCTCCTAATCCCCTTGGTTCAGAACCTTCCTGCATCTTCTTTGACCTCATTTAGAATTTCTCTCCCATCTCTTTCCCAGTGGCTTCATTCTAGCACCAACAGCTAGACCAGTGTGTAGGTGTTGTTTCAAAGCTGGTAGCAAGGTTGTTTTAGGGCTCTCTGCTTCAGCTGCCAACCACCTCACACGGACAATCGGAATTTGTATTCTCTACATTGCTTCAGAAACTCTGGTCTGTTAGTGCTGCTATGCTCAACAGTTTCTTCTTTCGTCCTGGAGCTGTGCTCCTTTGGGAAGGAAAATTCAGTCAGGAAAGGATACAGAGCTGGTGAGAGAGATTTTTTACAGTCCCAGTCGTGGTTTGGGTCTGAGGATTCCTGAATCCGGGCCAGGAACCCGTGTTCTCCCTCTCCCAGCCTGCTCAATTCATACCAAACCCAGAGTGCCTCCGAAGGTCCAGGGACATCCTTAGTCCGTGGTGTAGTCAGAACTCGGCGCTCCCTCTGTTTGACTCACACCCCTGTCCACATTCGCCACTTCCGCTGTCTCTTTGCCGCTGCATCCCAGCAGGGAGGAGCCCTGATGCCGCAGTGCCTGCAACCCTTTCCCAAAGGCCCTGCGCACGACTGAAGAAGAGAAATAGAAAAGCAAGGGATCCAGACTGGCATTGAGGGAACTCAATACCACGACTTCTGCCCGCCAGCTGGGGCTTGCCTTCATGTGGAACCCCACCAGGTGGGATATGTTATATGGCCCAAAGCACACCAGGAAATTAAGGAGGGTCACCACAGCCAGCCCCACAGCTCGGCGCCGCCTCTGGGCCCCCACGTGGGGCTGGGTGAGCATGATCCACACAAAGCGCCAGTAGCAGAAGACGGTGACCGCCATGGGGATGAGGAAGAGAATGAGGAACAGCTCCAGCCGCATGGGAATCACCACCTTGAGCTGCTCTGGGGTGAAGTTCTCGTAGCAGGTTATGTTACTCTCGTTTGTGACCCTCTGGGTTGAGTTGTAGTACTGAACGATGATCACTATGGTGCAATGACCAAAGGACAGGATCCAGGAGATCAGAGCGGCAATCACTCCATACACAGGCCGGCGGGACAGCTTGTACCGCACGGGGAAAGCCACTCCCAGGTAGCGCTCGATGCTGATGGCCGCCAGGAGCCACACGCTGCAGTAGATGCTACTGTAGAAACCAAAGCCCGTGATGGCACAGACTAGCTCAGGCAGGTACCAGAGGAAGTCAGACGCGGCCTCCACCATCTTGAAAGGCAGCAGCAGAAGCAGCAGGAGGTCCGCCAGCGTCAGGCTGAGCAGAAGGATGTGGATGGGCGCGGGGTGCGGCTGGCGGACGCGCCCCACAAAGGCCCGCAGCGCCAGGAGGTTGGCAGGGAGACCCGTGAGGAAGATGATGATGTAGGCGGTGAGGATCAAGGAGCTTTTCAAGGTGGGCATGACTGTTCTGGAAGGGGATGAAAAAGGGCAGGGTCAGGAGGACCACCTCACAGCCTGCAGACCCTGGTCGGGCTCAGTCTGTGGACATCCTCCCAGGCACTCTCCCTTTCCCAGGCCAGGGCTTTCTGCTCCCACCACTGCACACACCACCTGCCAGAACTGCTCAGAACAACTGTTGACTTTGCCTGGGGCGGGATATTAAGCAGTAGTTATTATGTTTGCCATCGTGTGTCTCTGGGGGACGCCAACCCTTGGCTTCCCAAGGGAATTCCCCCTCCGGTTTTCCCAGCCTTTCTCCTTCTCGTGTCATAGATACAGGAAGTTACTGTTAATCACTGTCCAGCTTTCCTTAAGGCCTTTCCTCAGCCAGAGACCTGCAGAGAGGAAAGGCAAACCTCACTACAGCAAGGAGGCAGCCGGGCAATGTCTCTCAGGAGAGCTCGGGCTGTGAAAACCCAGGCCCCGCGACCCAGTGCTCGTTCCTCCTCAGGACCCTGCCACACGCCCAGGAAGCAGGTGCCCAGCCCCCAATCCGTCTCCCTACCTGTCTTCCTTCCCCTTTTTGCAGAACACAAATTCTCCTCTGCCTTTTCCTCTCCTGTCCAATTCTGGGACTATACTGAAAAGGGGTAGCTGGAGAAGCATAGGGAGGGGCCTTGGGGAGGAAGGGTGAGCCAGCGCTGTCCTCTGGGGTTTGCCCCTCCAAAGACTTTAGAGAATATTCAGAAAAGCACATGGGCAGTAACTGGCTCAGGAGCTGGGTGTTTTGACCATAAACAGAGGAACTCTTCTTAATGAGGTAACAGTTTCTGTTTGGTTTGTAGCGCTCACTACCCACACACAGTCTGGGCCCTCCGTCCTCTCTCTGGTCTTAGGGCCTGGCCCGCGATTCCTTGCCCCCCCACCGGCTCCCATTTCTGGATGTGAAACTTACATTCAGTTTCCGACAGATTTCATCCAGCGCCAGCCCCACCCCTGTCCCCCAGCCCCAACCCGTTTCCCTCCAGTTCCGATCCCGGCATCGCTTCCCAGAGCGCAAGTACTAAGCCAGCTGCCTTGCCTTGTCTTTGTTCCGGATAGAGGGCTTCTTGGGATTAGTCCTGAAGGAAAGTCTGAAAGCTTGTGGAAAAGAGGAACAGAGCTTTAGCCACTGCTACCGCCCATTTCACACAGGAAAAAACTGTAAGGAACCTGGCTGGTAGAAAGCTTTTATACCAGAACTAGTCATGTGACCAGAGAGGAGATTCAGTAGTTGAGCGCTGTCTCCTCTCGAACCCAGAGGAAAGGGCGCCAGCATCTTTGTTCTCCCCCGACCCACCAAGAGATCCCCACTCTGATTTCCAAACTCAGATTTTCTGTCCTTAGTTTCTGAATATTTTTTTCAATCCCAAGCATTTTTTTTTTTCCCATTTCCCAAGTCAGATTATCTCATCTTCTCTTTTCTAGGTGATTTCTTCTGTAATTCTACTCAATCTCAGAAAAGAGTTTTCATGCTTCCTTTTATTCTTCAATTTTCTTCTTTTTGTATAGTTTCCTGCCCTCTGCCCCCAACAGATGTCTTTTGCCCTCCCAGTCGAAACAGATTGCTTTCTCCTAGCCTATGTCTCGTTGGGGTGGAAATAGCGTGCGATTCAGAGTCATGCAGATGTGGGCTCAAATACAAATCCCTCCCTTGTGACCTTGAGGCAGATCCATTTTCTGAACTTTAGTTTCTTTCTCAGTCAAGTGAGGTTGGGAACACTTACATCCCAAGACTTCTGTGAGGAGACCCTGAGATAGTGTATATAAAGCATACAAGCCAGGGCTTCACATGTAATGGATGCGCATAAGTAGAAATGGTCCCTCCACCCGAGCCTGCTGGACAGCTTCGTAGAGAGTGAGCCACCTGATAGAAGAGGCTTAGGGCACAGGAATGTCATCTAACTTCGGAAAGCGGCAGGGGTTCGGGAGAGCTGGGCCCAACCTCCTAGCCACCCTTGCTCTTTTCTCGCTATTTCTCCCTCTCTGACTTTTGAAACACACACCCGAGGAAACAAAGATAATCAGAATATGTTTTCTCTTGACCTAGGGAATAGGTCTCTGGTTTGCCATCTGCGGCCTGATCCCTGCTCAGAGACTCTCCATTCTTTCCCT
>NW_006798798.1:5618805-5625471 GCF_000442215.2 Lipotes vexillifer | reverse complement strand
TCCCTAGGACTTACACTTACTTATTGTTTGCTCATTCATTCATTCAGCCATTAGTTTTGTGGCCTAGAGCCCCAGGGTCCAGGTATCTTAATATTTAGCTTTTCTTTCCCTTCAGCTCGCCACCCCTCTGCAACAGAGGAGTTCTATCTTTTCATTTATTTCCTTCCCCTAGCATACACACGCACTTCTCAGATTAACCAGGGAACTAAGGAACAGACCATTCTCTGTTGCTTGCTACCAGATTTATTTGTGTTATTTTGCTTTTATGATTTTCTATAAATATTCACAGAGATCTGGGTTTAGCTGCAAAGTGGAAACTTACTGGAAAGCCGGTGTTGAGGAGTTAGGAGGGCTTCTTTATCTCTGCCTCTCCTTCCGCCACATCATACCTTTCTCATATCACTGTTGTGTGTCACCTTATGTTGATGGTCCCCCATAAACTCCCTTCTCAGTGTTCATGGTAGTTATAAAGGTAACATAATGATAGAAACTTCTTGATTCATGATGCCCACCTATGTCACAGAAAAAAGAAATGCAACCTCTCAGCTGAATTCAAGGGGTGGGTGAGCTTTCACAAAAGCCACATCTTTCACAATCTCTCCCAAGTTCAGTTTTCTGTCATCACCAAGCTTATTATAATAGGAAGTTGGACCCATTATCTAAAGTTACGTAGAATCACTTTCTGCACTTCCTTATTCCTTAGTCATCCCTCTGTCCACTCTAATTTGGGTTACGTCCCTATTTTTCCATAGGATCTGCTCTTCCTAAGGTAAGTAGTGACTCTGTTACTAAATTCAGGGGACACTGTCTTCCTATTTGATTAGCGTCCAACACATTTTCCACACCCTTCCTGAAACATTCTCTTTCCATGAATTCCTATATGTTGTGCTCTTCTGGTTTCCCTGCCTTTTCTTTGGTTGCTTCTTAATTTCCTTTGCTAGCTCACCTTTTCCTACTCATCCTTTAAAGGTTAGAGCTCCTTAAGATGTGGTTCTAGGTTCTTTCCTATCCTCACCTGATGCTCTCTTTCTAGTCCATTGCATCCATTTCTACAGCATCATTTACCACCTTCATAACACCCAGTTTTGACTCTCTATCCTGGACTTCTGTGAGCTTTCACATCCACGTGTGTAACTACCTAGTAGGCATTGTCATTTGGACGTCTCCCTGACACCTCGAATTCATTGTGTCTGGAACTAACTTTAGCCGTTCTCCACCAAACTAAACCTTTTTCTGGCATCTCTATGTTGGGAATGGGATCTCTTCCCATTTCATCCCTGAGCCATAATCTTAGATTATTATTATTATGTTTTAAGTCCTCAGTTCATTTTTTAAAAATTTATTTATTTAATTTATTTATCTTTGGCTGCGTTGGGTCTTCGGTGCTGCGCGCGTGCTTTCTCTAGTTGCGGTGGGCGGGGGCTACTCTTCGTTGCGGTGCACGGGCTTCTCATTGTGGTGGCTTCTCTTGTGGAGCACGGGTTCTAGGTGCACGGGCTTTAGTAGCTGTGGCACATGGGTTCAGTAGTTGTGGCTTGCAGGCTCTAGAGCGCAGGTTCAGTAGTTGTGGCACACGGGCTTAGTTGCTCCGAGGCATGTGAGGTGTTCCCGGACCAGGGCTCGCGCCTGTGTCCTCTGCATTGGCAGGAGGATTCATAACCACTGCGCCACCAGGGAAGTCCCTAGAGTCAATCTTAAAGTCAATCTTAACACCATCTTCTTCCTTGTGCCCCAGATGCAGCTCAACATACTTCTCAAATGCCTAACAAATCTGTTCGTCTCTCTCCATCTCTGTCATCCCATCTCAGTGTAAGCCACCACCACCTGTTACCAGGATTTCAGCAGAGGCCATGACTAGCAGCTCCCTCACAGCCACTCACTCTCCAGAAAGACAGTTTCAGTCATAACGCACTTAGTGGGATCTTTCTTAAAATGTCAAGCCAATTATACCATCCTCCTGTTTAAAATCCTTTCAGAGGCTTCTTATTGCTTTTAGGATAAATATCAAAATCCTTAACAAGGCCTATAACGCCCACCTGGCATGGCCCTTGCCAGCTTCCAGCGTTAACTCACATCACTCATCTCTCTCCTTGCTCTCTAAGCAAGACCATCTTTCACGTCTGTGAATGTGCCGTCTTTCCTTCTGCCAGGGGCCCTGGAAGCCTCTGCCCGAAATGCTCTTTACTTCTCATTACCCACTCCAGCCTCCCCAGTTAGTTTTTCTGGTATCCACTTCTTTCAGAAAGCCCTTCCTGACCTCCTAGATTGAGTTAGATTCCCTTATTATATGTTCTTGTAGCATCTTTTGTATTGCTGAATAGTAGTCTGTTTAAGATATTTTATATTTTATTTATCCATTTACCTGTTGATAGACATTTGGGATTTTTCAGTTTTTGACTTGTGTAAATGAAGTTGCTGTGTACTTTGTTGTTCAGGTCTTTGTATGAATATGTTTTCAGTTCTTTTGGGCAAATACCTGGGAGTGTATTGGCAAGGTGGTATGGTAAACTTTTTGTTTGACTTTTGAAGAACCTGCCAGTTTTCCAAGGTGGCTGTACCATTTTTATTCCTATCAGCAATGTATGAGCATTCCAGTTGCTCCACACCCTCACCAACACTTGGTGTTGGTTAGTCTTAAGTTTTAGGCATTCTGATTAGTGTGTCGTGGTATCTCATTGTGGTTTTAATTTGCATTTCTCTGCCAACCATTGATGTGGAACATCTTTTCAAGTACTTTTCGGACATTTGTGTATCTTCTTTTGTGAAGTGTCTATTCAAACCTTTTGCTCATTAAAAAAAAAAAAGGGATTATTTTAATAACGAGTCCTGAGAGTTCTTTATTATCTGGGTACTAGTCATCCATTAGATATATATATTATAAATATTTTCTCTCACTCTATGACTTGTCCTTTTGTTTTATTGTCTCTCGAAGAACAAAATTTATCTAGTTTTTCTTTTATGGTTTGTGCGTTTATGTCCTAAGAAATCTTTACCTACCTACCAAATTCCAGACTTCCTTTCCCTGTTGAACTGCCTGAGCACCTTTACTGAAAACAAATTGATTGTATGTATATGAGTGGATATATTTTCTTGAATCTTTTTTCTGCTCTGGTGATCTTTATGTCTTTCCTTCCACCATTTCCACACAGTCTTGATTACCGTAGTTTTATAATAAGTCCTGAAATTGGGTGGTATAAGTCTTCCAACTTTGTTCTTCTTTTCTGAAATTGCTTTGGCTTTTCTAGGTAATTTGCATTTCCACATAAACCAATTTCTACAAGAAATCTGCTGGGATTTTGATTGGGATTGTGTCAAACCCATAGATCAATTTGGGACCATTGACAGTGGAACAATATTGAGCCTTCCAATCTATGAAGATGATGTATCTCTCCATTTGTTCTCTCAGCAGTGCTTTCCAGAGTTCACCATAGAGGTTTTGCATATCTTTTCTTAATTGATTCTTAAGTATTTTTGGTGCTGTTGCAGACTTCAATTTTTAAAAAATTTTGTTTTCTCATTATTTTCTGCTCTCACAGCACTATTTACTATTTTTTCATAGCACATATCTCAGCTTATTACGATACATTTACTTGTGTGAGGATTTACTTAACGTCCACCTCCCTTACAAGACTATCCATGATGGCAGGGAACATGGCTGTTTTGCTCACCATTGTGTCCCCAGGGCCTGGCGTAGAGCCTGGCACGTATTAGACACTTGATAATTACTTGCTGGTTGATGTGTGGATGAGTGGATAAGTGGAAGGACTGGAATAGAGAGAAGTCATTTTCAAAAGCTCAGAGATATTTGTCCTCAGATGCCTCAATTTATCTTCTTCTGGGACCATCATAAGAAATCCCAGCCAGTAATCACTTGGGCACTCTCTTGCAGATTAAGGCACTCCCAGTACTTTTGCTGGAAGCCACAGGGATCCTTCCTCATGGTCAATATTGATAATTCAGGTTAGTGTACTTTATTATATAGATGTTGCTTACAAAGATGAGGAAGATGTAGATATAAAATATTCAAAAGTTAAAGGGAATGCGGGATTTCACCAGTAGCAGCACTAACAATAAGTAAAGGGCTGTCGTTTCCCGCATTCATTCAACAAACAGGTACCTACTCCCTAGGATGTGGTGGGATCTGTGACAAGATATTGGGGTCAAAAAAATAGGCGTGGCCTCACCCTCATAGAGGGTGGTTACAATCTAGTGGCGGGAGACAAGCAATAACAAGCAAATAGGAACAGAGGAGTGACTGCGCAGCGACAAACATTATGAAGGAAACGAAGCAGAGTGATGACAGGGAGAGTGGCCGTGGCGTGCCGGGGGTCAGAGAGGTACTGCTGAGCTGAACTGACATCTGAGAGGTTGAGCCGAATTTGGTGAAGGGACTGTGTCAGGTCCCGGAACAAGAGTGGTCTGGGTGGAGGAAGAAGAAAGTGCCAGGCAGCAAAAGCACCTTTGCACGCGGGGGGAACAGAAATGCCAGTGTGATTGGAGCGTGGTGGGCCAGGGCGAGACCATGCAGGGCCTTCCTGATGACAGAAAGGAGCTGGGGTTCCATTCATAAGCTGCGCGAAGTCACTTACGGGCCGTAAGAGGAGAGAGTTGAGAAGCTCACGCCAGCTCTGGGTGGAGAATGGTCTTCAGGGGAATGAAGTTGGAAGCAGAGCGATCAAATAGACGTTCACTGCAGTCATCTAGGGACGGTTGATGACGGCATGGATTCAGGAGGATGTAGCAGTGGAAATAGAGAGGATCCGTTGCGATCTGGGGTACATAACTTTACATAAATAACAGTAAATGAAGAACTTCAGAATGCCAGAGAGAATGGAACTCTCCTGGGGAATTAGAGGGACAGTACATCCAAATGGACTTTAGATTTTGTCGCTCCCTTATGCCAGTGCAGTTCAGCCTACTTGCATGTGCGTATTACGCTTTTTGAGCCCTTGGAGTGGCCTTATGATAGTATGAAGGTGACAGTTTATGCCCTTCCCCACTTGCATTCTCTTGTTTTAGTCACCACTTGTCCAGGCTTTCTCTGTCATCCCAATAGTGGTGTCCTCCACCTCTGCAGCTATCTCCGGTGCAGGTGCAGTACTGAAGAAGAGAAATAAGGAACAGGTCAGTACTAGCATCTTAGGAGTACCCTTCAGACCCTGTCTCTGTTGACCTCTGTAGTGGGCATCATGGGTTTTTGCCATGCACTGCTGGTAACCATACCCCAACCTTCCTCTGCAGAGACCCCTCCCTCCTTCACTCTCTGTCCACCTGCTTACCGTTATCAGACTGGACTCTAGGCCAATAATATTATACCAGCCGTGGTGGTGGAATAATGCTCCCTCCAAGGGATAACCACATCCTAATCCCCGGAACCTGTGAATGTTACATTACATGGCAAAAAAAAAAAAAAGGATTTTACAGGTGTGATTAAGAGTATTATGATAGGGCTTCCCTGGTGGCGCAGTGGTTGAGAGTCCGCCTGCCGATGCAGGGCACACGGGTTCGTGCCCCGGTCCGGGAAGATCCCACATGCCGCGGAGCGGCTGGGCCCGTGATCCACGGCCGCTGAGCCTGCGCGTCCGGAGCCTGTGCTCCGCAACGGGAGAGGCCACAACAGTGAGAGGCCCGCGTACTGCCAAAAACAAACAAACGAACAAACGTACGAAAAAGAGTATTATGATAGAGAGATTATCCTAGATTACCTGGGTGGGCCTTAAATATCACAAATGTTCTTATAAGAAGGAGGCACAAGGAGATTTCAGACAGAAGAGGAGAAGGCAGTGTGATCACAGAGGTAGAGATTGGAGCAATATGGCCATAAGCCAAGGAATGTCAGCAGCCCCCAGGAGCTGGAGGGGGCAGAGAATGTGTTTTCCTCAGCCCAGTGATACTGGTTTTGGACTTTTAGCCTCCAGAACTGTGAGAGACTGCATTTCTGTTAAGCCACCCAGTTTGTGACAATCTGTTACAGCAGACATAGGAAACCAGTCAACATTTATTGCCCATTCAAATGATACTATGTACCAGGCACTGCGCTAAGAGTTTTGCAAAAACGAACTCATTTAATCTTTCAACGCTTCTGTGAGGTTGGCATACTCATCCCCATTTTACAGATGAGAAAACTGAGATATAAAGAGGTTAAGTAATTTGCCTGAAGTCACACAGCTGGTAAAAAGAAGAGCTGAATTCTAAACTTGGGACCCAGGCAGTCTGGCTCTGGGGTCCACAGTGGTCACCACTGCGCTGTACTCCGCGCTGTACTGGGAGGGTCCAGGTTAGAACCAATTTCCCTGGCACCCCCCAGGAGTCCTGTAAACCCCACACAGGAGGACACAAGGGTGCAGGCAAGGGTGTAAGGTCATGTCATCTGCGTCCTACAAGGAATGTCTGCACGGTCTCCAGCCTTCCTGTCGGTGGCCCTCGCTCTTTACCTGAAACCATGAAGGAATGACCTTCATCCCTAGTTTCCTAGGACCCACAGGCATCTCTCAGCCTTTCACATGTTCTTGTTCCTGCTGTAACCTCAGATCCCAGATGCTGTGATCTTTCATTGGTCCCTCCCTGTCTCTAAATATCTTGGATACACAGCGATTAGAGGAGAGACACCATTTACTGTTGCTCTCTACTAAGTTTGCTGTGTCATTTAGCATTTATGAGCAGGAA
>NW_006798798.1:5598336-5618795 GCF_000442215.2 Lipotes vexillifer | reverse complement strand
GCAGGAATGTTTATAAGGTCCTGGATTTAAATTGCGAAATAGAAATAAGAACTTGGGAGAAGGCTGTTCCTTTATTCCTGGCATCTCGAAGAGGCTGTTTGACCTTTTCTTTCCTGCCTGATCCCCCTTCTCCACTGCTGTCCCTGCAGAGCTGAACTTCAGAGCAAGAATTGGATTAAAAAGTCCCCCACTTCCTGTCCCCTTGGCTACCCACAGCTTCCAACCCAGACCACTGGGTAGCTTTCATGGGCTCATGCTACCCTTGGAAAAGAGCAGAAGGCCTCTGGCTGTCACCTTGGATTGCCTTTCAGTGTTGACCCTGAGTGAAAAAGGAGAGGCAGGAGAGTCTTTGGAAGTAGAATTGGGACAGATTCTCTTAGTAAAGCTAGAAGTGCTTGCAGTCAGGTGCTGGCTGATCCTGCAAAAGCTGAGCCAACTCAGGGCAAAACTGAATGCTCTGTGTTCCTTTTCTCAGCCCAACCTTCCCTCTGCTTTCTTCCCTTAACCTGCTTCTGTCACATATGCAAGTCATCTTCCCCTAGTAGTTGTGGCATCACTGGAGTTTACCAGGGTAACTGGGGTTTGAAGAATCTTAGGAAACTCAAGTTAGACTGCTGATTCTCAAGTAGGGTGGGGAGAGTAGCAGGAACCCTTGGGGGCTGGCAGGGGGAATGATAGGACATGTGGCATTTCCCAGGAGAGGGGAAAGCCCTGGTTTTCTTAATGCAGTCTACAGAAAGTACAGTTTGTGTTGAGTGGTGATCAAAAGTGAGAGTCGGTTGAAAATAGATTGAGAAACAGTGACGTAGTTGATGTAATACTTTACTACTGGCTCTCAGAAAAGTTGATGTGAACCAAGATCCTTTGCATGTTGAGTCATCCTCTGCCAGCTTCTTCCATCGTTAGAAGAATTCAGGTCCCATAGTGAGCAGTGAATACTTATCAAGAGAAGGTAGGATGGGACCATGCAAATGAAGTCTTCTTAGTTTAGCAGGTGTCTTCAGAGTCCTCCTTTTTTTTTTTTGCCTTGGGCCCTTGTGATACCACGGCCCGAAGCCACAGTGAATTAGCACCTGAGAGTCCCCTTCTGTCTCAAGAAGTCTTTGCCACCGTGCATAAAGCTAAAAGGCTTGTATCTTAGTTGGGGACTGTCAAATGTGCCCAGAATGCCAAATAACAGAGACTTAAACCCATAGAGCTTTCTTTTTCTCATGTCACACGAAGGAAATAGGGAATCCAAGGCTGGTGCAGCTGCTCAGGAGCAGCCCTCAAAAACACACGCTCCTTCTAGCTTTTCTGTTCCGCCATCCCTAGATTTTGGCTTTCTGCTTCATAATCTTAAGAAGCATCTATATTCTGAGCAGGAAAACAAGGCGGGGGACGGGACAGAGAGCAAAAGACACATGAGAGCCAGATCTATCCCTTTTAAAACTTTTTTTAAATAGACTTTATTTTGTACAGTAGTTTTAGGTACACAGCAAAATTGAGCAGAAGGTACAGAGATTTCCCACACACCCCACACACGCATAGTTTCCCCCATTGTCGACATTCCCCGCCAGAGTGGTACATTGGTTACAGTTAATGAACCTGCACATCATTATCACCCAATCTACCCCCCTTTTTTTTTTTTTTTTGCCGTACACGGGCCTCTCACCGCCGCGGCCTCTCCTGTCACAGAGCACAGGCTCTGGACGCACAGGCACAGCGGCCATGGCCCACGGGCCCAGCCGCCCCGCAGCACGCGGAATCCTCCCGGACCGGGGCACGAACCCGCAGCCCCCGTATCGGCAGGCGGACTCCCAACCGCTGCGCCACCAGGGAAGCCCATATCTACCCCTTTTTGAATCAGGAAAATTATAGCTCTTCTAGAAGCCCTACCCAGCCAATTTCTGCCTAGTTCTCATTGGCTAGCACTGTGTCTCATGACAACTCCTGGCTACAACGGCATCTGGGAAAATGATTATTAACTGAGCACTTTCCCAATCTGACAAAACTGGGTTCGGAGGAAGGAGAGAGTACCAAGATTATATTAATCTGGAATAGCAAACACGGAGAGGAAGAATACTTCTAAGACTATAATATCTACCATGGCCATAAAAAGGTGTGGAATTTTAGGGAGGGTTTTTAGAAATTGTTTTGATTGAAGGGTAACATATACACAATAAAGTGTACCAATCTTGGGAGTGAGCTGACTTTTAACACATATATACATTTGTGTGACCACTTGACTGGATGAGGATGGAGACCATTTTTAGCACCTTTATAAGTCCCCTCATGCCCACCTCAGTTAGCAACACTCCCACCCCTGAGATACCCACTATTCCAGCTTCTACCACTTAGAGAGAGAGATTAACCATCATAAATGTTGGAAGGAAAACATGATGGAGGGAGAGGAACAAAAGGGAAGAATAAGGCCAAATAAATGGCTGCTTTTGTGATATTGCCGCTCTCCTTTGCCTCCTAAATTATTCTAATTCCATTTTGAAAATGGAATTTTAAATGTCATCAGAAAAAGTCATCAAAAGCTGAAGACCGAAATTTTCGTTTGCTGTAAAGTTGATATATGCTGAAACTTCAATCACTTAGGACTGGATTCTATTGCGCATAATGTAACAACCCTAGGTAATTAATAGTGGTGTAAATAAGATAGAATTATATTTCTCTGTCACGTAAAAGCAGCCTGAAGGTATGTAGTCGAGGATTGTGCTTGGCAGCCCCAGGAATACTTCGGAGCTCTCTAGCCCTCTGCTCTTCCAGGTGGCCTTCGTCCTCGTGGTCAAATATGCAACCTGGAACTCCAGCCATCACATCTATGTTCCTGGCAGCAGAATAGAGGAAGGGAAGTAGCGTTCACTCCTTCTCAATTTAACAGACTTCTTAGAAGTTCCACACAACACTTCTGCTAATAACTCACTGACAGGAACTTAAGTCACAGGACCACACCTACCTGCAAAGAGGGCTGGGAAAGTGGTCTTTTAGCTGGGTGCAATGTGCTGTTAAAAATCGGACTTTTTAATAAGTGGAAAAACTGGAAGTCTCTTCCAAATTGTGCTTCTGCAACTTTTGCAGGTGAGCCTCCTCTTCCCGCAATTCTGCCACCTTTGCGTTGCATCCCCGGGGGCCTGTTGTGTGCCCAAGGAAGAACCCATCTCAACCTATACCATCAGTTCTGGCCTTCTCAGGGAAAACAGCCTCAGCAGATGGGAAAAATGTCCTACACAGAGCATTGCAACCAGCCACACTACTGTCAGGTTTTACGGCCCCTGGAGTCCCTCCTAGGATTGCATGAATATAATTCAAACCATGTTCTGATAGCAGCAGTCAGTTTTGTGTTAGGGACACAAGGTTAGATGTAAATAGTCTGTTAGCACCCCAGCCAGCTGTCACTGGGCAAAATTTAGATTATTTTTATTTGTTTGTTTGTTTTTTTGACACAGGTGTCATCTGTTTCTCGGTGAAATAACCTAAGCACAGCACTGTAGGATAGGAGCCAGGAGCATGGCCACTGAAGCAGCAGCCATCCCACATGGTTGGTGGAGGGAGAGCCCCAGTTGTCCAGGAAAGCCACGCTGCTGTATCCTCAGTGCCAGTCCAGCTGAGAACCGTGGGCCACAGAGTATGGTGCTGTGGAAGCAGAGGTGAGACTAGGTAAAGGCGAATGCAGACGCATCTGGACTGGGCCATTGAAGGGGTGGAAGTGGCAGGTCCTGGCAGCATTTGGCTAAGGACGTGGATGAGGCTGCCAGGCCGGTCATAGATGCAGAGAATTGTGGAATCAAGTGAGGCTCTCTGAGAGTCCGTCTCCCGATGCAGGGGACGCGGGTTCGTGCCCCGGTCCGGGAAGATCCCACGTGCCGCGGAGCAGCTGGGCCCGTGAGCCATGGCCGCTGAGCCTGCGTGTCCGGAGCCTGTGCTCCGCAACGGGAGAGGCCACAGCAGTGAGGGGCCCGCGTACCACAAAAAAAAAAAAAAAAAAAAAAGTGAGGCTCTCTGAGAATGTTCTGCTTGAGTTGAGAAAAACTAGGATAAAGTACCTCCCTGATTTTATGTGCCTTTTCCCCACCCTTGACTGACTGAGCTGCTACCATTTGCTTCTTTGAAACATCTGTCAGTGCTTCCTTTCCCTCTACAAGGGTTAGTGATGTCCTCGATGCAGTAAAGAGTCTACTTGTCAGAAATCCCATCCTGTGTCTCAGGGGGGGCTGACTACTTACTTGTCCTGATTCCTCTCCTTGTTCTGGGAGAGACAGCAGTGAGTGGTGGCTTGAAGTGAATGAAACCTGAGTTCCCTGCCCAGGAATTGGACCTGGGTAGCCTGGATGAAAACCAGGAATCCTAGCCGCTAGAGCACCCGGGACAAGAGGCTAGAAGCAAAGTTCCCCTGGCTCTTGCCCCGTTTGAAAAATGAATTTCTCAAAGAGGCAAAAACTGTAAAATCCGGTACAAAGTTTATTATTGAAGACACAGAACAAGTGGGAGAGCACACAGAGAAACAGTTTATTTAAGATAGAAGCAAGGCAGAAATACATACCTGGAGAGAAAGAGTATGGGCATCCTCCCTAATGAGGAGGAGTGCAGTAAAGAGGCGGTTAAATCATCTATTTAGGGGCAGTTCTTCTGCTTCATTGTTTCCCTTTGGCCAATTATCTCATTTCTTTTCCACACCTGACCTGCCCTAGGACCCTCCCAATATGCGTGCGCATCTTTTTGCCAAGATGGATTCCAGCACAGAGGCCTGTGGGAGGTTTGACAACACTTATTATGGGGTGGTGCCCCCTCCCTTTTTGACCCACGAGGAGCCTTCCTGTGGATGTGCAGCTGGGGAGGTTTCCCTGACCTCAGGAGTGATAGATGTGGCCGTCTTATCTCTTTACTCAGCAGGGCTCAGCTCCTGCCACTAACTTTGCGCTTGGAGTGTCCAGGGAAAACAAAGCTCCAATTTACCCTGCTTGACAAGCTCCAGCTGCTCTGCCCAGGGGCCCATCTGCCTCCTACCTCATCCTGACACCTCAGACTTGCCGCTTCTGCCTTTCCTGGACAAGAAGTGTTCCTACAAGGATTTGGAAGTTTCAAAAGTGCCCTCCTGCCACATGAAGGTAAGGTGATAACAAACATGACTGTCTGCAAATCGTACCAGTGTCAAATTCTGTCTAACTCTCCCAGATGCCTCTTGGGCTCTCTCTAGAAGGGTGGACTTGGTTTGAGGGAAAAGAGGAGTTTGATGGCCCTTTTCTCAGTAAGATTGTTCCAAGTAGTGTTCTTTGGCAGTTTAGGATTACAGCCCGTGTAGACGGAGTGTCTCTTGTCCTGAGGTCCCAGCCGGGATCTCAAGGCTGGCCCTGCCGGCTGAGAGTGTTTTAGCCGCTGCACGTGTCTGCAGCATGTAGCTGAAGGCTGGGGTCAGCCCTGCTTGAACCACAGAAAGTGAGAGTGGGAAAAGGCAAGTTCCCAACACACCAAAGGAAGGAGTTCTACGTCAGGACGTGCTACGCTTAGGTCCTGTGCAATCCCCAGTCTGCACTGTGATGTCCCCCCTTCTCGCTCTCTCTAGAATGTGCAACGGAACACTCATAACTGGCAATGACATTGTAACAGCTCACCTTGCATCTGCTCGTTTCTTTGTTTACTTAAACTCACAAACCCTGGTCCTTTCAGTTATACCAGGAACCACTGACTTGTGTTTCTCGCCGCTGGTTGCCACATACCAGTGTGTCTCAACATATCTTTTGAGAAATGATGAATTAAAGGACCAGGTGAGGAGAAAGACATACCGTCCTGGCTGGGGATGGACCACTCCGCCTGGGGCTCCGGTCTGGCCTGGCAGGTTGTTGCTCAGAGTGGCACCTTCCACTTAGCCCCCCAGAGGTCTCAGTGCTTATCTGGTGTGTGCTCTGCACCCCACTTCCCCGAACACCAGCAGCGATCGGGGCGCTTCCCAAACTGCTCCCAGGGAAAGTCTCCAGCCTTCTGGGAGGGGGTGTAGGTGTGTAAGCACCTTGCTGGCTGTTCTCTTCTAGGGCCACAGAGTTTTCCCATCCGCAGGAGTCACTGGTCAGAGAGGAAGAGCACTTGGTGAGCTTTTCTGCAGCTGGCACTCGGCCTCCCCTCAAGTCTCTGCCCCTGTGAATTGATCTCTCAGAATCCGAGTTCTGACTGTTCTCCCAGGCCTCTCTTTACATCCACAATTCACATAACCCAGGTTTTCTTCCTAGGATTCTTTCTGGTCATCTGTTTACTGTGTCTTTCCTCTTCCTTCTGTTCTTTCTTCACTTCCTTTCCTCTCCACCCCAACCCAGAGCTACGTTGAATTCACCAAGTTCCTGTTCCTTTCCCAGCATGATCCAGTCAAAACAGGTTAATCTCTCCAGTTTTGCATCACACGGCATTCTTTGGCCAGCAGAGTAGATTTCCTAGAAGTTGGGGTGCTGGCTTTCAAGTCCAGGGGCTCCAGCCAGCCCAGAAAGGCGTTCTGAGTCCAGGCAGGCCCACTAAGCCCACTGCTGTCTGGAGAATGAGACTCTGCACTTGCTCTCACGCCTCCTCTCTTTCCCAGGTTCTATGCCTAGTTTCTGTGCCACCTCCTCCCTTCTCTCCAGTATCCTCTTCCTGAGCGTCATGAGCCCCGGACAGCTGTAGCCTCCCCAGATGCTCCCACAAGTCTCTTGGATCAGGAAACTGAGGGCAAGGTGACAACCAGATCATGCGTTTCACCTCTCCATGAATGAAAGGGGCCGGAGCACCAAACAAGACAGACGTCGTTCTTGACTTCATGGAATTTACATTTCAGTCGGTGGGGATAGGGGGAGAATACAACAGTATCTACATGAATATAGAGGATATATATATATATATATATATATATATATATATATATATATATATATATTGCGTGGCACCTTCTATGAAGGAAATAAAATAGGATGGTACAATAGAGTTACGGTGTGCGTGCGGGGGGGTGAGAGTGCTTCAGCTGAGTGGTGGGGAAGTGTTCCCTGAAGGGGTGGCACTTGAGCAGAGACTTGAAGGAACCCTGCTGGGGCTGTGGAAGAGCTGAGGGAGGACAAGACAGTTTGTGCAAAGACCCTGAGGCAACACAAAGCTCAGTGTGATGGAGGAACTGAAAGGAGGCCAGTGTGGTTGGGGCAGAATGCACCTGAGGGAGACTGATGGGAAATGAGGTCGGAGACGCGACAGTGGGGAGGCAAGGCTCATCACGTAGTGCAAGGGGAGGATTCGGGTTTCATCCCCAAAGTTATAGGAACCCGTGGAAGGGCTTTCCGCAGAGAAATGAAATGATCTGATGTGTGGTTTTTGAAGGCCCCTCTGGCTACCTATTGGAGTACAAGAGTGTCTTGCTGTGCAGTCTGTCAGGGCTTTGATTGCCCCCAGGCACTGGGGAGGCCTGACGATGTAGGGACCCCCACGGGGACCTGGCGTCTGTCATTCACCCCTCCATCTCTCTCTGTCTCCCCACTTCACTGGCCTCCTGCACAGGCCCACTTTCCAGACTAGTAGGAACATAGAGAAGACACTGTTCTCTGTGTCTCTTGACTAACTTTACTTGCATCATTTTACTGTTATTATTTTCTACAGATGTTCGTGGCATTCTGATTTTAAGTGAATGACACAGGCTCATGGGCAGGGAGATATCGGGAAGGGGGAGAGTGGCTTTCCTCCTTGAGTCTTTTCTTGCCGCCCTTGCTGACTATGAATATTACTGAGGCATCTCATTCTGGAGCAGCAGTCAAGCCACAGGTGGTTCCCAGGATCCTTAGACCCCTGCTGTTACCTGCTTTCCACCCACGGTTGCCTGGGGACGGTCTGTTCTGCTCCTGTCCAGGTGTTAAGGCTGGATAAGCACGGAGAGAAGGACCAAGCCGGGGCGTCGCTGGCCTCACCTCCTCCCCCTTTTACAACCCTCTAGGCTGATATGGAATGAGAAACGCTACACTGCATGTCACACCCCAACCCTGTCCAGTGCTTTCCTGAGGTCAACGGAGACTCGTACTGAAAGCAGGCCCTACTCTGGCCTGCAGAGTATTAAGAGACTTTTCCATAGGCCAGCGTTTGTTTCCCAGGCCTGGCTGACGCATCCCCTTTAGCCTCTGAGGAACAGAGGGTGGTAGCGGTATTTGGGGAGAGAGGGTATGGCATGCGATGGAGTAACCACTTTGAAAAAGCATATTTGATATAATTTTATATTTCAAAACCCAGAACAGTTGTTTTGTGATGTGGACCAGTGAAAGTCAGCTTCTGCTCAATTTTTTTTTTTTTTTTTTTGCGGTACACGGGCCTCTCACTGTCGTGGCCTCTCCCGTTGCGGAGCACAGGCTCCGGACGCGCAGCCTCAGCGGCCACGGCTCACGGGCCCAGCCGCTCCGCGGTATGGGGGATCTTCCCGGACCAGGGCATGAACCCGTGTCCCCTGCATCGGCAGACGGACCCTCAACCACTGCGCCACCAGGGAAGCCGTTCTGCTTTATTTTTACTAAAGGTCAAGAGGTACTGAGAAGGCAAGATGGCATCTCAAGCCCAAGTCAATGGAGGGAGCTGTATCCAGGGCTAATTTAGGCTAAAGCTCCAAGCTCCTCTCCAGATTCTATCCCAGCTCAGCGCCCCCTTCATTGCCATCACCACACATAACCCATAGGGAGATGTATGCAGGAGTGAAACACTCAAGTTTTAGAGTCATCAAGTTATATTCAAATCTCGGTTCCCATCCCATTTCTGGCCATGTGTTCTTTGGCAAGTTGCCCAACCTGTAGTTAACCTACTAAACCCCTAGTTTCCGGGGTTGAGAGCATGGACTCTGGAGCCAGCTGTGTGGCTTGGAGTCCTGGTTCTGCTACTTGTTAGCTGTGTAACCTTGGGCAAGGGTGACTCATCTCCAGGCCTCCCTCAGTTTCCTCATTTGTGGAATGGGAATAATAACACACCTACCTTGTAGGGTTGCTGTGAGGATTGAAGTGAATGTGTATATGTATGCATGCACGTATGTGTGTTTGTATACACGTGTACATTTATGTAGAAATGTGTGTATGTAAGTGGGTGCCTGGGGCATAGCAGGCACGTATAGTACTGGCTGTTACTATTATTATTTTATCTTTGTTTAGCATAAGGCTAAATTGTATGTGAGAAAAATAAGTCGAGTTTTTAAAACTCCATACGTAAATCATATTGCAGGTGGTATGGGGACACAGAAGTTGTGGTACTGCTGTTTGATAACTGAAGTGAAATGCGAGGCTGGACCACAGCGTTCCATCCTCTCTCCTTCACATCTCAGTGCTTCCCGCTGACCTCTCGATCTTTCCCTTCTACTTCTTTCCTTTACTGGACTTTTCTATGGTGTAGCTTATGGAAGACCAGCCTCCTGATGTCTCTGTTGAATTCTTCTAGCCCTCTCATCCTTCCTACTCCACCACCTGAAGAATTATTCTCATGAGGATTCCGGAGTCCCATAACCACTGTCCCCTCCAAGAGGGGAAGACACCTGTTGTATCATAGATACAACAGTTCTCAAAGTGTGGCCTCTGGGCCGGCAGCATCAGCATCACCTGGGAACTTGCTGGAAATGGACATTCTTAATCCCTCACCCTAGACCTGCTGAATCGAAAACTCTGGGGGTAGAGCACTGCGATTTGTCTTTTAACCAGCCCTGCAGGAGATTTTGGTGCACGCTAAGGTTTGAGAGCCACTGTCACAGAGGAAGAGTAGGTCCAGTGGCTTTGTGATGTTGTTCAAGTTCACAGTCCTGTTCTGGACACCTGGTGCTCACGTGAAACTGTAAGTCTCAGTTGTGAACACAGGGACCAGAGGCAGAAGGGGAGGTCGAAAGGGAGCCAGCTGGCCACTCTGAATGCCTTTTAGCCTGGTTCCCTCCTGAACCTTCCAAAGGTAGAGCTCAAAGATGTCAGCCAGGCAGTCGGGGAGACAGGCTGGATTCCCATGTGGGCTCTGTCTGGATCAGCTGTGAGGTCTTGGGGAGTCCCTTAACCTCTCTGGGCTTCCTTGTGGGTTGTAGCCCTGTGTGAATAGAGCAGGATTGTTTGGGGGAGTAAGTGAGGTAGCATTTGCAAAAACACTTTGCAAGACTGAAAACAGTCCTCTATTGTAAATTGTAACCAGACAAGTAAACTCCTTCCTGGAGTGATCCTCAACATTTTTCCGGTGGCCACACGTGGGACAGATCATGCTCACGTGCTCTGGGAGCTGGAATGCTCCCAGAGCATTCCAACTGCAACTTCTCCCATTCCTCTCTTGCTCAGCAGAGAGAATGTTGACAGCTTGAGTCAGAAGTTCCAAGGAGCAGAAACGATGTCTCTCTGCCTCGTGGCCATGACCTTGTCCGTTCCCTCTGCCTCGCGCTAGCCCCCTTCAGCACTGTGCAGTATTCCCATTAGCATCTCGCTAACCCCCCTCTCTTCCCCCTCCCTGGTTCTGTCCATCTCTTGGAAGTGAACCCCTTGCCTTGTCCCCAACAGCATGGCCCTCTCCTGAGTCCTTCTACTCCATGCCATCAAAGGCCCTTTCCCAGAGCATGAGCAGCCACCTAAGAACTTCACTGTACTCTGATTTTTTGTTGAGCAAGGGGGTGGCAGCCTCCAAAAGGAAGTCTTCAGGCTCCTAGCGAGGGGGCAGAGTTGGAGCTGCCTCTCCTCATCTGGCTCTGCTCCAGGGTCAGGCTTTTACCAAGGCGGCCGTGCCGTTGGCAGAAACTCAATAGCTGATTACTTCTCTGTCTTTCCTCAGAAAGCCCTGTCTCGACGACTCCATCTAAAGGAGTCCTCTCCTCCTTATTACAATACTCCGTTGTGTTTTCTTCATCGTGTTTTACCAAGATCTGAAATCGTTTTGTTTGTCAACACTTCTTGATGACTGAGAAGTGCCACTCAGGTCACAGGCTTGGTTTTATAACGCTCCGGTAAAAGCTCTTTGTTGTGCCTAATAATTAGAAACACGCATGTAGGCATACTTTCAGGTTAAGAAAACAAGCATTTTTATTTTTTATTTTTTACTTTTTTTTTTTTTTTTTGGCGGTACGCGGGCCTCTCACTGTTGTGGCCTCTCCCGTCGCGGAGCACAGGCTCCGGACGCGCAGGCTCAGCGGCCATGGCTCACGGGCCCAGCCGCTCCGCGGCATGCGGGATCCTCCCAGACCGGGGCACGAACCTGTGTCCCCTGCATCGGCAGGCGGACTCTCAACCACTGCGCCACCAGGGAAGCCCTATTATTATTATTATTTTTATTTCTTTGGCCGCACTGCGCAGCATGCAGGATCTTAGTTCCCCAGCCAGGGATCGACCCTGAGACCCCTGCGACGGAAACGCGGAGTCTTAACCACTGGACCGCCAGGGAAGTCCCCGGAGTCGTTTATTAGTTTGGTCACATAGTAATCGTCTAAAGTGCATCTCATTCCTGGAGAGTCCAAATGCTAGACCTGAAAGGATGTACCAGCATCCTCCAACTCCAGGGCACTTCCGTAACGTAAACCTCATGCGAGCTGGTACCTTCTCTGTCTCGTTGACCGTAGTATTCCCCACACCTTGAGCAAGGCCTGACGTGGAGCAGATACTCTGTAAATATAGCTGAATGAAGGAATGAAAGACATATAAGGATGCGGGCTGGTGTCTCCATCTCTGGAGAAAGGAGTGGGCCTTTGTCTTCCTGACACCTTGCAGCGAGAGCCTTTTGGGAGAGCTAGCATCATGGTTTAGAGCATGTGAAACCTTTAGAGCAGTGTCAAGCCCACAGGAAGTTCTCTATATTGTTCCCTGTTCTCCGCGACCCAGGCAGAGGCCCCAGCAGACTCATTTCCCTTCCCAGGATCCTAACATTTAGCCCTTTAGTGTTCCTTGCAGCACACCCAGTGGATGTTGGACAAAATTCTGTACTGCTGTCTCTGAGTCCCACCCACTGGCTCCTGTCTTTTCAGGAAGCTGGTGGAATAAAAGGAGCACTGGACCTGGAGGATCAACATAGATTCTGGTTCAGGTGTGAACATTGCCTGGCTGTATATCTTTAAGGAAGCTACTTAGCTTCTCTGGACCTTGGAGCCTCGCTGATGACGAACGCATAAGAAACCAACTTCAGTGACTATCTTATGACTCAATTGTGATTATATGTGTGGAAACACTTTTAAAACTGCAGAACAGGAACTTCCCTGGTGGCACAGTGGTTAAGAATCCGCCTGGCAATGCAGGCGACAAGGGTTCGAGCCCTGGTCTGGGAAGATCCCACATGCTGCGGAGCAGCTGAGCCCGTGCGCCACAACTACTGAGCCTGAGCTCTAGAACCTGCAAGCCACAGCTACTGAGCCCGTGTGCCACAACTACTGAGACCCAAACGCCTAGAGCCTGTGCTCTGCAACAAGAGAAGCCCCCGCAACGAGAAACTCACACACCGCAACAAAGAGTAGCCCCCGCTCGCTGCAATTAGAGAAAGCCCGCGCGCAACAACGGAGACCCAACGCAGCCAAAAATAATAAATAAATAAATTTATTTTAAAAAACCCTGCAGAACACACTTCTTCTGATTTAAGTTACTGTTGTTAACCAAGTATCTGATGTATTAGAGCAGCGAAGGCAGCCCCCAGCATGCCCAGATCTATGTGCCATTCCTTGTCCATGTGCCTTGCCTCTAATCCTTGCATGTCAAAATGCAAATGAGTTGGTGAAATTATGAGAAAGATAGCTTCAAATCTGCTCTAATTTATTTTTGAAATATCATAAAAGATATATTTCAGAAACATCCATTCTTTATTATTGGTGACAAATTATTTACCAACTGTTTGTATTAATATCTTGGTTCTAAGTGACAGAAACTTGCACAGGCTGATTAAGGAAAAATGGGAAGTTTTGGCTATGTAATTGAAGAGTCTGGGGCAAAGCTGCTTCAGGAATGGCCTGATCCAGGTGCTTAAACGAAGCTGTGGGTCATGTGTCTCCATGTCTTAGCTCTGTTTTCTTATGCCAGCTTCATTCTCAGGCAGGACCTTTCCAAGTAGTGGCAAAGGTGGCTCCCCAAAGTTCCAAGATTACATTTTACCAGCCTAACAACGTGTGGAATGAGTGTGCCTCTACGTGTGAAAAGAGTGTGCCTCTTTCCAAGTCATTCCAGAAGAATCTAGAAATGGTTGACTCTGGATGGACTGGCTTGGGCATGAACCCAAGTTGGGGTGGCAGGCCCTTCCCTGCAGCTGGTCTGGAGCCAGCCTTTTACCCCCAACCCCCCACCCCATGCCACATGGACTGAGAGTAGAGAAGGAGTGATTGACTAAAGGAAAAGTGGGATGCTCTTACCAGAAGAAGGAGGAAAGGATGCTTGGCAGGCAAAACTCCAGGTATCCACTCACATCTGGTCACCACAAAGGAAACAGGCGCAGCACAGAGGTAAGGACTGTTAGATCATAGGCCAGCTGAATACCAGGGCATTTCCCTACTCTGACGAGGAAGACCAGTTCTGCTTGGTGCCTCCCCACCTCAACTTATGTAATCCCTCCACCAGTTTATCTCAAGTCCTCACTCAGTTTTCTTGACCTTTACTCTTCTGACTTCACCTGTCCACTGGCAGTGAACTCCTCACCTTGTTCCCCAACTGGGTGACCCTGTGGTCACTTGGGCCTCTCATCCTTTTCCTTTTCTGGGTCAGATTTTAAGGTGCTTTCTCCCAGGCACTTGCTCTGTGTTTTGGATGACTAGCCTCATCCCATTCCCGAGCAGATGGCTCTCAGAGTTCAGCCCTGAATGGACATTTACCAACTTGTGGAACAAGGTGCAGAGACACAGGTACTTCCTGCCATCTCAGGGTCTCCCAGGAGCCAAGAACATTTACACTTGAACTTGCAATGTGTCAGGAAGGGGAAGTTCAAGAGCTGAGCTCTTTCTCAGGCCACTCAGCCCTGTTTCCCCCAAAACTCTTGTTTCCACAAGTCTAATTTATCTTCTCTAGATATCAAGCCATGATTATTCTTTCACATGTGGTTCCGCTTTCGTAATTCAGATATCCTGTTTTACATCTTTTCCTGCGCTAACCAAACGAACTTGCATATGAGTTTGGTCACGTACTCCTGTCCCTGCCCTCACTCCTTGTTTGGTCTGTCTTCCCTAGTCAGAATCCAATTGAATTGGCTATTCCTCAGCCCCGTCTCACAAAACCACTCTAGAATCCCTAGACACATGAGTACCTAAGAAGAAAGTGGGGCCACGTGTTCAACTGTCCCCAGAGGGCTGGGGTCCTGACACAGCCCGTCACTGTGTGCAGGCAGGGCCTCTGATTCTGTCTCCCAGTGTCCCATCCCCTGACTCTGCATCACCTCTGCATTTTCCCCACCTCAACTCTGCTTAAACCACATCGATCCAAGATGACTCCAGTTTCCTTGGAAGCTATTTGACAAAAACACATAAATACATGACAGATTATGCTTGGTGGTTCCACAGGAACTGTGTTTTGTCTTGGCCCATGTTATACGGCCCAGAACCAACAGAGGCTACGTTCTCATCCCCACGAACCAGGACACTTGACACTGCCACCCCCTAGATCCCCCCTCAGAATCCCAGCATCTTATTTTCCTTTTACTCCATTGTCAGTCTGAGCTCCCCTCCAGGACCCAGACTTTCTTCCAGTCACCAATTCTCCCCAGCACAGGTGCACTTCCCATGTAAACAACAGAATGGGGGGAGAAACCCCTCTCCGCTACATTTAATTGTATCATTCTACCTTTATGCTCCCCTTGAATGTTCCTAACAATCTGGATTTGGTTAAAAAAGATGAGGAATGGGGAGAGGGTCCACTGTCCTCTACCCCAGGGGCCTGGAAAGCTTCTCTGCCCCACTTTGCCCATGTGTATATACGTATACGGACATACACACATAGTCCATATACATGTACATGCCATGTGTTTGTCTGGCGCATATGCCAGTCCACTGAGTTTCTTTGAGGGCCTCAGGCCTCATTTGAACTCCTTTTCCTGTTGGCAGGTAGTGCATGCCGGGTCTGTTCCCTCTCAGTCATGACCTTATGTTGACTACAAGCCCAGATTTGGATGAAGAGCTCGTGGGAAGGAAGGCGGTAGTGGTAGTGGGGTTTCTGTACTATGAGTCTTTTTTTTTGCTTTTCAGAAAGAGCTGGATTTATGCTCTCACTTTGGAGAGTAGTTTGGCAGTTTCTGCTGAAACTGAAAATGCAGATGCCAGGGCTCACATTATTTCCCTCCTTTGAGGGATTTTCCCACAAGTGTACGAAAAGACATGTACAAGGATGTTCGAAGCAGCATTGTTATGCTGGTAGAAAATCTTCAAGTCCACAAATCATTTCACTCTTCCCCGCTTTCCTCTTATCACTCTGCACCCTGCCCCTGTAGCAGGGCTTCCTCATGGGGGTGATATTGTAAATGCTAGAGTTGGGCTCTTAGTAGACTTCCCGTAAGCCATCGGTTCTCCAGCTAAGTGCGGATGGGGGCATATAGCCTCTGCCAAGTGAGCTGGTGACGATCTCAGAGGGATATTATGCAAGTAGGATGGAGTGGGTGGCTTGCAAGTACATGTTTAACATAATTTTATATTTGCCAAACGATAATACACTGCACAATGCCCCAGGAATTATTTATTTTATCAGCAGGTGCAACCGTAGTTGCATTGAGCTAGATTATACGAACTAGATGTTATCAAGTACTCTAACTGCAAAATAGGGGCTTTCACTGTGGCTTTGCAAACCTCCCATGCATAAAGCACACTAAGTATGTTCATAAATTTTACCCTGATGAGCTTTCCTTAATCATTTTTTTAAGGATACTTTTTTAAAGATTTTTTTTTTGATATGGACCATTTTTAAAGTTTTTATTGAATTTGTTACAGTATTGCTTCTGTTTCATGGGGGTTTTTTTGTTGTTGTTTTTTTGGCCACGAGGCATGTGGAGTCTTAGCTCCACGACCAGGGATTGAACCCGCACCCCCTGCATTAGAAGGTGAAGTCTTAACCACTGGACCACCAGGGAAGTCCCCTTTCTTTAATCTTTGCTGACAAAAAATCAAATGTACAGTTTTCTTCAGGATGACACTGGCAAGTATAATTAGTATTGAGCCTTCCCCTTCCTCCAGTTAATATAACTTCTAAGATCAGAAATTCTATCTATATTTTAGAACAGCATATCACCACCTAAATGAAGGTAAAGTAATCCTGTCCCATAAAACAAAAAGAAAAACTCCAGTGCAAAAAATCTTTAGAACAAGATTCTTGACTAGCATAAAGTGATGAACATGTTGGCCTGTGCAGAGCAATTATATATTATTTATCTAAACCAGTTTTGTTACTTTCTCTCTTGTGATAGAATTGTTCTGGTTTTTACATCTCACTTAATACATCAAAAAGCTTTGCATTTCACCAGGCAGACTTTAAACTCACGTCTATGAAAGTTTAAGTGGCATTAAACTTTAACTATGAAATTTTGAATCATTAGGTACTTAAACACCAAGTAGCATGATGTTTTATGTATGTGCAATTGCATTCATCAGAACAAGCATGTTTGTCATCTAACTGGACCAACAGTTCTCAAACTTGTTGATCTCAGGACCCTTTCATACTCTTAGAAATTACTGAGGACCCCAAAGAGATTTTTTACATTTATATAGATTTTAGATGTTGACATTTACGAAAGCTATTGACATTTACCATAATAGAAATTAAGACTTTTATTTTTAAAATATGTATTAATTTATTTAAAAATAATAATCGTAAGACCATTATATGTTAATATAAATAACATATCTCCGTGAAAATAACTTTGTTTTCAAAAAAAAAACTACTGAGAAGAGTGGCATTGTTTTACATTTTTGCAGATCTCTTTAATGTCTAGCTTAATAGAAGGCAGCTGTTTTCTAATATCTGTTCTTCATTCAGTCCATTGTGATATCATGTCAGGTAGTCTCTGAAAAACCCCATTGTACATTCATGTGTGAGAGAATGAGATTTAAAAAAAGGAATTAGTATCTTAATATCATTATGAAAATAGTTTTGATCCCACAGATCACTGAAACGATCTCTAGGCCCCCCAAGGGGTCTCCAGACCACATTTTGAGAGCTGCTCTACTAGATTCACATAGTTAGATGCCATCTGGATTGGTTTTCCCTCAATTTGTGCTATTTAAAGGGAAGAAGAAAGAAAGGGAGGAAACAACTAAGGCACTCCTAATATATATATATATATATATTTTTTTTTTTTTTTTTTTGCTGTTGCAGAGCACAGGCTCTGGACGCGCAGGCACAGCGGCCATGGCTCACGGGCCCAGCCGCCCCGCGGCATGTGGGATCTTCCCAGACCGGGGCACGAACCCATGTCCCCTGCATCGGCAGGCGGACTGTCAACCACTGCGCCACCAGGGAAGCCCCTAATATATTAAAATATCTAAAATAACCACTAAAGTAATAAAACAGGGCATAAAATATCCAAGTCAGTGGTATGAGAGATCAATATGAGAATGATATGAGAAATGAAAAGAAATAAAACAACTTAATCCCAAAGGATGGCAAGGGAAGTAAAAAAAAGAAATATTAAAAGGTGAGGAAAATAGCACAAAATAAGATGATAAATGTTTCTTTTCTTTAAAATTTATTTAAATGAATGTGTTCACTGTGGTAATTCATCTGACCAGTATACTTATTATTAGGCCATGCATGATATGTGTGTACATTTCAGTATGATACACAGGAGACGAAGGCAACATAATTATCTTTCGCTCTCTACCAAAGTAATTTGTGCCGTTTTACTATTTGCGTTTGATTGGCAACAGAAACTTACTGGAAAGGTCAAGATTGCCAGATAGGGCTGCTCTCATTATCTTAAAATGCTAAGGGAGGGGCCTCTTTTCTCCATCTGCATCTCCAGCCATGCATAGCTGATTCCCAGGTCAGGAATCTCTCGGGAAACCCCCCATCAGCTTAGAAAAGGGCAGTGCCTCCTGGGGTGACCCCACCCCTTCTCATGGGATGTTAGTATTGAGTCTAGGTAAGACTGGCTCTTCTGGAAATGACTATTTTGAAGTCTGTCCTTAGGAAAAAACCTAGCATAGTCTCTTGCATATAATAGGCACTTAAATACTTGTGGAGTGAAAGGGTGGAAGTTGGATGTGCCTGTAAGAGCTTATTAGCTGATGATACAAGCAAAGAATAAGTCAAAACCTGTGCTTTTGGCCGTCTCTCTTTTATCTCCATTCTGTGGCCCAAGTCACCAGTATTGGGACATCACTGGTGCTGGAGTCTTAGGGGAATTCAAACTCAGTTGTTTTACAGAATCACAAAGCTTCAGTGACCCCACACAGCTGCATCGTGGGAGTGGGCAGTGCAGCATCTCAGGTCCAGCTCAACCAAGTATACCTCAGAGTGATTCACACAAATGTATGCGTGTGGGCTTCCTCTCCACAATGCCGTAACTTTCACCAGAGTTCCGTTTCCCAGTCATCAAAGATCCTGAGCCCTTACCCTGTGCACGGGTGCTGGGGACATGAGTGAACAAGACACAGAGTTAAACAGGTAAACACACAAACCAGCGGATTTCAAGTAAAGGAAGGAAACAAAGAAACCTAGAGAGAGAGTCTGGCCTAGGGTTTTCTTTAGATAAGACTGTCAGGACACGCTTGGGCTGAGGAGGGATATTTGAACTAGTGAGAAGGAACCAGCCGTGTGGAGAGCATTCTAGCTAGAGGGGACAGCAAGTACCAGAGCCCTGCGATGGGGACAAGCTCGCTGTGTCAGGGGCCAGTGTGGCTGAGCCTGGAAGACAGGTCGGGCTGCTTGTTCTCTGGGCTGTGTAAGAGGACACAGGGGTGAGCCTGAGAGTGTTGTGTCATCTGGAGCTGTTTGACCTTGGTTGACAGTGTCTCATCTGTTGATCTTACCTTCCTCTCTGGGGCTTTGATATGTCCCGATAAGCTTCTGCAGCCAGTCAGAATCTGACAGCTCCCTTCTGGTTCAGAGCCCTCCTGACACCTTGACAACACAGAGCCACCACTGTCCTCCTCAGCAACCTGCGACAACAGGTGGGGTGACAGTCAGATAAGGGGATGCTAAAAATGGAGTGACTGGGAAATGTTTTAAGATGATAGGGAACAGAAGTGTGCAGCCCAGTCCGTACCAACAGGGGAAGCAAAGAGAAATGAGGAACGTGGGCCCAACCGGGGAACTGGGCTAGAGTTAGTCACTGCTTTCGTTCAAGCTGGGCCCCAGGACAGCTTAGCTCACTGCAGTTCAATGGAACTCCTTTGAAACAACAGGAACAGTCTAAGATCAGGAAACCTCATCTGTTAGGAAATTGAGTTTCCCCAGACGCCTCCGCCTGCCCAGCTGGTGCCTGGCCAGGCCCTCACTTCCAGCACCTCAGGAGTGGGACCCCAGGTTGCCTAGACCTTGCCACCCATCATTCCGGTTGCTCAGGCCCAGATCCCGAGAGATACCTTTGACTCTTCAGAGATATCTCTCAGGCTTTGACTACTCCATCAGCAAGTCCTTTCCACTCTGTCTTCAAAATGTATCCCCAATCCAACCACTTCTCACGGCATTTACTGTACCACCCCAGTCAGGCTGTCATCACCATCTCTCACCTGTGTTCCTTCGTTATCCCCTGTCTGGTCCCTTTGCTTCTGTTGTCCCCTTCAGTATGCTTTCCACACGGTAGCCAGAATGATCATTTTAAAACGTGCGTAGGTCTGTCCCTCCTCTACTCAAAATCCCACAGTCTCCCCATCTTACTCATCAAAGCCCTAGTCCTTACAGTAGCCTCCAAGTTCAACTGTGTTGGCTTCCTGCACCCATCACTCTCTGACCTCATCTCCTACACCTCTCTCTCCCCCTGTTACTTGGGACACTTCTCTGGGGGGTGCAACTTAATGACATCTCTCAAAATTAAAAATCCAATACCATCTGATCCAATGAGTTGACATTCGTGAGTTTATTATATGGATATACTTTTTCATGTGTCCAAAGAAGTATATTCATCACAGTGTTTTTTTGTTTGTTCTGTGATAATAAAAGACTAGGAACAACCTATGTCCATCAGCAAAGAGTCTGGTTAAATAAAAACTATGGGGCGGGCTTCGCTGGTGGTGCAGTGGTTGAGAGTCGGCCTGCCGATGCAGGGGACACGGGTTCGTGCTCCGGTCCGGGAAGATCCCACATGCCGCGGAGCAGCTGGGCCCGTGAGCCATGGCCGCTGAGCCTGCGCGTCCGGAGCCTGTGCTCCGCAACGGGAGAGGCCACAACAGTGAGAGGCCCGCGTACCGCCAAAAAAAAAAAACTATGGAGCACCCAATCAGTTGAAATTCTCAGCATCTGTTACAAATAATGAGGCAGGTCTACTTAGGCCAATGTAGATCTGACTCCCCGGTGTACGGTTAGATGAGAAAAAGCAAGGTGTGAGAATAGTGAGCTGTAAGAGAGAAGGGACATACACCCACACACTCACTCAGTGAGTCC
>NW_006798798.1:5591407-5598326 GCF_000442215.2 Lipotes vexillifer | reverse complement strand
CCCCCCCAGGTAACAGCACTTGCTGATGCTAGGGAATCAGCTGTGAGCAAACCTTACTTCCTGGAGCTGACGTTCCATCGAGGCAAGACAGGCAACATATTGATAAACAGATAACGTAACCTCAAGCCGGGGGCCAGGCTGGGCCTCAGAAGCAAGACAGACTGGAAAAGCAGAGTAAGGGGGCAGAGAGTGAGGGCAGTCCGAGAAGGGCTCTCAGAGGAAGTGATAGTTGAGCAGAGCCCTGCAAGAAAGAAGAGTATGAGATGTAAGAACGTCGGGGGTTGTTCCAGGCAAGCTCCGAGATGAGCCACAGTGTGTCAGAGGAGGTCAGGGGGGCCAGAGCGACTGCAAGGGGCCTGAGAGAGGGAGAGTCGTGGGAATAACGTCAGGGCAGTGGGCAGGGCCCAGAGAGTGTGGGACCTTGCGGCCGGGGTCAGGATGTAGAGTGACATCCGGGGTATGATGGGCAGAGGTGTGATGTAACCTGTTTCACATTTCCTAAGGATCTCTCTGGATGCCGGGTGAGGAGTAGATTGGGGGAAGGGCTACCCATGGAACTGTTCACAGTGGTGTGTCTCTGGGAAGGGGAACTGGGTATCGGGGTAAAAGGGAAACTTACTTATCTCCATGTAGCCTTTGTACTGTAAAAAAAAATATGTTTTTTTCTGAGTGTGTGTGTGTGTAATCTTACTCAAAAAGTAAATCAAAAGCAAGAAAAAATATTCATAGCTAATATTTATTGGGCATTTATTATGAGCTATGCTGCTTGTCACAGTGAACCCTTATGATTAATTAAGGTGAGCCAGTCCATGTACGTGGCCAGCAGTGCGGCCCACACCACCCAGCCAATGCCTTTTCTTCTGTTGAGCTGCCCCAGGTGGGAGAGTGGAGAGGCCCAAAGTAGGCATAAAAAAAAAAAGGGCAGAGCTACCAGCCTCACAGCCATTGGATCTCTGAACCACATCCCCAGCCAGACTTTGCTTTATCCAGTTTCTGCATTTTTGCCAGGTGAATGGATTTCAAGCAGTGTCTCTTTGCTGTTTTAATGCAGTTCCATTTTTCTGATTACTAATGGGTTGAGGATCTCTCAATAGAATGCAGGCTTTCTTAGCTCATAATCATTGTGCTGGACAGTGTCTCAGTGATGGCTCTTAAGCAACAGAGGCCAACTCTACCTAATTTAGGGATTATCTGATAAGATGTTGGATAGCTTAGAGACTTGTCAGTAAGGCTGGAGAACCAGGCTTGGAGAATAAATGAAGCTGTGCAGCCAGGACCGCATTAAAATTCATGCCTCTGACCCAGTCCAATAAGGATACAGGAGCCCTTCCCCCAAACACACACACACACACACACACACACACACACACACACACACACACACACACACACATACACTGAACCTTGGGCCCCAGAGCCACATTCTGTTCACACCACCTGCCCTCCTTTTCTGTACCACTTTGTAGCCTCAGATTCAGAATTTGGGCTAAACATAGCAGGGCTGCTCAGAAAATAAGGGCCCAAAACTATCAGCTTCTCCAGTGGGAGCTGGGCTCTGCTTCTCACCAAGATTCAAGATTTGTATGTGGGCAGTTGCCTAAACACGGGAAGGGTTTCAGATGCTAGGCAACCAAAGGATGACCAGAGGCTTACAGCAGAGCCTCTCAGAGGTCAGGATGGTCCAGACCACTTCCATATTTAGAGGTTCCCAGTATATGAAAAAAAAGTGGCAAAATGCCCAAATGGGATTTAATAGTGGGGCAGCATTCCTAACAAGAAATAAGAAATAT
Organism: Lipotes vexillifer; assembly: GCF_000442215.2. Classification (NCBI taxonomy): domain Eukaryota; kingdom Metazoa; phylum Chordata; class Mammalia; order Artiodactyla; family Lipotidae; genus Lipotes; species Lipotes vexillifer. The sequence continues at coordinate 5,596,536 of NW_006798798.1, read as the reverse complement.
AATTGTACCATTCACAAAATAGGTTTAGGATTTTGGTTTTTTGACGGAATTCTTTACAGTATAGAGCCAGAAGTGGGCCACAGGTTTAAAGATGGGTCCTGTCAAGATATTCCTGCAATTGTGTATTTATCCTTATTAAGTGTTCACATCAGAAGAGTAAGTATGAGGCCTGGGCCAGGTGCCCTCCAGGCTGGCACTTCCACAGGCCCTGGTGCGGGCAGATGGTCCAGAGCTGCTGTGCTCCAGGTACAAGATCTGCTCCCGGGTAGCAGCTCCTCCCTACAAGGGCAATCTGGTCGTGCCGGCCTCAGACAAGAGCTGCCCTAGATGTTGTGCAGATGCTACGTACCAAAGACGCAAATTACTGCACCCTGGGACCGTCTAAAATGAATATAACCATGTTATTCAATGAGCTGGGCTTGACAAGCTCAAGTAAACCTTAACTTTATTCTTCCCCTGCACCCCTTCCTCCTATGGCTAGCATGGCTCCTTGGGTGCCATGGCTTTTTCAGACACTCTTAGACAATGACAAGTCCAGTCCAGTTAAATAATCTCATAGCTCCAGGCCAGTGTAATATCAAAATTCCCAATTCTGTTTTTTTTAACAGATTTATGTTATGTTATTTATTTATTTAATGGCTGCATTGGGTCTTCGTTGCTGCGTGCGGGCTTTCTCTAGTTGCGGTGAGCGGGGGCTACTCTTCTTTGTGGTGTGCGGATTTCTTGTTGCGGTGGCTTCTCTTGTTGCAGAGCACGGGCTCTAGGCATGCGGGCTTCAGTAGTTGTGGCTCGCAGGCTTAGTTGCTCCGTGGCATGTGGGCTCTTCCTGGACCAGGGCTCGAACCTGTGTCCCCTGCATTGGCAGACAGATTCTTAACCACTGCGCCACCAGGGAAGCCCCCCCAATTCTACTCTAAGTAGCACTTCTCCTCCCAGCTCTGCAGTGCCTCGGGCTCACAGCCTGCAGAGGTGGGCCGGACACGGTCCTGTTTCTCTTCCTTCACTCCACCTTCTCTCATCTTCTCTGCTACCTGTTAGCTCTGCTTCAGATCCACTTAGGGTCCCGCCCTGTGGGCAGAGAGGAGGCGCTAGGGGTGGCAAATGTCTGGCTGGCCTGGTACAGTTATGACCTGGAGCAATGCCCTCTGGATGGGACAGACATCTAGTGCCAACTCATTCTCCCACAGGGACCTTTCGCAGGTTCTTGGACCTCCCTGGTCGGCACCTTGGATGGGGGGTGCCTCCCCACCTTGGCCACATTTGACCCATTCTCAGCCCCTGGGTATCCCCTCTGTAGGATTGCATTGCTCCTCTAGGCTGACCCTTGGATAGGATCATTTATAAAATGACTTTAGGCTGGTTTCTCAGCAAAGGGCCTTCATTTGGTCCAAGGGAGCCACACACATTTAAAGGTCCCATTGTTGGTAGAACAGCAGCTCACGCCAGTGTGGCCTACTCTCCCGTTTTGCTCTGCCAGACCCAGCGAGCCTCTTAGGTTTTGATTTCTCCCAGCAAGCATCTGGCACTAGCCCTTGTACCCCCTAAACTTCAGGGGCATATCCAGCTCTGCCAGTGGCTGTCTTCAAGTCCCTCTATTGTTATTTCATCGGTGAGTAGGAAGCTTCTTCCCACTGGGGTCAGAACGTGGCGCACTCACAGCTCTCCCAAACAGTCCTCACTGTCTGCCTCTTCCACTTCCCAGCTCCTGGTATTTGGCCAGGGGTGAGTCTCGAGCTACCGCTCAAGAAACCAGTTTCCAGAGTCTGCATGGAAGGTCTAACACCATCGGGCTGTGGCGATACTTGGTATCTGTTGATTGACTTTGGCTGAAACTGAAACAGCATAGGTCCTCCTTTTTATGCCCTGCATTCAGCTCATAGGTGTGATCCCCCATTCTGTCGTCTGTAAAGAAAGCAGAATGATGCCAACCCCTCAAGATTATTTTACAACTTAAAGAGATCATCCCTGGGGGAAAGCTTTACCAAACTGTAAAGCACTCCACCTGCTCTGCTGTTGTGCTTCTTTGCCAGATAGCCTCACAGGCTAAGGCAATGCTCTCCATCTTTTTCGGCCACACTGTGCAGGAGGAGTGACACTCCCATGTGTATGTAACACCTGCCTTCAGGGAGAACAGTTTTGAGCAATCCCTAGTGCACCAGTTATAACTTCACCTCTTCTCGCTAACTGAGGAATGCTCACTGAACAGTGAGCCAGACTCTCGGCACTTACAGGGACAGCCTTGGCTCTGTGCGGTTTTTTTTGTTTTTTTTTCTAAGTTACCATTTTAAAATTCCACTATCTAGCTGTTGTGATAGGAGGCTCCTCCCCCAAAAGAACGACACTGCACCTCAGAGGCTGTTGCCATGCATCTCAAGGGTTCACAGGAGCCCTTTAATTTGGGGGAAATCCTGTGCCTGCTCTTTGGGGGCACCCGGAGACTAGTCTGGGAAGGGACCAATAGAGCATGCCAGAAACCTGATTTCCTTTTGAACTCATTGCCGATGATTCCGTGTGACTGTTCCCAGGAGAAAAGGCAGACAGGGCTCTGTCTGGGTGTGATTATCCTGTTACTCACCCTGGGGATGCATTTTCTATATTACATAGTGGGAGAAATGGTGGTGCCCAAGGGCATGTGCTGGCCCCTCCCTGCACAGGAGGTAATGACCCTCCCAACACACATCTCCGGTACATCTGCCCTGGTGGTCGGATTTTTAATGGCCTGCCCTGCTCACATTCTCCCAGTGACACCACACCCATTTTTCTTAGAGAAAACACTTCCCCCTTCCCTGCTTGAGGTTTGAGAGCAGTGTAGCCACTTCAGCCCTGCTCACTCCAGGGGTGGACACTTGGAGGCCTGAGTGGGTGACATGATCCATCCCCATAATCCCAGATGACCTCACAGTGGCCCTTGTGAGTTTTCAGGCAGCTTGAATCTCTGCGCCCTATTCCCTGTTCTATCTTGGTCAGAATCAATGTGATGAATGTTCTTCCAGTACTATTTCTTTATTTAAAAAAATTGCATAGGGCTTCCCTGGTGGCGCAGTGGTTGAGAGTCCGCCTGCCGATGCAGGGGACACGGGTTCGTGCCCCGGTCCGGGAAGACCCCACATGCCGCGGAGCGGCTGGGCCCGTGAGCCATGGCTGCTGAGCCTGCGCGTCCGGAGCCTGTGCTCCGCAGCAGGAGAGGCCACAACAGTGAGAGGCCCGCGTACCGCAAAAAGGAAAAAAAAAAAATTTTTTTTAAATTGCATAATAATACATGAATATATTCTTATTGTAAAAGAATCCAACAATACAGAAGTAAAATGTGGAAGGCAGCTTCACTTCCCCCTGACACTTTTCCCTTCCTAGTAAGCTCTCTTTTATTTATACCCATATGTGTACATATATAAATATATAGTTCTAAAAAGTGCATAAATGGAATCATGCTATATGTAATGTTCTGAAACGTCATGTTTCACCATGTAATATGCCTTAGTAATCTTTCCATGTCAGTACACATAGATCTACTGTATTCTTTCTGATAGTTACATGGTATTTTATTTTAGGACCATCCTATAATGTATGCAGTCATTCAGGGTCCATTTTCACTTTTCAGTTCCTTTGTTATAGCACACAGTGCTTTGGTGAATACCTATCTATCTATCGATCTATCTATCTATCTAGACCCGTGTGAGTAGTTTGGTTAGATGGAATTTTTAGAAATGTAACTGATATAATTCCTGGGTCAAAGAGAGGCACCTTTAAATTTTTTGATAGATATTTTCATATTACCTTCATGAAAATGTTCAGTAATGTACATTCCCACCAACTGTGTATGAGAGTACCCATTTCCATGCACCTTCTCCAGTACTGGATTTTTTTTTTTTTTTTTTTTGGCCTAACTGTGCGGCATGTGAGATCTTAGTTCCCTGACCAGGGATCGAACCCGTGCCCCCTGCAGTGGAATCACAGAGTCTTAACCACTGGACCGCCAGGAAAGTCCAACACTAGATATTTTGAATCTTTAACATTTTTGCTCATAGGATGGGTAAGAATGATGGTATCTTGTTGTTTCAGTTTACATTTTGAGGATTCTTTCAACTTAGGTGATGCAAGTCCATTTCACGTAAATATGAGAAATGATGGAGTATTCAGTAAATAATACTGCGGTAGTTGACTGTCTATTTGGAAAAGTTACAAATAGACAACAAAAGTAAATTCAAGTGTTTTAAAGATTGAATATATTTTTCAAAAATATAGAAGTTGTATAGACATTATACAATTTCTTAAGCTTTGGAAATGAGGAGGCTTTTTCCTAGTGTGATATAAACATAGAAGTCATCAAAGAAATAACAAACATGAGCACATTAAAAATATAAAAAAATATGTATAAAGCTATGGAAAAATTATTCACAAAATAAGACCACTGTCTTTCTACATATATAACTGATAAAGGGTTTATATACTAACATTCAAAGAACTTCTGCAAATCAAATAAGAAAAATCCAAGTATAGAAACATAAATTACTGGATTTCCCTGGTGGCGCCGTGGTTAAGAATCCGCCTGCCAACGCAGGGGACACAGGTTCGAGCCCTGGTCCAGGGAGATCCCACATACCTCAGAGTAACTAAGCCCGTGTGCCACAACTACTGAGCCTGCGCACCACAACTACTGAGCCTGTGTGCCACAGCTACTGAAGCCCACATGCCTAGAGCCCACGTTCCACAGCAAGAGAAGCCACCGCAATGAGAAGCCACCGCAGTGAGAAGAACACACACTGCAATGAAGAGTAGCCCCCGCTCGCCGCAACTAGAGAAAGCCCGCGCTCAGCAACAAAGACCCAACACAGCCAAAAATAAATAAATAAAATAAATAAATTTATTTTAAAAAAAGAAAGAAACATAAATTACTATATACAATATGCAAATATTTTCTACCTCAATTTTCATCCAAGAAATTAAAATAGTACTGAGTGTGATGTTTGATTTTATGTTTTCCACTTTGCTGGGCCACAGTGCCCATATATTTGATCAAACATTGTTCTAGATGCTTCTGTGAGGATGCTTTTTGAGTGAGATTTATGTTTAGATTGACAGACTTTGAGTAAAGCAAATTCCCTTTCATTAATGTGGGTAGGTCTCTTCCG